>NC_045427.1:11362586-11728211 GCF_902635505.1 Sarcophilus harrisii | reverse complement strand
AGTTCAATAATCACCCTAAATGCAACCAGGAGTTATGCTCATATGCTTTAGAACATAAAGAATATTATCATCATAAAAGGATCAACTATAGTTTCAAAGAATCCTAGGAAGGTATGTAGAAACTGATGCAGAGAAGTACATAGAATCAGGGTAACAGTCTATTAAAAACAATGTCATTTCAGACAAACAAACAACAACTTTGAGAACTTTTAGAACTCTGATTAATGAAATGGGCACACATGATTCTACAGACCTGCTGATGCAATCTATTTCTTGATGGAATTGATATATTCAAGGGACAGAATATAAAATTTAGTTATAGATAGAGCAAAGGTAGGGTTTTTTAAATATGCATATTTGTTATGGTAGATTTGCTTTCAAGGGAGGGGAAGAAGAATACAAAAAAAGTGGAAACAATGAAGGTCACTGTGACATTACCTACTCCACCCACTAAGAGAAGGCCAGGAAAGAATACAAGTGACCATTACAGTTTTGAAAGTTACAAAGTGATCAATTATAATAGACTTGGCCCTTTTTTACAATGTGGTGATTCAGGCCAGTTTCAATGTACTTGTAATGGAGAAAGCCATCTGCATCCAGAAAGAGGACTCAAAGGATTTAACATGGATCACAACAGTACTTTTACTTTTTTGTTGTTAATTACTTCCTTTTATTCTTTCTTATTTTTTCCCTTTTTCATCTGATTTTTCTTCTGCAGTATCAGAAATGTGAAAATATGTTTAGAAGAAAAAAAGTTACAATTTGAAATTATTATAGACCTCAAAAGAGAAATAAATTGTACATGATAGAGAGGAGCAATTTTATATATCATTATGTATTTGGAAATTATTATCTCAAATTTTCCCCTGAAATTCAGAATAAAAATAAAATAACAATGGAAAATAATGTAATATCTTTAAAGACAGACAATGGGATGGTTATTTATATTTTTCTCCAGTACTTACCACAGTAACAAATAATTATTTCATTCAAAACTGATGATCATTTAACAAAATTTTGTTTAATATAAGTATTAACTAACATGTAGTTCTAAGACATTCACCTATTCAGTAAAATATAGTGGGTCCCTATTGATTCCTGTATCAAATATAAAACCCCCTGTTCTCTGCCCTAAGTCCCTCACATACTGATTCTTTTTACTTTTCTAGTGTCTTCTATTTGACTTCACTCTTCATACTGTATGCACAAGGACCCTCCTTCTTATCTTTGTATATTGTGAAGACCGTGTATTTTAAAATCAGCAGGAGTCAGGAATTCAGGTTAGGGGAAAATCGTCAATCTTTATTCTTAGTGAAGAAAGATCGGAGGTGGAAGAGAATCGGTGATAGCAATGTGTGCAGCCGAGTCAAGAAGTTAGCTAGACCAACAGCCACATGACCAGCAGCTACAAGCATGGAACCCAGGCCAATCTCTCCCAGCTTCTCTTCCTGTCTCTCTGCCTCCACCCACCAAAACTGTCATTTCCTATACAACACATCAGGACTTGCACAGAGAGTGGGCAGGGGGGCCATTCTTTATCCAAGCATGTATATTAATAGAGTATAGTCAAATTACTATTTAGCCTCACATGCCTGGGACCTCAGTGCATCAACTCAAGCCTCAGCCCATTACAGTATATAATATTCTTATCTTTTGATTCTTTGTTTTTTCACTGGCCCTCTGTCTTTTCTGAATGGAATGTTCTCTTGTCCTGTTTGTCTTTCTTCAAGATTCAGCTCAAAAATCATTTTTTTTTTGGCCAGAAATTTTCCCAATTCTTTCCCATGCTTGTGTCTCTTCCCCTGAGAATATTTCCAGTTTATTTCACACATATTTTGCATGTGCATACTTGCCTCCATGCTGTTATCTCCATTAGGACATTTGGCATTTTTTTTTTTTTGTATTTAGTGTTTAACAGGAGTTGGGAACACATTAGGGAGTACATAAACTCCTATTGTTTATTTCTCCCTAACTTCCACATTAAAGGTAGGAGACCTCTTATCTTTCTAGCCATGCAATTTTGAAATCTCAGAGTCATCTTCAAATCATTGTTTTATGTTAATTAAATTAGTGAGGGAAAGTGAGAGTAATGAATTTAGGGACGGGAAATGTTAAAAAATATTCCCCAGAAACAAAAACAAAATAGTGAATTATTGAAATTTTCTCAGTGATATATTTTGGAGAGGAAAAAATAAAAAGAACTGCAAACATTGAAAGCAGCTAGCTTTCTGACTTAGAATAGTGCTTTAGAGATTCAAGATACTCCTATATTTGAATATCTGTGAGGTTTTGCTGCAGCCTTCCTTCATCACCAAGCATACGTCAAGCCAAGAGCTACAAAGTCTAGCTTTCTCCCTCCCTCCCTAGCTTCCCATACCTCTCAGCCTGTGTCAGCCTTGTAAATAGTACAACAAACACATAGCAGAAAAAATCCTGGTTCTAAGATTCCTTTTATCATGAATGGGAAGTGTATGGCAGACCCAAATCAAGTCACTGAATATGAAGGTTGGAATATATCATATAGTGAAAGAACAGATTTGGGAATGATTGTTAACCCCTGTATCATAAGCTGTTATAGAAAAGGAGGTGTGAAGATGTTATTCTTGTAGGTTTTGGTCACATCTCACAGTTATTGTCCCCATCCCTGACCACTGAGAACTTGATTGTGTGACACTCCTTGTGTCCTTATCAATTCTTCCAGTATTCACATGGTCCATTAAAGAAAAAAAAAAGAAAGGAAAAGGAAATATATATATATATATATATATATATATATATATATATAATATAAGTTGAAGACAATAAAGATTTTACCAGATCATGTGAGGAATTAGGAGGAGAGGAATCTTAATAAGGATTTTTTGTTTCCTGGGGGAATAAAATGTCTTCAGTCACAAGGGGAAAAAAGATTTTTTTTTTTAAGATTTCCTTTTACCCCCTCTTTGATATTGTCTTCATCAAGTGGGAAGGAATGGGAAAGCTTGAGGTAGTTGTGCTTTTCAGTGCCAGGGTTTAGCTCTTATGTAACCCATCCACATCAGTTCCTTCAGAAGGTTAAAATATTACAGATCAAGTCAATGATCATTCTATTCCTGTATCATTCATTCTACGTATATCTGGAAGGATTTATTTGAACCTTGTCAGATGATTACTTTCACATTAAAGATTGTCCCTTCATGATACAATCATTCATGATTTTTTTTTATCAATCACTTTAATCCTCTATCCCCTATGCCAACTATATCAAGATTGAATAAGGAAAATGTGTATACTGGAAGTGATGATGTGGTATTTGCATACTTTGTTATTGGTATATCTTTAAAATAGATATCATCCCTGTGAAATCTAATAGAGGTTCTGTCATTAAATGGAATTGGAGCACTAGTTATTTTTTGTGACTAGAAAAAAGAAATGGCCACAGAGGCAGTAGAAAATCAAGCTGAAATTGAGCTCCAATCCTTCAGTGCACTTCTAAAACCCCAAAGTGATCAATTAATAGCCTGAAACTGGGACCCTGGGCCAGAGAATACCATACCCATATAATTAAGGCAAGCTATTTGCCTCATAATAGCTTTGAAATCTATTGTGAATAGGAAATGTGTGAAGAATATGATACCTATAGGGATATAAAATACTAAGTAATGATTATTGTACATAATAAAAATAGCAACTATATAACTTATAAATTACTAAGCATGTTTATGGAAAACCACAGCAATTGTTAAAAACATGTTTTAATCATTGTATTAATTAATTTTATTTTTATACATTTATTATTATTACTATACACATTATATATTTATTTTAATACACATTTATGAATCATGTTGAAAGAGAAAAATCAGGAAAAACTATGGAAGAATTTTTTTTTTAAAGTGAACATAGCATGCATTGATTTATATTTCATCTCCTTAGTTCTTTTTCTGGATGCAGATGTCATTTATTGTCCAAAGTCTATTGGTATTGCTTTGTTTTAATTTGCACTTCTCTAATCATCAGTGATTTAGAGCATTTTTTCATGTAACTATAGATGACTTTAATTTTATCATATAAACATTGCCTGTTCATATCCTTTGACCATTTATCAATTGGGGAATGACTTGTATTCTTATAAATTTGACACAGTTCTTTATATATTTTAGAAATGAAACCTTTATCAGAAATGCTGTAAAGATTTCTTCCCCAGCATTGTACTTCCCTTTTAACATTGTTCTTGTTGGTTTTGTTTGTGTAAAACATTCTTTAATTTACTGTAATCAAAGTTGTCCATTTTGCCTTTCATGATGTTCTCTAATTCTTCTTTGGTCATAAATCTCTCCCTTCTCCAAAGATCTGTTAGGAAAATTAACCTAATTTATTTATGTTATCATCCTTTATGCCCAAATAATGGATCTATTTTTTCCTTATTTTGGTATGTGGTGTGAGATTTAGGTCTATGCTGATTTTCTGACATATTATTTTCAAGTGTGCCTAGCAATTTTTTTTTTCAAATAGTGAGTTCTTATTCTCAGAAGCTGGAGTTGGGGGTTTATCAAATATTATTTTGCTATATGTGGTGACCGCATATTTTAAAATCAGCCTGAGTCAGGAATTCAGGTAAGGGGAAAATCTTCAATTTTTATTCTCAGTAGAGATGAAGAAAAATTGGAGGTAGAAGGGAATCGGCAATAGCAATGTGTGCAGCTGAGTAGAGAAGCTAGCCAGACCAGAAGCCACGAGACCAGCAGCTACCAGAGCAGAACCCAGCCAGCTGTACCTCCCAGCCTCTCTTCCTGCCCCTCTGCCTCCACCCACCAAAATCATCATTTCCTATACAACACATCAGGACTTGCACAGAGAGTGGGTGGGGGCCGTTCTTTCTCCAAGCATATATATTAATAGAGTATAATCCAATTACTATTTAGCCTCACATGCTTGAGACCTCAGTGCATCAACTCGAGCCTCAGCCCATTACATCTCCTGTTTTCTTTTGTTTTAGAACACAAGTGGTCATGCCATCCCTGACTCCTCAGGGAGGTCAGAGCCCCCAAGAGGAGATGATCATACCCTCCTGGACTTCTTAGGAAAGGAGGTGAAAGCACCGAAAAGGAGGTGATCATGACCTCCCTGACTTCTTAGGAAGGGAGGTGAAAGCACTAAAAAGGAGATGATCACGCCCTTCCTGACATCTCAGGAAGGGAGATGAAAAGCACCAAAGGGAAGTGGAGGTGCTAGCGGGTTTCTGGGCTGAAGGATCTTATTATGCAAAAACTCATCAGCATGGGAGGTATTACACAAGCACATAACAATAATGCAGAGGCTATTAATGATGACCCTCCCCTCAGTCAGTGCAGGCTCGATATGGTGTAACAAACATGAATTGTACACACAGGTAGCAAACAATATAAATCAACATAGTGTTGCAGAAGATTTCCAGAAGTCCTAGAAGGAGGATATGTGAACACCAGTCACACATACACCTTCTTCTGCAGCCAACAGATATTCCAAAACCAATCTATTGTCCATTGCTTCACATGTCAATCCAATGATCCCCTTAAGTTTTTGAAGTCCTGCAAAAGTCTTTTTATGTGTTAGGGAATCCAATGATTCCAGCAGATTTTGAAGTCCTGTAATAGTCTTAGCATTTCTCAGAGAATCCAATGATTCCTGAGAGCCATAGGCTTCGATTATTATGTTATGTGTATCTATCTATTCCACTGATCCACCACTCTTATTTCTCAGCCAGAACCAAATAGTTTTGATAACTGCTACTTTATAATGTAGTTTTAGGTTTGGTACTGCTAAGCCATCCTTTTTTTTTTTATTAATTCCATTGATATTCTTGACCTTTCGTTCTTCCAGATGAATTTTGTTATTATTTTGTTAGTTCTGTAAAATAATATCTTGGCAATTTGATTGGTATGGCACTGAATAAGCAGACCAATTTAGGCAGAATTGTCATTTTTATTATATTATCTTGACTTAGCCATGAGCACTTGACATTTTCCCAATTGTTCAGATCTTATTTTAACTGTATGAGAAGTATTTTATTATTGTGTTCATATAGTTCTTGGGTTTGTCTTGGCAAGTGGACTCCCAAGTGTTTTATATTATCTGCAATAATTTTAAATGGAATTTTTCTATCTCTCCCTTATGGGCTTCGTCAGAAATGTGTAGAAATGCTGTTGGTTTGTGTGGGTTCATTTTATATCCTGCAACTTTGCTTAAAACTGCTAATTATTTCTAGTAGGATTTTGGATGATTTTCAAGGATTCTCCAAATATATCATTATATCATCTGCAAAGAGTGATAGTTTTATTTCCTCATTGCCTCTTCTAATTCATTTAATTCCCTGTTCTTTTCTTATTGCTAAAGCCAACTTTTCTAGTACAAAAACTACAGCAATGTTGATGGGGGTAATATGTAGGAAGAAGCACTGGAGCCATATTTTGAAAGATGAGATGTAGAATTTTGAACAGAAATGGGATAGGACTAATTAAGGAATGCACTATATTCCATTACAAAGTGTTTTACATATTGTAGATGTTTAATAGATGTGGATTGATTCAGTTAATGATTAACTGGAAAGAAACACTGGAGAGCAACTAGAGGATAGTAGCTTGAGATAACTCTGGAAAGATAGAGAGTGTGATTTTGTTGAATATTAGAATTTTATATATGTTTTTAAAATTTTTTTCTCACTTTTCTTTAGAGTTTGAAATAAAAACCACAGTATAGCAAATACCTAATATAATGAGCATTTCATAAACAATAGACTAGAAAAAGTGGATTTTATATGAAACCAGAAATTTCTAGTCATCAGTGGAAAATGGATAGACTCTTGACCCTAGAGTCATAAAGGCTAGAGTCAGGAGTTCACATCATTTGATATGTATTAGCTGTAAGATCCTGGCAAAGTCATTTAATCTCTGTCTTCTTTGATTTTCCCAACTACAAAATGAGGATAATTAAAGCTACTTTCTAAAGCTATTGTGAGGATCAAATAAAACCCTATTTTTAAATAGTTTTATTAGAACTTTTTATTTATAAAACATATCCATGGGTAATTTTTCAACACTGACCCTTGCAAAACTTTCTGTTCCAAATTTTTGCCTCCTTCCCTCCACCACCTTCCCTCGATGGCAGGTAGTCCAATACATGTTAAATATGTTAAAATATATGTTAAATCCAATATATGTATACATATTTATACAACATTTTGCTGCACAAGAAAAAAAATCAGATTTAGAAAGAAAAAACAAAACAACCTGAGAAGGAAAACAAAAATGCAATCAAGCAATAACAGAAAGAGTGAAAATGCTATGTTGTGGTCCACACAGTTTCCGTAGTCCTCTCTCTGGATATAGTTGGCTGTATTTCTTACGGAACAAGTAGAACTGGTTTGAATCATCTCGTTGTTGAAGAGAGCTCCATCCATCAGAATTGATAAGATCTTATTTGTAAAGCATTTAGCACAGTGTCTGGCACACGGTGATATTTAATAATTGCTTATTGCCTTTTCTTTTATAGACCATAGCTTGTTTTTCCTCTTAAGTTTCTAATAAATCAATATGAATTAGCAAAAGTGTCTTTAGAGATAACATAACATAGGGGGTAGTGTATAGAACACAGAGGAAGCCCTTTTTACTTTTTTTTTCCCCTGAGGCAATTGGGTTTTAGTGACTTGCCCAGGGTCACACAGCTAGGAAGTGGTCAGATTTGAACTCAGATCCTCCTGACTTCAGGACTAGTGCTCTATCCACTGAGCCCCCCAGCTGCCCCAGAAGCCCCTTTTCAATAGTTAATAAAAAAATGCTGTAAGTACTTGATATGTGCCAGGCAGTGTGCTAATTTATAAAGATACAATTATTAAAAACAAAAAGCAGTTACTGTACTCAGGGAGATTAACATTTAATAGAATAAGACTATATACAAAAGGAAACTAGTGGTGGGGTAGAATGCTGAAGGAGGGTAGAGAATCCAGAGCCTAGGTTATGATGGAAAAGCTGGTGAAATCGTAAAGTAATAGAGTTATGTGAGAAAAGAAAAAAGAAATCTGAGTTGAGCTGTCTCCTTCAATGTTGGGTTTGAAATTCATGGACTCTCCAAAGGGTGGGGAATGGGGAAGAAAGGCTCTTGCAAGGCAATAAGTTTTTCCCAGTGATGAGATTCCTTGGAAATGGTATAAAAGTCAGAAAAGGGTCAAGGTGGTTTAGCCACCTGACAATTAGGAGGAGAAATGAGGACTTTCAAATCCAAACTCTCCACCTCTGATAAATGCTAGCTTGTTGGAGGGGAAAGTCACTTATTCTCTTTGAGTCTCATTTCCCTTACTTTATGAAATAGGCATATTAATTTTTTTGCATTACACACCTTTTGAAATGAATATAATGCTTAATGATGTAGTACATTTTTGAAACTTTTGTGAATATTAAACCTCTATATAGATGTTAATTTAGATTACTACTTGGTAATCATTAATAATGGACATTAAAGTTTTGCTCTTGGTATTACATAGAAAATGGCATCAAAAAGATTTGTACACAAAGTAAATAAGCTTTGTGGGAATGTGAGGAATAGTTAGAAGAGAGAACCAATGAAGGAAAAGAGATGGTATGATGTAAAGGGCTGAAACTCTTGAGTTGATGCACTGAGGTCAGACAACTGAGTACTTAAGGCTAACTACCGATTGGACAATACTCTATTAGCATAAGCTTGGAAAATGGCTCTTCCCACTATTCTGTGCTTGTTCAATCTTTTGGTGTATACAGAGAATTGTGGGAAGGATTAGGGGGTGGAGTAAGAAAAGCCAGAGCCACTTAGCCAGTGGAGGTGGAAAAGGAAGGTCACGGAGATCCTGTGTCCATTCCCTTCACTTCTACCCCTAAAGACCAAGAATAAAGACCAAGGACTTTTGCTTATCCTGACTCCGGTTGATTCTAAGGTATCCAGGGCATTAACTCGGTCTTCACAGTTTGAGTCAGTCCAGATGATGTTAATCAGAGTCTCCATTAGGGTCCTAAACATAACAATGTCACAATGTCAATTGGGTCATAGAGTGAAAGTGATGTAATAAAGTACTAAATAGGACTTAGAAACCTTGAAACCCCCTTTTTAAAGGACTGCAAGAAATTGTCCACAAAACCTAAAAAATTTCCTTCCCTCTTTTCTCCTTTCTCCTGCTCTCCCCCCCCAACATAGTCCCTATTGAACAGACCTTACCTGATATTCCCTGGTTACTTCTTTAAATGGAAACATACAGACTTATTTGAATTTTAGTTCATTTTTTAGTAATTGGAGACAACTTTCCAAGCCTTGAAAAGATTTATCCAAGAATTCACCCATCTGAGAGACAAGCCTGCTCCATAAGAGGTTTTGTAAATGAGATGAATCTCTCTGTCTCTCTCTCTCTCTCTCTCTCTCTCTCTCTCTCTCTCTCTCTCTCTCTCTCATATTTCTATGAAGATAAGTAACAAACATTTTTTTTTTAAATCAGTGTTATGAAAAGTTTCTTCTTGAATGAATGTGCCAACTCCTGGTAATATCAATTAATCAATCATGGAACATTTGTTAAATGTTCACCATACATCACACATTGTTTTTGTGGCTAGAGATATAAAGAGAAATTAAATAATATCTTCCCTCAAATAATTTTAACAATTTCAGGGATAATTATCAAATCTCAATTAGCAATTTGGGAACTAGGGATAAGAAATATAAAATAAAATGCACCTTTGTATCAACTTGGTGATTTATAACATGAAAAGAGCAAATATTTAAAATAAAATGAGTACAAATGATCACAAATATGCAAGATTTTGCATCTAGGTGGATTAAGTGTTAGACATGAAGTTAGGGAAACTTCTTCTTGAGTTCAAATCTGGCCTCATACACTTAAAAGCTATGTGACTTTGGCCTAGTAACCCTTTTGGCCCCAGTCCTTCATCTAAAAGCACTCTAGTATTTTTGTCAAGAAAATCCCATATGAAATTGCAAAGTGTTGGAAGAGGACTGAAAGACTGAACAATAAAAAAGAATAAAATGGCAGTTTCTACAATACTGGAGTAATAATATTTTCCCCCCTATATTCTAAATTTCACAATTTCATAGCCTTGGAGACCACTTTAGGTAAACTTTAACTTTCTTTGTCTCTGTCTCTGCATTTATGTCTCTATCTCTCTATGTGTCTGTGTCCTGTCTGTCTGCCTTTCTCTCCGTCTGCCATATTTTCCTACTCTGAAGATCTTAGGCTTCTATAAGTATCTAAAAGAAAACAAACAACAGAAGAAAATGGAAAATGGCATTAAAGGCAAATGTCATGTAATTTTAATGATAATGATTAAGTTTGATCAGGGAAAAGAGATTTAAAAAAATGCCCCATTTTCTTGATTAGGTTAGAAATTATGGCTAAGAAACACGACATTTACTCTCAGTTACAATCACTGACAATTTGTTTAGTTCAAATACTTTGGCAGAACTAGAGGCTTCTAGAAGAGAACTGAGAGTGGTATATGTCTTGAAATAAATGTATTTTAAAAACAAATGACATAATTTAAAAATTTTATTATTGTTATTAATATTTTAAAGAAAAGATTTCTGGAAAGGAAGTTTTTTTCCCTTGAAGAGTGTATGATTATTTCTAAGTAAATATAAAAGCTGGCAAATTTGGCCTTAAATATCAGTCATTCCATTCACATGAATAATTCTTTAAAACAATAAGTCTATTTCAAGAGATGAAACAAAATCAGCCATTCTCATGGCTCTTTGAAAATTAGGGAGAATATAAAAGCTTTAATTGTGTGCCATTTGGGGGTAGGAGTGGCAAGATGCTACAGATTATTCAAAAGCAACTTTTATTTGTATTTTTCTGGGAAGAATGATTTTTTTTTTGTATCTGTCTTAAAGCTTTGAAATGTGAATAGAAGGAATGATTATCATAATAATTTTAAACAATAACAACTTCATATTCAATGGTGTCCATAAAAGAAATTTCAATTTTCTCTTCTTTGACTTTATTTTTATAACTACCTAAGCACCAAAATTTGTTCTTTCCTCTGTTGGCTTGGCAAGTTGTTTGTAAAGAAATCCAGAGTAGCAATCAGTAGACTACAGTTATAGACACATCTCTGTCACAGATTATTCAACCTTTATTCTTTCTCAACCACATTTTTATTACTTGTAAAAGTGAGGAATGGGTGTCTTCAAAGTTCCTTTCCAGTTTTTGTGGGCTGGAAATCCAATAGATATAAAATATATATATATATCAACCATGGAGGAGGACTACTTTCCTCTATGTACCAAAGTCTCATGATACTGAAACCTTTTAATTTTGGGAATTCTGTATGTTGGCAGAATATACATAATAAAGCACAGTCTTACAAATATTTATTTTGAAAAAGGAAAATGTGAATTTGATAAGTGCATGGAATTTTCTATAAAATGAATAATTATCATATTGAATATTTTGTTGTCTTTTAGACAAATATGAGATCAATGAGCATCTAATTCCAAAATTATGAGCAAAATGCCATTTTTCCATATATTTGAAGGCGTGGTAAGCCTTCTCCCAGGTCAATGCACTGCATGGACTTTTTTCAATTCCCTTTTCAGTTCATCTTCCAACCATTTCTTGACTGTGTACTAATGAAGAAAAAAAATTAATTTCCTGCCAAGCTAAAACTGAGTATATATTCACAAAGGTTTGAGCAGACAATCCCTCATTCTTGATCCTGGCCACTTTCGAATAAAGAAGGAAACATACTATAGACTTCTCTGTGGAAAGTGGAACTAAATGGTATTAATTGTTTTTTTGGAGGAAGAGGATAAATTGTTAATAAATATTTTGGAGATCACTATATGGGGGATTATTGATAATATTACAACAGATCACTGACCCTTGAAAATTACTAGTAGTAAAAGAAGTAATTTACCAGTTTTGAGGTACTTGGCAAAAAATTCAAATGAGATCTGGGAAAAATAATTCACCAGTTCCGGTGCTACACACATATGAATTATCACATACTTATTTTTTTACAGGAATGTAACTTTATCATTCTAATATTAAATCACAAACCCACTGGAAAGGTAAAGAAGAGGCAAAAAGCAGCAACAATACAGATAAAATTCATGAGGGAAGAGGTAAAAAGAAAGGAAACACTGGGGACTGAAGTGGAAGCTGGGATTTGGAATTTAATTACTTCTTTGATGATAGGCCAGAACAAAGAAATACTTGGAGTCCTTTTGAAACTCTCACTGGATTGTTCAAGAGTCTCAATTTAGGGAAGAAAGAAAAGGAAAGGGGATTTAATATATTTTCCACATAAAGGTGTGAGTATGTATGTGTTTGCATATGCTTGCATGTGCATGTATTCTGATAGGATTGCAAATGACTTTCATCTGAAATTCTTTCTAAATTAGTGGGAATGTGATAGTAGTTTGGGACAGATAGTTTAGCTGGAGAACATGAAAAGGAGAACAGTCATTATGGTGAAAGACCACAAGTTAATGTGATATGAGGATCAGATAAAGAGACTAGAGATATTCCTGAGGAAGAAAAAAATGATATAAGAATGGCAGGATAGTTATTTTCAAGTCTTTCATGGATATACACATGTGGAAGAGGTTATACTTTTTTTTTCTATTTGATTTCAATGGACAAATAAATGTATACAAGATATAGAAGCTTGACCAGGTAACCTTCCTCCTCAAGGTATTTTAGGGATTCCATATTGTCTTTAGATTCAAAAGCTAGTTCCTTTGGCATTTAAAATGTTTTGCAATCTAGCCCCTCGTCCATTTCTACTCTTCTTACATTTTACTTATCACCAAGTATTCTGCAGTTAAAATTGGCCAATGCTTTTTTTTCCAATGTGGTACTCTTGAATGTGCAAAGTTCAATTCATGCTCAATTCAAAACATCCCCTCATGTGATGTAATCAATCCTCTTTGAAAATGAAGGATGAACAGTTGCATCAGTTAAATGAAAGCAAATATATGCTTATGAAATCCTATTCACTTAACTATTAAAACTGAGGGACAATAGGATTTCCCAATCTGACTCTCCTTTTTCACGTAACATAGATTTGCTAAACACCTACTATGTGCACCATACTGTATAATATAATTTGAGAAATACAGAGAATAAACTATTATTTTCCCTCCTTAAGGGACTGGAGTCTCTTGAGGAAGATGGCAAACACACACACACACACACACACACACACACACACACACACAATGTTAATACAATAATGCAATATACTACTTAATTAAGTGCCAAAAAAGTTGTACAGAAAATAAATGCAATTAAAAAAGGGAATCGTGTAATATGACATTGTGAAAAAGTTTTATACAGAAAGTGAGACTCAGTAATGATAATAATAATTGCTTATACTTATAATGTCTTTTGAACTTAACTAATTTCACAAATAATATTGCTTTTGTTCCCCCAACAGCCACACATGGCAAGCATTATTATCCTTTTTCTAAAAAAATTAGGGAGTAAGGTTCAGAAAACTTCCAGAAAATTTTCAAAATTTCCCACATTTATGTGGCAGAGCTAGGAAAATCTAACCCTTCATCCATTTCTACTCTTCTTACATTTTACTTATCACCAAGTATTCTACAGTTAAAACTGGCCAGTGCTTTTTTCCAACTCTTAAATGTGCAAAGTTCTATTCATGCTCAATTCAAAACATCCCCTCATGTGATGTAATTAATCCTCTGATTTCCAAGTCTGAATCCAGTTTTTCATCTATTCCTATATGTAGTTGTTTGTTCTTAATGCTCAAAGAGGACCAACATAATATCAAAACAGTAGGATCAGTGTTTAATGTGTGATTGATATCATTAATCATTGATTAATGATAATCATTAATTAATATCAATTAATCAATATGATTGATCAACCCAATATAAGCTCTGAAAGGTCTACCACAGTTTGGATAAAAATAGTTCTAAAGACTGGTGGGAGATGTCTCTAAATTTACCCACCTGACATTTCTTTTGAGCTACTGCAATTCTAGTTTTGACTTACAATAGAGCACCTTCTTTGATATAAGCACGCCATTTTGAATGATCCTGTGCCACTTTCTCCCATATCTCACAATTGGTTCCCAAGTTCTTTAGAGATATCTTGTGAGTGTCCTTGGATTGCTTCTTCTCAATACCACATATGTGCTGCATTGGCTAAGTTCCCAATAAAATTACTTTTTGGATAAGCATAAATTTCAGATTTGTATAATGTGGATAGACCATTGGAATTGTACTCTGTAGCAGAGTTTGAATGCTTCATTTTAGCTTAAGACAAGATCTCATTGTCCATCGCCTTTTCTTGCCCAAGTGATATTCAGAATAATTCAAATGGAAATGATTGAGTTTACTGACATAGTATTGGGATGCTTTCCAGGTTTCATAGGAATACAACAATGAGGTCAGCACAAAGGCTATGTAGACTCTCAGTCTAATACTTCTCTCCTGCAATTTTTTTCATTGTCTTAAAACCTGAGCTAATTCTGGCAATGCGTGCATGACAAACTCATCATCTATGTGTATGTCCCTGCAAAGGTTACTAGCAGGATAAGTGTACTTTTCTGTAGAATTCAAAATCTTTCCATTTGCTGTAACCAATAATTCCACATATGGATGGTGCAGTGCTGGCTGGTGGAAAAGCTTTTTTCTTGGTGTTAATTGTTAGGCCAAAATTAGCACAAGCAGCAAAGAACTGATTAATAATTTGCTGTTCCTCAGTCTCAGAGGCTGCATTGAGTGCACAATCATCTGTGAACAAAGAATTATTATTTCGATGTCTACTACAGAAAAAAATAGTTTTTAATTTTAGGTTCATCTGCCTGATTAATTAAAAGAAAATTACTTTACATGTACCTGGGGTCCACAGCTAAAAATGAGGGAGATTCTGCCCATAGAAATAAGATCTGTTTTTTCAATGACAGAAGGAATTTTAAAGTGTGGAAATGTAGCTTGCCAACTTTCCTGAAATGCTAGATTAGTTTTAGAGGTTAAGTGACTGTCCCAGCATCAACAAAATCAGTTCTACCCTTTTAATTTAAAACTTATAGTGGACTATTTCTGCTCTAGCTAGAGACAATTAGAAGTGATTGTGCCTATACCCTTCTCATTTCAAAGAGCTAGAAGGTATTATTGAATATGCTGTTTATGCCAAAGGGATGAGCTGAGAAAGCATCAAAATAGATAGGTCATATGTTCACCTCAGACAGGCAAATAAAAGTTTGCTTTTATTATAAACGTTTATTATAAGCCATTATGAACCTCTACTTCATGGACTACTTGGTAATCTTTCCTTGCAGCATCCCTGAAAATCATGAATATGAATAGAAATGATCTGAACACATTTGACACTAAGAATGAAGAAATGGAGAAATTCCATTAAAAACATGATAAGATCCCAACAACTAAGTAACTGGATACTCAGTTACTTCAAAGCAAAGACAGACATTGATTTAAAAAAAAAATGAAAAAATACATTGGTCCATGGTGGTCAAGATTGACATTGAAAAAGAAAAAAGGGTTAAAGACTTGTAGAATCTTTAAAGTCTTGTATGTATCTATTAGTTGAGGGGAAAATGGAATAATGTTAGAAATGGTGAGCATCAAAACAATATCACAAAGACTGACAATGTCTATTATTAGAGGAAATATTTTCACCTGATAAGAAAAAGTCATTTTATCATCAGAACAATCACTGACATTTTCACAGTATCTTAAGGTTTGCAATAGCACTTGAATGTAGGGTTTGCTTTTCATAGTAATTAAGTATATTGGATGACATTATGAAGAACATGGAGCAGATCTCGGGCATAAAATATTAGGAAATTTCTTATGTTCTAGCTTCAGAGAGCTCTTATGTGGAACTTTGGTATTGAATGAGGGGTCTGAGGGAAGGGGGCAGGAGATGTTGGCAAGAAAAGTTCTCATTAGGGTATTTCACTCTTTCCTGATTTTAATGCAACTTATTTCTCTCACCTCTTAAGCTACAGCAAAATGGGGAAAAAGTCCAATTATCTGCAGGCCTTCAATGACAGTGATCCATTGCTGCTGCTCTTTTTGCAGGTCTCTCTCCTCCAGTTCCTGTTATCCTTCACAGAATGGTGAGCCTCTCTATCTTGTCAGGGTGCCTTAAATTAACCAGTGCAAGGGATCTTAGCTGGAACAGCTGGTTAAGTGACAGCTTCTTCTTTTCTTTTTAAATGCATAAAAGAGATTTCAAATGCTTTCTGCAAGATTTCAGATATCTGATAATTCAGTAATTAAGATTTAGAAACAATTTTTAAAAGATTTCTTGTTCATGCTGGTCAGCTTCTACTAGTGTGGTCAAGAAAGGTCTTTCTAACTTATCTTGTTTAATATATTTTGATGACATTGGGTGTCCAATTCTGTCAGTCATTTCTTGGTGATATTTCTGCCCCAAATTTCAGTAATAAGGAGTTTTAAAATGAAGTTTTTCAATATGTCTCCTGACCTCAAGGAATATTTGTTCAAATTTAACAGTTCACAAAAAAGATGCAGTTCTTCAAAGATATTATGCTTTATATAGGCATAAACTACAAATTTATAGTCTGTTGTGAAGGAGAAGCATATTTATCTAAGTTGCAGTATTGATCTTGTTATCATATGACAATATTGCCTAAAAAATCCAAATTCAAAAAATGAATGGAAAGAACAAACTACCTTGATAATAGGGAAATTTATTCCTAAATATAATATATATTGTAGACACTGGGGCAAATCATGGAGGCCATAGAAGGTATATCCTAGGGGACAAAAGGCTCTGACATGGCAGGGCTTTCTTGGGAAGATGGGAATAAAGGTAAGAAGGCAAAGAGCTTCAGAGAAACACCTTTGCTCTGCTATCACAGTGGTAAAGGCAATGTGACAAGCAGAAGCTGCCCAGCTCAACTAATTAAGCTAATTCACTGCAGAAAACCAAATGACACATGCTGGATGTATGACCTTGGGCTAGCCACATAAGTATTCAGTAATGAACCCTATAAGTCACAAAGACTGTACCAATCTACTTAGATAGAAGGCTAATTATCTAAGAGCTTTGTATAATAATGTATGGGTATAAAATACACACATAATATAGATTTTGGTGTTTATTGATAGGTATTTATTTGTAAGAGTTGGTAGATATGATATTTTTTACAAAACACATATACACATATGTATAAATGTGTGTGCTTATGTGTGCATATTAATGTATATGTGAGATATTATATCATATATGGTATAGGCTGTTTTATAGATGTACATGTATGATATATATATATATATATATATATATATATATCTACACATGCATACATATATACATTACTATTGTAGCATCTGATAAACAAAAAAAGGAAACATTAATGTCAGAAAAACTACGATTATATCAAATAATCTAGGTATGTAAAAATGTGAGATAACATTTTCAGAATCCTAGACAGAATTTTTGGGAGGGTGTGGAAAAAGAAATATCCCCCAGAATCCTTTGCCATATATGGACTAAACTACTGCTGCTTTTCCATGAAATATATTTAAATTATCTCCAAAACTTAACTGGTCCAAAATCTGGCAGTATTGACATGATTTCCTGTGTTTTAAATTAAAAAGTCTACAAGGAATACTAGCTAACTTTATTATGACAATTCTGGGCAACTCAGAGCAATGAGGGCTACAGTCATATGAAGCAATGTGTGATGTTCTCACTCTATATCCTTGTTGAATAATCTTGCCCTAGTAAAGCTAAGTAAATTTCCCTTTACCAATAGTTGAGTGACTTATGAATGTTTCATTCTTTCAGGGCTATATCACGATTCATGAATCAGAATTACTTTTCAGTTCTACTAAGATTAAATCAGTGATTTTTAATATACATTGGAGACGATTATTTCTAAATAATAAGGAGGGCAGGAGGTTTTGTATACCAGCTGGATAAAGATAGCTTTCATATTCATGAACCAATTTATCCTCCAATCTTCAGGAAAATGTTACCAACCTTGTCAAAACTTCCCTGTAATCCCATTTCCCTGTAATCCATTTTCTAGAGTACTTTGACAGTTTTTTTCCATTACTAACACTACTAGTTGGCTTGAATTATCTTCATTGATTTGTAGCTCAACTAGACACAGATAATCCCATCTAATCTCATCATTTTACAGTTGAAGCAACCTAGGTTTAAGGAGTTTGTGGTTTCTCCAAAGTCATGCTGGAAGTACAGAGTTGTGATTTCATCTGGGTCCTCAGAAGCAACCTTGTTGAATTATTTGAGTAGTCAATATGGATATTGATTTTAAACAAACAAAAAAAATAAACTTATGTAAAAGTTAAAAGTGAAGGATGGAATTCTAGGATGCATGGCGAGAAAAAATATAACCGGCTGTGACTTAGAATCTGAATAATGTATATCACCAGTGTTTGTATTCCTGTACTCTAGAGATCTCTGTTCAAGAGGATACAAAAGATCTTAGGAATTTCTACTTGCCTGGCTTCCTAGGAGATTTTTTTTTTTAAGAATAGAAAATAATTAAATTATAGAATCACTCAGTTGGAAAGGATATGAATAGTCATTTATCCAAACCATACCAGAAAGAAAACATCTTCAATTCAATTCACTTAACAGGTGTTAATCCAATCTTGAAGATTTTTAGAAAGAAAATTGTAATTCCTAAAAATATAAGTTCAGTAAAGTACATTTTAAGCTATTTTAAGAAGAGTCAAATCAAAAAAAGGCAAATTTATCCATCCCAATATTAACCAAATTGTGTTTTGTTTGTGTTTGGGGAAAAGGCATAATTAACAGTATTTAGTATAATAAAATAAATAATATTGGGTGGCAAAGTGAAGAATCAAATACATTACAAAAAGCCAAGTTATTGGGATAAATATAAAGAACTTGACTTAGGAACAATATGAAGTCTTATTTATGGAGACTGAAATAAACTTCACTGATTTAAGAAGGAATTGTTAAATAACAATTTGGGGGAAATATTTGACAGGTTTAAGTAGACTAAAATTTCACTATGTCATAATGTGGATGCTAATAATTAGAAGCCATGTCAATACACTTTAAGTACAAGGTTATAATGACATTTTTATTTGTCCTCAAATTATAAGTGAAATGCTTTTGTGTTCTATTGTAGACAAAAAAGTTTAGGAAGGACATAAGTGAATGAAAAGAATCCAGAACTTCTGGAAGTACCAAGATCATATCACATGCAATTCAATTGAAATAATTTGAGATATTTTTTTTGGGGGGAAAGTAGTAGAATCAAGCCAAATATAAAAGATGTCTGGAAGATATTTGAAAGTCCTTCATTCACAAGATAAATTGGACTTATTCTTCTTAGCCAAGAATGTGGAACAAAAATGTAAATATAGAAAAGATGTCACAATAACTGATGAAAAAATTAAAAAGTTTATCTGAGAAGTTAATGGCTTCCCACTTATAGGAGACATTGAAATAAAAGCCTGGTTCACTGTTTTTCAGATATGTTATAGACAAAGCCAAGAGTACATGGCCTCTCAGCTATTTCCATTTTCCATTCATTTTATTCTTAATTATTTCAATCCTTTTTTTTTTTTTTAAATATAACTATAGCCCATTGAAGTTCATAGGATTTCAATTCTTTTTTTTTTTCATTAATGAATCAGGCATAATTAGCTTGCATATATTTTGTCTTCAGAGTTTCAGGGACATTTTTAAGGAGACTCAAGGGATTCTCTAATACCATCATCTCAAGCTCCACTTTGTGTACTTCCTCCAGAGGATAATCAGTTGGTTATCATTTTGGCAGTCAATCTTAAGTAACTTATGGAAATGTTTATTTGTTAAGGTACATATCAAGAATACTTGATACAAAGCATTCCCCAAAATTCTGGGAAACATTTCTGCAAAAACATAAAGTTTAAAATATTTATGGAAAGTTTATTCACATTAACCAAGCACATGTAATAAAGAAGTAACTCACAAAAAATTTTTTTAAAAAATATTTGTTTTATCAGATTCTTCTTTTAAAAGTTTCGAGTTTCACCCAAAATTTACACAAAATATGCTCTTACACACATTTATTTTTACCCACTGAGAAAACAAGCAATATAATATTAATTATACATGTGAAATCATGTAAAGCATATTTCCATATAACACATATCACAAAAAGCAATAAAAATAGTATCTTAATTTCTGTTTAGAGTTCATTAGTTCTGTTTTTGGAGATACATAGCATTTTTTTTCATGATGAATCCTTTGGAATTAACTTGAATCTTTGTAATGATCTAAGTTACTATGTCTTTCACAGTTGGTGAATACTATTGTTTTTAGTGATCTATTTCTGCTCATTTCACTTTGCATCAGTTCACAAAGGTCCTATTAGTTTCTCCCCCTCCATGAAACTATGTACATCAATCATTTTTATAACATAATCCTACTTTGTCACAATCAAATGACACAAGTTATTCAAACATTCCCCAAGTGATTGATATCTTATTGATTTCCAATTTTTTTGTCACCAGACAAAAGGCAACTTTAGCTACTTTTGTACATATAAATCGCCCCTCCCCTACTCTTAATTTCTTTGGAATACAGTCTTAGTAGTGGTGTTTCTGGGTCAAAGGGCATGCTCAATTTTATATTTTGGGTCCATGGTTACACTTTGTTGTTTAGAATTGTTGAACCAGTTCACATGTCCTCCAACAGAACATTAGTATGCTTCTTTTCCTTCATCCATTCTGACATTCATCACTTTTGATAGGTGTTAAATGGCTACTCAGAGTTGTTTTAATTCACATTTTTCTTATCAATAGCAATTTAGAGCATTTTTTTATGACCATAGATAGTTTTGATTTCATCTTCTGAATACTTCCTGTTCATATCCTTTGGTTATTTATCAATTAGGGGATAGTTCTCCAATTTAATATAAATTTATGTAGTTCCTTATATATTTGATAAATTTTGCTTTCATCAGAGATACTATTAAAACACTAAATATGAAGACCAAACCAAAAGAATAAAAACAAAAAGCAATAGCATTAATTGAAACTGTTCTCTATTCCAACAAAATCACTAATCTGGAAGACAGAAAAGTTAGAGACAACCTAAATATTATACATCTAGAATTAGGACATAAGTAAAATAAGACAAAACAGAAAAACAGAACAGGATAAGGCAAGAAATACAGTGAAAAAACTAGCTACAACTTTTGAAAAAAGGAAACTAAATATTAATTGTGTGAAAAACAAATCCAAAATATCAAAAACAATGGACAAACACAAAACAAGTAGAAAAAGAAAATGAGTGAAAACTCCAAGACATAAGTGGCCAAATTTAACAACTCAACTCACAAGGAAGTAATTGTGTACATGACCAGGGGGAATACTTTCAAATATTAAGAGGAAAAAATTTACAAAGAAGAAGAACACAGAAGAGAGAAGGGGCAAGATATGTTTAAAGAACAACCTAGACCAGTATTGAATTCCAGATAACCTAGTCTAAAATTTGAGTTGAACCATAAGTTTAAAAAAAATCAATAATTAAGAAGCATTTTAAATATCATTTCTTTAAACGCAATTATGTGAATACACAATCATGTGTGCATGTATATATTTATAGGTGTATGTATATAAATGTATATATGTATGTAAACATTAGCTATATTCTAATTGGTTAAATATGCAAAGACTATGAACAAAATGTTCTAAAGAGCAGACTTACAAATAGTTTACAGTTCCACAAATTAATGTTTCAAATAACTAATATTAAGTACAAATCAAAACAAATTTGAGATTTCACCTTAAGCCCTAGAAATTGATAAAAGATGACAAAATTGTAATCCATTCTGAAGTGATTGTGGATAATAGTTTCACTAATATATTTTCATGTTTTTGTGAGCTGGTCTGAGAGAGACATGCACATATTTATACACAAGTATCCATATGTAAACATCAATAAAAACTTCAAAAAAAAAACCTTCTACAAAACAATTTATGACTTAATCAAGAAGAAAGTAAAAAACAAATTATATGTCTTCTATGTGCCATACACTGTGCTAAATACATTATTATAATCTCAAT
Source organism: Sarcophilus harrisii (assembly GCF_902635505.1). Lineage (NCBI taxonomy): Eukaryota > Metazoa > Chordata > Mammalia > Dasyuromorphia > Dasyuridae > Sarcophilus > Sarcophilus harrisii. Next base: position 11,706,137 of record NC_045427.1, on the reverse strand, counting down.
TAAACCTCTCAATGATCCTGGAAGTAGGTACCATTATCATTCCTACTGATAGAAAAGGAAACAAAGATAGAGATTAAATTACTTTTCTAGGTTCAGAGAGATAGTAAATGTAAGGATGAATTTCAAATTTTCTCTTTCTGAGTCCATTCCAACATCATAGTTATTGTGTTCCTTTCTGGGCGCTATGTTTTAGGATAGTCATTGACAAAAAGGAAATTGTCTAAAGGAATCAATATGGTAAATGTTCTAATATCCATGTTGGGTAAATTAAACAAACTGGGATGCTTTTAGCCTTAAAATATATAATGGGGTGTATGGGGTAAAATATCTTTCTATAAGTTACTTAGCTTATTGTTTGACTCTATAGGACACAAAAGGGGTCAAAATGTTTTAGGAGCAATAAGATAGATTTGTAAGTTATATCAGGAAATTCTCATACTGAAAGCTCTTCCAAAGTGGGATGAGGTGTTTCGAGAATTGAGGAATTCCTTTTTCTTGTTAATCTTCTAACAGAGGCAAGATAGTTCATTGTCAGGTATTACAAAATGGGTATTTATTTTGCTTATGTGTTGATCTAGGGAGACTTTGAATTCCCTTACATTATGAATTAATGATCCCATAATTGTTGGGTCATCCAGAGTTGTAACCAATGGCCCCAGACACTTATCTGAATAGGTGTAATTTAAAAAATTTCTACATAAGGAACACATTATCATTTACTTATTATGTTTTTACGTAGAACTTATTATTAAAAGTCATTTAGATATAATGTTAAGTTACTTTGGTGGACATCAAGATTCTTAATCATCTTGTGTTATAAATACCTCCCTCCAAAATACATTCTCTACATAATCAGAACTTTCTATTCAATCTCTAGAAGGCCACATTATAGATGTTCTAAATTATTGGTGTAAAATATCCCTCTTCTATTAGAAAACTAGATTCTAAAATTAAAGAATAGAGCAACGGCTTTCCTTTTCCTAAAAAGCAGGATTTTAAAGACCATTTTTTTCCTTGAACGTCCTAAATGGGTCTTCTGACAAATATATGTTGGATTTTCTCATCTCGTTTAGAAATATTTCCAATTGCACTTTTCCCATAATTGTTGCTATCACTCACCCCCCGCTTACATTTTAAGTTTCTAAATGTAGCTAAGAAAGGAAATATATATATCCAGGACTTTCTCTTTCACTCCATTTGGAATAGCATGTTCATTTAATTTTGTGATTCTGACAAAGTCATTAGATACCCCGGGATAAAAGGAGTTTGCTTTCCAGTTCTCCTCACCTATTTTGTAGTGGGAAAAAAAAAAATTCAAGACAGAAGAGAAACAAGTTAAAAGGCTGACAATGAATAGCAAGTCTTTATATGGCTTTATATTATATGAGTGGATTATTTTTTTTAAATTTATGTACCTTTCTATAAGAAACAATTAGAGATTTTGAATGAACATCTTTTGTTAGGCTTCTTTAATTTAATATTTTATTTTCCTTCCACTTACATTTAAAACAATTCTTTACATTTGCTCTTAAAACTTTGAGTTCCAAATTCTCTCATTATTCCCCCCAAAGAAAAAACACATATAAAGTAGTGCAAAATATTTCCATAAAAATAATTTTGCAAAAAAAAAAAAAAGCACATAGATCTTCTCCCAACCTTCTCATCACAAAAAAGAACAATGCAAGAAAAATAAAGTTTATAAAATTGAGCTTCAATCTTTATTCAAACACAATCAGTTTCCTCTTTGGGTATGGAAAATATTTTTTCATCATAAGTCATTTATTTTGGATCATCATATTGCTGAGAATATAAAAATCATTCACAGCAGATCATCCCACAACATTGCTATTACTTTGTAAACAATAAAATTTACTTTGCTTGAGCTTAAAGAGGACTTTTAAGGTTTTTTTCTGAAAGTGTCTTGTTCATCATTTGATATAGAACAACAGTATTCCATCAAAATCATATACTACAATTTATTCAACCATTCCCCAATGGTGATCATCCCTATGATTTCCAATTCTTTGCCTCCAGGGAATAAAACCTTGTATGAATGATTATTTTTACAAATAGATATCTTTGGTTTTTGTTTTTTTATTTCTTTTTGTGATAAAGGTCTATTAGTGGCACTGTGGAGAAGGGTATGGTTTTATATCTCATTGGGCATAATTCCAAATTGCTCTGCAAAATAGTTGAATTCACAATTCTACCAACATTGCTTTAAAGTCTTATTTTCCACACATTACCTCCAAAATTTGTCATTTTCCCTTTCTGCTCTCTTAGTCAGTTTAATATGTTTGAGGTAGTAGGTCAGAATTGTTTAATTTGCATTTCTTCAATCAGTAGGATTCAAAGTATTTTTTCCTATGTGACTATAAATAGCTTGATTAGTTCATCTGTTCATATATTTTGATCATTTGTCAATTGGGTAATGGCTCTTTTTTTTTTTTTTAATAAATTTGACTTAACTCCTTATACATTTGAGAAATAAGGCCTTCATCAAAGAAACTTGCTTCAAAATTCTTTTCACAATTACTACAGTACTATTTCAAAAATCATCAATTATTTTAACTATTGCACCATTGCTTCTTTTCTTCCTTTCTTGCTCCTTCCCTTATTTTCTTCCTTTCCCCTTATTTTTTTCCTTTCTTCTTTTTTTCTCTTAGCCTTTCTTTTCTCCTTTCTTTCTTTCTTTCTTTCTTTCTTTCTTTCTTTCTTTCTTTCTTTCTTTCTTTCTTTCTTTCTTTCTTTCTTTCTCCTTTCCTTCTTTTTTTTTCTTTTCATATTTATAGGAGACATGGAGGAATAGACCATAAAATTCTAGATTTGGAGAGGAATGGGACTTGAAAAATTGCAAACAAGTATTTTAATTAAGCAGAGGAGGAAACTGTGGCCTTGAGAGAGTAAATGACTCATCTGTGGTCAAAATTTTTGATTGTGGCAGTGACAGTTTTTTAATTCAAGTCTTCTGATTCTGTTGTCAGTGCTCTTTCTACTATAAGAAAATGAATCATTCATAGGAAATAATCCTACAGCTATGGGATGATGTTTAAAATAATGCTTAGTACAGTACTTGGCACAGAGGAGATACTAAATACATTTTGATTATTTTAATGATTTAAGAATTGTGGTACTGGCATAGTGGCATTATGTCTAACTGTAAGTCCACATCACATATCTGGAATTTGCTCCTTACCTATTCCAATCAAACAAGGCTATAGCAAAGCCTTGCAAAGTAACTTAAGCAAAGTTACTTAAATTGAAAGTTGCAACCCCATTGAATTCACATAATTCAATGTGGGGGTTGCAAAATTATGATTTATTATCAGCAATTTTTTTCTATACTTATTTTGTACATCTATATGCCCAAGGGTCATGTAAAAATTTCTTGGCCTAAAAGGGTGTCTTAAGTGCAAAAATTTTAAGAAATTCTGAGTATATGAAAAAGAGGCAGAATGGCATTTTAGATTGAGAGGCAGCCTAACACTCAGAAAGATAAGGAACCAAGTCATGTTTCTGACATATTGGATCAAGAAGCAACCCCATGTCAATTAATTATTCAGTTCTGCAGGTCCGTTTCCAAATTTTTATTAATAAAAAGTATTTTCTTAGCAGGAAACTTTGTATAACATGTCCAGTTTCTATCCTTATTCCTCTTATTATTTTATTCAGACTGTTGTACCCTAGACTTTCTTTGATGTATCCCACCTAAACTATTTCTTAACCACCAACCCCAGGCTCTTAATACCCTCCATTTTCTCTTCAAATTATATTATATATTTGCTTATCAGATTGAATGATGAATGAAATCTACATAAATCTTTGATGTCATAGACTGAAGGTTTTAATGTTTTTATTCCTAGTTCTTAGCACAGGATGCATGCAATAATTCAAAATAAATTTCAGTGTGAATAGAACCCACCAGGCACACTTAATAAGGTCACATGAATTTAAATTGAAAGACGTTTCTATTACACTATTCCAATATCCAGTAAAGCTGCACCCAGTTGGCATTTAATTAGTACTTACCTGGAGTTTGCTGCCTGACAACTCCAGGAGAAATACCGGGAACAAAATAGGGGTCTATACACAACATTTGTTCGATCTGACCACGGCCTTTGATACTGTCAGTTGTGAGAACTTGTTGAAAATAATAGCAAGAGTTGGCTGCCTGGAAAAGTTAATCAGTATTGTACATCAATTTCGTGACAGTGTGCTTACACATGTTCTGGATAATGGACAATGCTTTCACATTTTCACGATACCAAATAGGTGAAACAGGCCTGTGAACTTGCTTCTATGTTTTTAGCATGTTGTTTTCAGTGATAATGTAAAATACCTTCACCAAGAATGAAAATATCATCAATGTCAACTCTCATGTTGATGCTAAACTTCTTAACCTGAAAAGGCTACAAGTTAATGTTAAAGCTGAGAGACAGTTGGTGTATGACTTTTTTTTTTAGATGATCATGTACTCAATGCAGCTTCTGAAGCTAAGAAATATAGCATACATCAATTCTTTGCTGTTTGATCTAATTTTAGCCTAACAATTAACACCAAGAAAAGACAATTTCTCCATCAGGCAGCACCATGCCATCCTTACATGGAACCATTACTTAAAGCAAATAAAGATATTTTGAATTCAAAGGAGAAGTTCATTTACCTTGTCATTATACTTTCCAGAGATGTAAACACGGATGAAGAGTTTGATATTCACATTGTCAGGCCTAACTCAGTATTCGGGATACTCCAAAGATAAGTATGGAAAAGAAGAGTTATAAGTCTACCAAACATATGCCTATAGAGTTGTGGTGCTGACCTCATTGTTGTATGCTTGTGAAACCTGGACACTGTACCAATACCATGCCAGAAAACTGAATCACTTCCATTTAAATTGTCTTAATGTTCTGAAATTACTTGGCAACATAAAGTACTGGACACTGAAGTTCTTTCCTGCGTTGAATTTTAAAGCATTCAAACTGCTGCCTAGAGCACAACTTTAATTGGCTGGCCACTTGGAATGCCAAACATGCTGGCCTAAAATATTATTTTGCTGAAAATTCACACAAAATAAGGACTCAGAGAGAAGTCATTAGAAGTTATACAAAGACACTATCAAGGTGTCTCTGAAGAACTCGGGAATCAATTGAGAGACATGGAAGATATTGACAAAGGACTACCCAACATGTCATTCCCATATCAAAGAGGGTGCTGTGTTCTATGAACAAAGCAGGATTGCAGTCAAAAGATCTCAAATGATCATAAGTACTATTCATGCTTGACCTGTGGTAGAGCCTTCAAAGCTCATATTGGTTTGATAAGCCACAGTTGGATACAGTGTTCTTTGGTCCCAATATAGTGATGCCATTTTGGTCCTCTAAAGAAATGAAAGACAGCTATCACCATGTTATAGATAAACTCTCTCTTTGTCTGACATATGTCAGAGGACTTGAAATCTTTGGCTTTTGTGCTATATTGTGCACACACAAAAAAAATTGTGCTTGCTTTCCTTAATTAACCCCAACAGTTTTCAGGGTAAAGAAGTATGAGGCACCTTGACTTCATGGAAAATTACTCTTAATGTCAGATGTGTATTTCCAGATACAAAAGATCATGATTTTGATCCATTGAATCACATTACTAAAGTAATAATTACAGGAACATCAGATGAGTATACATTTAATACTCTAATTATAAAGCTTTAGGAAGTTTGTACCCATGTGACAGGGGAGGAGGGACAGAGGCAACAAATGAACTATTTTGCAGATCATCCCACTCATAGTAAAAAATGCCACAATTTCTGAGAGTTTGATGCAACTGCAACAGATAGATACAGATTGTAAAGGAGAAGGGTGGTAAGCAGCTCATATTAGGTCCTCAGAACAAAAATTATTAGAATGCATTAAGCTATTAAATCTTGGCCTAACTATTGGCTTCCCATAATTTCTATTTAAGAGTATGATGTTAAAATCTATTATATGAATATAGTTTACTAACAATTTTAATTGTCATCATTTGAAATAAAAGATCAAACCCCATTTCTTCTGAGTTGTTTTTTTCTTTACACATAAAAGTTTGCAGCTGAGAATAAGTCCTGTTATTAGTAGACAGGGAGACAAGAAAGAAGGAAATCCAAGTATTGATCCAAGAGAGTCAAATTTCTATTGGAAATTTGTTAAGAAAAATTGAAGTAAAAGCATATATCTCTGATTGCAATTTTTTTTGGTAGATTTTCCCAAATAGAAAAAAAAAAATCTGGATCCATTTTTTCTTTAACCTAAGAAAATAAATTAAATGTATATATGCTTATACACACACACACACACACATATGTATACACAAAAACACTATATATATATGCATACACACATATATATGTATATACAATATATGTGCATATATACAAACACACCCAATATATATGTGGATATGTATGCATACACACATATATATACATACACAGTATATATCTATATACATACACACTTGTATACACAAATACATACTATATAAAAACAATGAAGGACCTATTATAGACAATATTTGAAGAGTTTAGGTGCAAAGATCAGAAGAATTACAATACAGAAGTTAGCCAACTTGAAAAGACCAATGGGGTAACATGAACATGGAGGTAGTAGAAAATGAGCCATTGATAGGAAGACATTGGAAAAAGTTAACCAATGGGAATGACAAAAAGGATAATTTCCAGGAAAATAGTTGATGTGTGTATATGCATACACACATGTATAAATACACACACACACACATATATTATATATATATGATGTTCTTTTGTTTGGTTCCCATGGGGATCTCTGGGAGCAGCCTTCCTTTCAGTTCGGTAATCACCACAAGTAAAGCCAGGTGTTAAAGTCAAACTCCTTTATTATCTCCTTCAAAGTCCTATCTCCTTCCCTTGGGGCTTAGCTAGTTTTCTGAAGGTTTTCTGGTGTCTTGGTTTCAGTGGAGAAGCGAAGGAGGAGACCCTGCCACCAAGGTGGTGTGAGATGGGATGAATCTTTCTAAATCCAAGGGCTTGTGCTCCAGCCTTCAGCCTCCAGCCTTCTGTCTGCTTGTCATCTGAATCTCCCTGGTTGAGGCTTCTAGCTTATATGCTACACACTGAGTACAAACCAATCATTATATCACTAGGAAATCATTATTTGTTGTAGGATTAAATCAATGCTAAACTAGATTTAACCATTGTCTCCTCAATTCCACTTAGTACCTTGTTTCAAGTTCAGGTCCATAACATCTCTTGTAGGATTAAATCAATCATACTGAACCATGTGAAATTGGATAACTATTGTCTCTATCAATTCCACTGACTTAGTACTTTGTGAGAATCCTTCGTTTCAAGTTCTCAGTTTCCTCATTCATAGAAAATGTAAAGATCAGAGTTTTTCCAAGGTGTACTTTAAATTTCTTTTTATTATTATTATTTTTTTTTTATTTAATAGCCTTTTATTTACAGGTTATATGCATGGGTAACTTTACAGCATTAACAATTGTCAAACCTCTTGTTCCAATTTTTCACCTCTTACCTCCCACCCCCTCTCCCAGATGGCAGGATGATCAGTAGATGTTAAATATAATAAAATATAAATTAGAGTGTACTTTAAATTTCAAATTCCATGTATCTTGTCTCCTCATATGGCCTCTTTCTTTCTGTAGGCTTCCTCTTCCCATTACATGCCCTAGCCTGCTCCTAACTTCCTGGAAGAAAAGAAACACAATTCCTTAGAATGTCCCCAAGTTTTCCCTATAACAAGGTTGATTGCTTAGAAAAAATACATCCTGAGGTCAATCCTGTAAGGTATTCTAAGGTTCAGTGATGACTCTTCTTCCCATAACATACATATGTACTCTCCAGAAATACATATAGTAACCATAAGTAGGAATATATCTGTTGTGCAATACTAGAGAGACACATATATAGGGAATGTCTCCAGTACTTCATAGCCTTGTTTTGTTGTTTTTTCCTTGTGTAGTGCTCAATCCACTCCAAAATTCTAGGCACATTATCTCAGCCAAGCAATGCATTTGTGTTGGTCTCTGTGGGCCTACTCCTTTCTACAGGTCAATTCTCAACTGCCAGAGCTGATTTTCACTTAAATCCATTGTCAGTCTTCTTCTATTTGAGCAGCTGCACTCCTTGAAATAGTTTCTTTCCTGGAAAACTGCTCTCCTCTCTCACCATCCCTCCAGAGACAAAGTGTGTACATGCTTTTACTCCTTGTTTGGTGAACCTCAACAAAGCTTCAAACTCTCTTTCACTGCAAGAGTTTCAAGAATTTATCAGGCTTCATTATTTAAAGTCTTCAAGAGACATAGGCAACCATCCCCAGCTATGGCAGGCTTTCCTTTCACTTTGAGTAAATGATTCATTCACTCTTTAATACGGCGGTTCTCAAACTTTTGTTTTCAGTATCTTAATCCTATTAAAAATGATTGAGGATGTTTCCAAAGGGTTTTTGTTTATCTGGATTATATTTATAGACATTTACCATATTGGAAATAAAAACAATTTTTTAATTTGTAGACCCTCTAAAAGGGTTTCAGAGATCCCCAGGATTCTCTAGACCATACTTTGAGAACCACTGCTACTTTATAAAAAGACAACAAGACTCTCAAATCTTTAAATATGCATATTAATACCTCATTAATACCAAAATAATACCATTATTTTCTTTGTGTGAATACATCAATTCATAGGAGGAGGAAGAAAAGAGAACTCTCTTTCTCTCTCTCTATGTACACTATATGTTATCAGGGGTGGATATCCCCAGAAGTATTACAGGTGCATTGTGGACAAAAAAAAATTCCTTATAAATGCTAAGCAACTAGACATCCATTATAAAATCAAACATCATCTCAGTTCTCAAGAATCTTACATTCAAGTTGGGGATGGTGTCCAGGGAGGGCCACTTTACTTTCTATTGTAAAATATGGACACTGTCAAGAACAAAAGATTACCAAATGAGTTTTTTGAGCTCTAGGGTTTCCTCCCCAAAGATGTAGAAGTATCTTCCATTATCTCAAACCAAAGGTCATCTGAGTCTCAGAAGCTAAGAAGGTAAAGCAAAGATGAATGAATTGCCTAGGATCACATAGCTCTTCAATGACAGGGATGGGATTAGAAGCAAGGTCTTCCTGATTTAAAGCCCAGAACATAACTCATTCTATTCTCTACTACATGTATTTTTAAGTCCATTTCTCTTGACAGGTGACTAAGGCTCAGAGAGATAAAGTAGTGCTATTTTGATTATCACTGTAAGTTAATTATTCTGGTTCCAATATGCTTTCCACCATTGTCCTTGAAGTAACAAGAAACCATAAAATCTGTTATCCATAGTTTCTGTACATCTGCTTCTTTAAATGTCCTACTGTGCCTCATACATTGGCTGTCACAAAGCACTGGCTTAAGAATTATCTGTATTTCTCTCTGCTGATTGCTGAAATTTTTCTCTCCCCCAGAGCCAAATGAAGAGGGCTTAGACTGATAACAACTGAGTTTTCCCTACTCTTGTTGGTGGGGAGTCCACTTGATAATCAGCAAAATGCCATTTAAGGTTCAAATGAATGGGTGTGGCTTAGTAAATAGAGGAATGGCTGAATTGAGTAATGAAATAAAAGTAACAGTATCAAGAAGATGCTTTTCTGAGATCAGGCCATGTAAACCATTTCAGGATTTTGAAGAAAGAACTCCCTTGGGTCCTCAGTGTTTCAATTGTAGAATGAGGATCATAATATCTATGCTTAAATTAAAGTATGGAGTGATGACTAATGATGGTAATTAATAAGGATGTATTTAGACTAAAATGGTGGAGTAGAGACAGGAACTCACCTGAATTCTTCCAAATTTCCTTCCAATCAATTTTCGATTGCTTCTTCAAATATAATTTTGTAGTGACAGAGTCAACAAAATGTTTATGAATGAATTTTCCTGATCCCCAAAACTCAGGAAGTCAGCAGGAAAAATCTCTTGCAACAAGGATGATGCTGAACACAGACAGGCACTTTCATGGCAATGGAATGGCACACCTTGAAGGTGAATGCAACAGCAGCAGCAACAGCACCTTGAGAACTTCTCAGCCCACAAAACATGAAGTAATTGGACAATCTGTCATAGAGATTAGAGGGGACACAGTGCCCTATTCAATTGTCTAGGATAACTTATAGGTCATAGTTTAAAAGTGAAAAGAAGCAGCTACAGTAGAGCTGAGTTGTTGTTCATAAATCCACAGCACAGGAATTAGAGAGGATCAATTATTTTGGCAAGCAAATAAGAAATCTTGAAAAAGAATAAATTAAAATACTCAATTAAACACCAAATTGTAAGTAATGAAAATCAAATGAGAATTTTTAAAAATAAAAAGTAAGAACACCATTGAACTAATAAATAAAACTAGAAGTGGATTAAAAAAAAGATAAACCATTGATTAATTTAATTTAAAAAGAAAAAAAGACATTACTGTAATAAAAAAGAAAAAGAAAATGTCATCATTAATGAAGACAAAATGAAAATGATTATTAATAGCTATTTTGCTTAATTATATACCAATAAATTGAACAATTTAAGTAAAATGGGTGAATTATGCATATATAGATTATTTGTATGAATGCATATTGTCCATGATTAAAGAAAAATAAGTAGGAAATTTATGTAATCCTATCTAAGGAAGAACAAACAAACAATCCCCCCCTACCCCCCCCACACATATGCACACACAAATGCACAATCAATCAATGAATTCCTTAAGAGGGAAATAAAACATATTAAGGATCAAAGGCATTCACAAGTAAATTCTACCAATCTTCTAAAGAACAATTAATTCCAAACTATTTGGGGAAAAAAAATTCAAAATAAGAGTTCTACCATATTACTTTTAGAATAAAAGAATACTGTTGATGGCTAAACCAGGAAATTCAAAATCAATAAAATTAGAGAATTCAAAGTATAGATCAATTTCCCTTAAGAATGTTTATACAATAAGTATAAATAGAACACAAGCAATAAAGCTATAATACTTTATCACAAAAATCATGCATTATGACTAGATGGGATTTAAACTCCCAAGTACAGGGGTGATTGAATTTAGGAAAACCTATCAGTATAACTGACAGTATCAATAATGAAAATAACAACAATGACAACAACAACAACAACAACAACAACAAAACAGCTTTTGATTTTCTGAATAGACGCTGAAAAATTTTTTTTTGACAAAATACAACACATTTCTATTAAAAAGACTAGAAAGCTAGGAATAAATATACCGTTTCTTAAAATGTTAAGTGATATCTATCTAAATGATAAATTGGATATAGCACTAGATTTGTAATCAGAAAGACTTAGCTCCATGAGTTCAAAGCCAGCTTCAGATACTTAATTTTGTCATTTGCCTCAGTTCCTCATTTGTGAAAGGAATTGGAAAAGGAAATGGCAAATTACTCCATTATCTTCATCAAGAAAACCCTAATTGGGATCACAAAGAGTCAGACATGACTGAAAAATGACAACACAAATAATAGTATCTAAAACAATTAGCAAGCAAGTAAGTAAGATTAAGCCTTCCTCATAAGATCAATGACTCTTTTTATCACCGCTATTATTCAATATTCTACTAACATACTAGCTATAGCAATGAAAAAAAAAGAAATTAAATTTGAATAGGTACTGAGGAAACAAAACAATTATTCTTTGAAGATGATATGATGGCATACACATAGAATCCTAGAGAATCAATTAAAAACCAGTAGAAATAATGAACAATTTCAACAAAATTCAGATTAAAAAAAGCTATTACAAATCATTATCGTTACTATGTGTTACCAAGAAAAACTAGAAAAAAGAAACAAAAATATAAATTCCATTTTAAATAATTTTAGATAACACAAAATAATTGGGAATCTACCTTTTAAGATAAGCCCAGGAACTATATGACTGCAATTACAAAACACTTTTAAATAAATACGGTCAAATCTAATAAAGGAGGAAACATTAATTGCACAATAATAGGACTAACCAATACAAAAATATAATTCTACCCAATTCAGTGTCATTCCAATAGAACTATCGAAAAAATAACAAAAATTACTTGAAAAGGAAACAAATCAAGAATTTTGAGGTTATCAATTAAAAAAAAAAATAAAAGAAAATGACCCAGCAGGACTAGCTGTCAAGCTATCTAACAAAATTATAATCTTCAAAAACACCTAATGTTGGCTAAGAAACAAAGAGTGTATCAGTAGAATAGATTATATACAAAACATATAGTAGTCAATGACCCTAGTAATTTGTTCCATTTTTTTTTTTTTTTAACTTTTTATTGACAGAACTCATGCCTGGGTAGTGTTTTTTTTTTTGTTTTTTTTTTTTTTTGTTTTTTTTTTTTTAACAGTATTATCCCTTGCACTCACTTCTGTTCCTACTTCTCCCCTCCCTCCCTTTACCCCTTCCCCCAGATGGCAAGCAGTTCTATACAAGTTAAATATGCCACAGTGTATCCTAGATACAATATATGTGTGCAGAACCGAACAGTTTGCTTGTTGCACAGAAGAATTGGATTCAGAAGATAAAAATAACCCGGGAAGAAAGACAAAAATGCAAGCAGTTTACATTCATTTCCCAGTGTTCTTTCTTTGGGTATAATTGCTTCTATCCATCCTTAATCATTTGAAACTGAGTTAGATCTCTTTGTCAAAGAAATCCGCTTCCATTAGAATACATCCTCATACATTATCATTGTTGAGGTATATAATGATCTACTGGTTCTGCTCATTTCACTCAGCATCAGTTCATGTAAGTCTCGCCAATACTCTCTATATTCATCCTGCTGGTCGTTTCTTACAGAACAATAATATTCCATAACATTCATATATCACCATTTACTCAACCATTCTCTAATTGATGGGTATCCATTCATTTTCCAGCTTCTAGCCACTATGACCCTAGTAATTTAAAGTTTGATAAACAGAAAGATCCAAGCTTTGAGGACAAAACCTCAGTATTTGACAAAGACTTGTGTGGAAACTAGAGAGTAGTTTTGCAGAAGCTGCGTATAGACTCAAAATGGATACCAAAGGAAAAGATCAAAATGTGTACATAACTGAGCTATAAGAAGTGATATAACTAACTTAGGAATGCATGGCAACTTTTAGCAGTCAAATTGATGTTTAAGGGAAGAATTTATGACAAACCAAAATCAAGAATATTTTTCTTTTTTTTCCAGCCATGGCTTACTTTTTGTGATCTCATCATTATCTTTGACATTTCCTTCTCTAGGTCATTGTGTAGATATGAGGCAAAGAGGGTTGTGACTTGTTTGGCTTTATGAAGCTGTTAAGTATTTGAGAGTCGATTTAAATTCATAAAAATGAATTTTCCTGACTCCAGCCCCAAGTGTCTATTCACTGTGCCATCTAGTTCTCTAAAATAGAGCATTGAAGGATGTAAAATATATATTTTGATCATATTACATTAAAATATTTTTATACAAACAGAACCAATGCAAACAACATTAGATGGAAAGCTGGAAGCTAGGATTTTTTTTACAAGATTCCTTAATAAAGACCTCATTTCTCAAACATATAGAGCCACTATGGGGGTAATAATATTTAGTATCAAGCTGTGTTTCTAGCTTCTATCCCTTTAATGAGGAAATACTCCAAGTTAAATATACAAACACTTGATTCCCTTCCCACCAAATGTCAATTATACAACCTCCATCACATGTGATGAATAGCAAATAAAAACCATGTATCCAAGCTGATGGCAATAAAGTTAGGCAAATTAAAATACACCATATAATATGTAGAATAAGTAATCATCCCCACTAGGAGAAATATATATCAGGTCAAGCAAGAGGAAGGAGAGGAAGAGAGAAAGGGAAAGAGAGACAAATATAGAGTGTGGGAAGACGAAAGGGAGGAGAGAGGGACACATAGAGAGAGATAGTGATAAATTGAAAAAAAAAGAGTTAAATAGAAACAAAATAATAGAAAGCAAAATAGAGAGACATACATACAGACAGAAAGTCCTGATTTTAGCAAAAAAAATTCCCCATTCTTTAAACAAATATGGAACAAGGGCTGATCAAAGCATCAGATTTCCTATGGTTTGATGTCTTCCTTGATTTTCTACTTCCAGGAACCTCTCTTTGAAGACAGCCAGGAACTAAGTCGGATACTCCCAAGGATCTCTAATATCTCAAGCTTTTAGAAACCATCCCTCAAGAACAGAACATCAGGATTTCTGGGAGCAGAGTTTAGATGACTGAGTGAAGACAGGAAGCTGCTTAAGTTTTCCCAGTTTCCCTCAAACACATGAAACCAAACCTCCAAACAGAATGTGATGGAATGAAATTACTCACCATCTCAAGATGGACTAGAAGTTCTTCAAGAAATAAATATCTCATTGAGGCAGAAAGGAGTGTTCAGATCAGCTCAGATTTTGTCCAGGAAAACTAAGTGACACGGTCTTAATGATAGCACATCATCAACCAAGATCTTCAGTCTCAGCTCAATAGCAGAGCAGACCAGTGTGCATCTTCCAAATCCCAGTGCAGAAAGCATATTGCCAGCCTGGAAAAACAGTCTATTGCTTGGAGAAACCAGGTAGGGTACCCCCTGCTGTGAGCAATACACTAAACACAAGGAACTCTGTGCTCAAAGTCAAGGTTCACATATACATAAGAAGCTTGGGCCAGTGCACCCTTTACCCAGGAACAGAGCTAGACCTTAAAAGTCACAAAATAAGGAGGGAAAAGAGGAAGAAGAAAATGAGCAACAAACATAATACTTCCATAAAAAGCGACTGTTATGACAAGGACAGCACAATCACCAACATAGAAGGGGACAAAGTGCCCACATAGGAAATCACAAAGGCTGATATGAATTGGTCTCAAACCCATAGAGACTTCTTGGAAGTTCTCATAAAGGATAAAAAAAAAATAGATTAGAGAGAAGAAAAATGGGGGGAAAATGAGAGATATGCAAGAGACAGTCAACAACTTGAAAAGGGAAAGACTAAAATTGACTTAAAAAATACAATTGATCAAATTTGAAAAAAAAATTTCTCCTGATAAAAGTAGAAATAATCAAATGGGGAAAAAGATACAAAAGCAAATTTTAAAAAATTATACATTAAAAACTCGAACGAGACAACTGGAAGCTAATGATTCTATGAGACTTCTGGAATCTATCAAATTAAAAAGAATGGAAAAACAGCTGACCTGAAAAATAGATCCAGGAGAGACAATATAAAAATTTTTGATCTATATGAAAGCCACAACAACAACAACAATAAAAAGATCCTGGATAGCATTTTTCAAGAGATCATCAAGGAAAAGTACGCTGATATATTAGAACCAGAGTGCAAAATAGTCATTGAAAGAATCCATTAATCATCACCAGAAAGAGATCTCACAAGGAAAACACCAAGAAACATTGTTGTCAAACTCCATAACTATAATTTCAAGGGGAAAATACTACAAGGTGCCAGAAAAAAAAATCAAGTATCAGAGAGCATCAGTTAGGATAACACAGGATCTTGGCAAAGGATGTAGAATTACAATGAAGAATAAACTACTCAATGAGGACTCAGCATCATCTTTTAGAGGAGGAGTTGGATCTTCAATGAAGTAAGGGGCTTTCAATCATTTCTATTGAAAAGATCAGCTCTAACCAGAAAATATGGTTTAAACACAGGATTCAAGAAAAGCATAGAAAAGTAAACATGTAAGAAAATAAAACATATTTCTATCCCTAGATGGGGAAATAATACTTATAGCTCTTGAGAAGTGAATATTTTATTAGGACAGTTAGAGGATGCATACATCGACAGGTGGTGTGGGTATAAATTAACTCTACTGTGATGATATTAAAGAAAAAACAATCCATTAAGAAGTGGGAAGAAAGGATTGTACTGGGAAAAGAGGAAAAAGGCGGTAAAGTGGGATAAATAAGATTATGTGAAGAGCCAGAAAGGACCTATTACAATAGAGGGAAAGAAGGCAGCATTTTGTGAAGTTTAATATCATCAGTTTTGATTCAAAGAAAGAATAACATATTCACTCATTTTGGCTTAGGAATTTATCTTACCCTATAGGAAATTAGAACAAGAAGGAGGAAAGAAAAAGAAGGGACTATATAGAAGGGGGAGCAAAAACACTAGGAGAAAAGGGTAAGAAGAGAGAAGATGGGGGATGAAAGAGAAGGCAGTTTGTGGGTTGGGTCAAAAACAATATACTAGTAAGGAGGAACAGGAAGGAAAGAGAACACAAGTAAATACAGGGGAGAAAATAGGATGGAGACAAGTACAGAGCTGGTAATCATAACTGTGAATGTGAATGCAGTGAACTCTCTCATAAAATTGAAGTGAATTGCAGAGTAGATTAAACCCTACAATATGTTGTTTACAAGAAATACATTTGAAGCAGTCATAATTTACAGAGTAAGGGTAAAAGACTGAAGCAGAATTTGTTATGCTTCAACTAAAACAAAAAAAGAAAAAGCATGGGTAGCAATTCTGATCTCAGATAAAACAAAAAAAAAATAGATCTAATTAGAAGAGTAAGGGAGGAAACTTTATCTTGTTAAATGATACTAATCACAATGAAGTGGTATTAATATGAAAGGTACATGTACCATGTACCAAATTTAAACCAATTAAAGGAAGTATTAGCAAAACTGTAATAGTAAGGGACCTCAGCCTCACCCTCTCCGAATTTGATAAGTCTAACTACAAAATAAACAAGGATCTATGGAAGTTAATAGAATCTTGTAAAACTTGTGTATCATATCTCTGGATATGGATAAAACATGAATAGAGATAGAAAGGATTATACCTTTTTCTCATCAGTAAATGGTACCTACACAAAAATTGAGCATATATCAGATCATGCAAAACTCACAATCAAATACAAAAAAAAATAGAAATTGTAAAAGCTTCCTTTTTTAGATCACGATGCAATAAAAAATTACATTGAATAAAAGTCTTTGGAATGATAGACTAAAAACCAATTGGAAATTAATAATCTTTCCAGACTTCTCTGAAATCATCCTCCTGATCATTTCTTGTAGAACAATAATATTCCATCAAATTCATATAACATAGCTTATTCAGCCATTCTCCAACTGAGTGGCATCCACTCCGTTTCCAGTTTCTTGCCACTAGAAAAAGGCTGCCACAAACATTTTTGCACATGTAGATCATTTTCCTTCTTTTATGATCTCTTTGGGATGCAAGTCCAGTAGACACACTGCTGGATCAAAGGATATGCACAGCTTGATGGCCCTTTGGGCATAGTTCCAAATTGCTCTCCAGAATGGTTGGATCATTTCACAATTTCACCAATAAGATTGTTCAGTGATCAACTATGAGAGAAATGGTTCTTCTCAGGGTTCAGTGATCCAAAGCAATTCCATCAAACTTTGGATGGAAAACACCATCTGCATCCATAAAGGAATCTATGGAAACTGAAAGTAAATCATATATCCTATATTCACTTTATTCAGTTGTTTTTCCTCTCAAGATGAAATGTATTTTTTTTTAAAAAGAATGTAAATGTGTAATCAAAAAAATGTTTTTACATGTAAATGGAAAAAAATAATTAAAAAAACAGAATATCAAATCACCATTCTTTATCATTTATCTGAGTTATTTAAATAGGACTGTGTCCCAGTGTTGCAGAGGATAGAATGTCAGATATGTAATTGACAAGACTTGAGACACTTAATACCTGTGGTATTACTTATTACCACAGAGAAGTCATTTAAGCATGTTTGCCTGTTTCTTCATCTGTACAATGAGCTAAAGAAAGAAATGGCAATCCAGTTTCCTTGCCAAAAAATTCCCTAACTGGAATCCTGAGAATTCAGTCGTGATTGAAATGACTTAACCATCAAAACAAAATGATATTTTTAGCATATAAAAAGGCCCTTTTGAATATTAATTATCTTGTTGTGTGTGCTAATTATCATTCTTAGCTTTGAATCATCTCAGAATGTGATGAGAATTCATTTATTCTTGTTGTTCAATTGTTTGTCATGTCCAATTCTTTGTAACCCGATTTGGGCTTCAAAAAGATTTTGGAATAATTTGCCATTTTAATTTCTAGATCATTCTTCAAGTGAAAAAAAAAATAGGCAAAGAGGGCTTTAGTGACTTGCCCTAGGTTCCATAGGTAAGAAGACTTTGAGTCTGCATTTGAACTCAGGAAGATGAGTCTTCCTGACTCCAAGTGTGGTGCTCCATCCACTGTGTCATCAAGCTGCCCAAGAAGAATAATCAGATCTCTAATGTCCTATTGGTGCTTGTTACTCTAAAAAAAGTGGTTTAGAAAAATTGTTGAGGTGAGGGAGCAGAGCCAAGATGGTAGAGAGTAGACATGTTTCTATCTGAGCTCCTTCTACTGTCCTTCAGATCAACAACAGGTCAAGCCCTGAATTGGTTCTGGAGAGACAGAACCCACAACTATTTGGAGTATGACAAATTTCTAGAAGAAGATACTTGGAAAAAATTTCAGAAAATCTTTGTTTTAATTGGGTGAGGGAGAGGCTGGAAAGGACAGGGAGCTGGGCCAGGAAACCAGGGCAATGAGCATTGAAATGTTTATGAATCAGGGAATTTACTACAAGGCTATTCTGTCCTGGTTACAAGCAACTGGTTCAAAAGATTACCTGTGAGACACCCAAAGCAAATACAAGAGGCAAATATTGAGCCTCTGAACCCAAGGGAAAAAAAAAGGTACCTGGCCACACCTACCAAGTACTGGAAGATAGCATCACTGGCCCCAGAGTAAACTAAAACATTTGTTGCCCCTTTGCCTTAGGAGCAGACCCCAACCTTTTAAAAAAAAGAAAACAAAAAGATGTCTTACCATAGACAGCTTTAATGGAGGAAAAAGAACAGACCACAAACCCTGAGGATTTGAAAGGCAAATCATCTCAATACAAAATCCCAAATGGTAATTTGAGTTGGTCACCATTTCACAAGGCTCTTTTGGAAGAATTCAAAAAGGATCTTAAAAGAGAGTTAGAAGAAAAATGGGGAAAGGAAATCAGATCTTTGCAAGAGAGTATGAAAAAGGAAAAAAAAAAAACAGAAATTATCTGAAGAAAATTCCTTAAAATAGATTTGATTAAATGGGAAAAGGAAAACAATGCATTACAAAATAGATATGATAGAGAAATCAATTCACTGAAAAACCAATATGTAAAATGAAAAAAAATTTCAATGAACAAAACTTTTCATTTAAAAGTTCAATTGGCCAAATGCAAAAGGAGATCAAAAAACTAACTGAAGAAAATAATTCATAAAAATTAGAATTAAACAAAGAGAAGTGAATGAGTCAATAAAATTTCAAGAATAAGTCAAAGAAAACCAAATATATATATAAAAAAGAAAACAAAAGAAAAACAACTCAATGGTAAAATAATTGACCTGGAAAATAGATCTAGGAGAAACATTCTAAGAATTATTGGGCTTCCTAAAAACCATGATGAAAAAAATAGCCTAGACATCAACTTTCAGGAAATCATTAAGGAAAACTGCCTGGATGTCCCAGAACTAGAAGGTAAAATAGGTATTGAAAGAATTCACTAATCACCTTCTGAAATAGATCCCAAAATGATATCTCCAAGGAACATTATTCCTAAATTTCAGAATTATCAAATAAAGGAGAAACTATTGCATGCAGCTAGAAGGAAATAATTCAAATATTAAGGAACCACAATCAGGATTACCCACAACCTAGCAGCTGCCACTTTAAACGATCAAAGGCCACAGAATCTTATATTCCAAAAGGCAAAAAAAAAATTGTATTGCAGCCAAGAATCAACTATCCATCAAAATTGAGCATCATCTTCAGGGAAAAGGGTGATCATTCAATGAAACAGGTGAATTTCATTTATTTCTGATGAAAAAACTAGAATTGAATAGAAAATCTGATCTTCAAATACAAAACTCGAAGCATAAAAATGTAAAAAAGGAAAAAATATATAATTTTCTTTTAAAAGTTAAAAAGCTTATATCCCTATATGGGAAGATGATATATTTAACTTGAGATCTGTATCTCTATTTTGAGTATACGTAGTGGGTTCAAGTACAATTTGATTTTTTTGTGATGCTCTTAAGAAGAAACTAAAGGAGGAAAGGTGATTCTACTGGAAGAAGAAGAAAATGGAGTTAAAATGGGGTTAATATCTCATGAAGAAGGAAAAAAAAGACCTATTATAATTGGGGAAATGAAGGGAGGGATATGAGCACTATGTGAATCTGACTTTCATCAGATTTGACTCAAAGAGAGACTATCAGATACATTTAGGTTCACAAAGAAGCTTGTCTCACCCTATAGGGATGTAGAAGAGAAAAGGGAAAAGGAAAGAGGAAGATTAATAGAAGACAGAAGAGAAGTAGAGGGAAAAAAGTATAAGAAAGGGGAGGGATGCAAAAAGGGAGGGCTGTTGAGGGAGGTAGTGGGCAAAAGCAAAATACTGAGGAGGAGGGAAAGGGGGGGAAAAGAAGAGAAAACTATAACTGGGGGAAAACAAGATGGCAGAAAATAAAGAATTAGTAATTTTATCTATGAATGTAAATGGGATGAATTCTCTCATAAAAACAGAGGCATATAGCAGATTGGATTAAAATACAGAATCCTACAATTTGTTGTTTAGATGAAACATGTTTAAATCAGTGATACATTCAGAGTACAGGTAAAAGGCTTAAATAAAATCTATTGTACTTCAGCAGAAGTTAAAAAAAAAAAGCAGGAATCACAATCTCAGATCAAGCAAAAGCAAAAATAGATCTAATTAACAGAGACAACATTCTACTTTAAGGTTTCATACATATTAAAGTAATATCAATAATAAACATAGATGCACCAATTGGTGTAGCACCAAGATTCCTAGTGGAGAAGTTAAGAGAGATGCGAGAAGAAATAGACAGCAAAACTATCCTAGTGGGGAATGTCAATCTTTCTTAGAACTAGATAAATCAAATCACAAAATAAAAAATAAGTTAAGGAGGTAAATAGAATTCTAGGAAAGTTAGATATGCTTGACCTTTGGAGAAAATTGAATGGAGGCAGACAATAATATACTTTTTTTTGGCTTCTGACTTCTCAGGAAGGCCAAGAGCCCTTAGAAATGGGATGGGAAGCCAAATGAGACATTGTCAGCAGGGTTTCTTTTACTGAACTAAAGGGTCTTTTTTTTTTTTTTTAATTTAATAGCCTTTTATTTACAGGTTATATGCATGGATAACTTTACAGCGTTAACAATTGCCAAACCTCTTGCTCCAATTTTTCACCTCTTACCCCCCCCCCCTCCCTAGATGGCAGGATGACCAGTAGATGTTAAATACATTAAAATATAAATTAGATACATAATAAGTATAAATGACAAAAACATTATTTTGCTGTATAAAAAGAATCAGACTCTGAAATATTGTACAATTAGCTTGTGAAGGAAATCAAAAATGCAGGTGGGCATAAATATAGGGATTGGGAATTCAATGTAAGGGTTTTTAGTTATCTCCCAAATGATCTAAAGGGTCTTATACCTCACCCAGGGTTCTCCACTATGTGTGGCTCTCTAAATAGCTGGATGATTTCAGAAAGGCCTGGAGAGATTTACATGAACTTATGTTTAGTGAAATGAGCAGAATCAGGAGATTGTTGAACGCAGAAACTACAAGATTAAATGATGACCAATTCTGATGGTAGTGGCTTTTTCCAATGAAATAATTGAGGTCAGCTCCAATGATCTTGTCATGATGAGAGCCATCTACATCCAGAGAGAGTGCTGTGGGAAATGAGTGTGGATTGTGACATAGTATTTTTACTCAGTTTGTTGTTTTTTTGCTTGCCTTTTGTTTTCTTTCTCATTTTGTTTTCCTTTTTGATCTGCCTTTTCTTATTCAGCATAATAATTGTATAAATATGTATACATATTTTAGACTTAATTATATATCTATATTTTTATTTATTTGGATTTAATTATATTTTTAACATATTTACCATATATTGAATTACTTGCTATCTAGGGGAGAGGGTGGGGGAAGAGAGGAAAAACTTTGGAACAAAAAGTTTTGCAAGGATTAATGTTGAAAAATTATTCATGAATATGTATACTATATATATATGTATATATACTATATATATATATATATATATATATATATATATATATATATATACTATATATATACAAGATATATCTGATTTAAGAATAAAAGCATACCTTGTGATTGAAGAATTTGATTCTTCAGGTCAAGCCAGGAAAAGATACACTCCTTTTGATCTGGAAATTATCAAGGATTTGAAAAAGGGTTGCACTCTTTATGGGGCTATATCGTCTTATTTTAAGATGGTATTAGAGCATTTGGCTTTTGAAATTTTAGCCCCTAGTGATTGGAAATCTATAGCAAGGACATGTTTATTTTATTTTTTTCCCTTTTTTTTTTAATAGCCTTTTATTTACAGGATATATACATGGGTAACTTTACAGCATTAACAATTGCCAAACCTCTTGTTCCAATTTTTCACCTCTTACCCCCACCCTCCCTAGATGGCAGGATGACTCAGTAGATGTTAAATATATTAAAAATAAATTAGATACACAATAAGTATACCTGACCAAAACGTTATTTTGCTGTAGAAAAGAATCAGACTCTGAAATATTGTACAATTAGCTTGTGAAGGAAATCAAAATGCAGGTGTGCATAAATATAGGGATTAGAATTCAATGTAATGGTTTTAGTCATCTCCCAAAGTTCTTTTTCTGGCATAGCTAGTTCAGTTCATTACTGCTCCATTAGAAATGATTTGGTTGATCTCATTTGCTGAGGATGGCCTGGTCCATCAGAACTGGTCATCATATAGTATTGTTGTTGAAGTATATAATGATTTCCTGGTCCTGATCATTTCACTCAGCATCAGTTCATGTAAGTCTCTTCAGGCCTTTCTGAAATTATCCTGTTGGTCATTTCTTACAGAACAGTAATATTCCATAATATTCATATACCACAATTTATTCAGCCATTCTTCAACTGATGGACATCCATTCAGTTTCCAGTTTTAGCCACTACAAAAGGGCTGCCACAAACATTCGTCACATACAGGTCCCTTTCCTTCTTTATAATCTCTTTGGGATATAATCCCAGTAGTAACACTGCTGGATCAAAGGGTATGCACAGTTTGATAACTTTTTGAGCATAGTTCCAAACTACTCTCCAAAATGGTTGGATTCGTTCACAACTCCACCAACAATGCATCAATGTCCCAGTTTTCCTGCATCCCCTCCAACAATCATCATTATTTTTTCCTGTCATCTTAGCCAATCTGACAGGTGTGTAGGATATCTTCAAAGCACATGTGCTTCAAAGCACATGCTCAGTGTGCTGTAGTGTAATTGTACTAAGGTATTTAGGGGCTAAAAGGACTTGAAATAAATGAACTCCATCTTTGATCATCCTCGTGGGTTCCAACCCCATCACTCTTTCCCTAAGACCAAGGATTCAGGCTGGTCCTGAAATCCTTCAGAGAGCTATTCCAGTTGGTATATTTTGGCACCCCGGCATGGGAGCTTTAGAAAGCATGGTACATTTTGGCACCTCAAGTTGGGGGCTCTAGAAAGCATACTACAAGTGCAATTTTTTTAATACTTTCACCCTCAGGGAGAGATTGGAAAATACATTATTAAATATGAAAGATTCTAAGAAAAATAAAAAGTCAAAGAACAAAATAATTGGAGGAAAAGTTAATATTCTTCATTCTCCTAGAACTTACATGCCCTCATCCCTCTCTAAGAACAGCAGGGTTAACTGCACTTTTGGTTCATGTATAAAACAAAGGGAAAGAAAGTAAGATGAATAAATTTATATTTTTATTGGATTTCCTTTTTTTTCTCTCAATAAAAGAACAAATGACATTTTTCAAGTTCACTTCAGAAAAAAAATATACGAACATCTTTGCATTGTTTTCTATGTTTGGATTACTTTGGACAGAAATATCCCAAGCACAGTTAAGTCAACGGGGGGGGGGGGGGAATGATTTTCTTTAAGACTAGAATTTGCTAGATAATGGCTTTTATATGGCTGCTTCTGGTAGTGATTGTACTTGCTGGGAGTGGGAAAGAAAATGCTATGATTTTTTTTCATATAAATTCAGAAATAGCTATTTTATAGAAAGAGAAAATGGATTTAATTAAACATTTGTATGTACTTTCAGGGCTGAAAACACTGAAGAAAAATATACACCTAGAACACTAATGAATCATAAACTGGATAGTAGACTTTTATTTTGCCTTGCATATCTAATAAACATTCTTATAATCTTCTCTCCTGTTCTAACATTTCTCTATATTTAAAGAAAATGTTTCTGATGACTGAGTCAATTGCATATGCATTTTTGTCTAATATTTATTGGGCTCTCTCCTTTGTAAGGTGAATCCTGATAACTGTTCCAAGTCTATTCCACCTAATGCCTTTTTATGCGTCTCATCTATATTTTTATTTTCTTAAATCTTTAATGAAGTTACAGATTTTTACCTTAGTAAGAAACAATTAAAATTTGTATTCATTAATTTATTCTTTTTCATTTCAACTAGAATGTGTAATTCCTGACCTCCTCTCTTGTCTTCTCTCCTGTGCTGACCTCCTTGTCTCTGTCTCTGTCTTTTTGTTTCTTGGCTCCTTTTGACACTTTTTTTTCTCGAGAGAAATCTTGGATTCTTCTGCTTCTTTATGCTGTTATCAAATGAGTTGCCAAAACTCATGTATTCTAAATCAGAATTTATCTTGCTTAACATAATAAAATCTTAAATGAATGATCTGTAACCACTTCTTACCTTTGCAAATATCTTTTTAGCAACTACCAAAATAATCCCTCTAAGATCTATGTTTAACTATGCTATTCACAGTTTAAATTGTTTGTGTACATGTACACACACACTTACACACACAAATGATTCCCCATCATCATTAAGACAAAATTCAAATTCCTTATTGTTTCCTGTAAACCTCAATTTGGGTCTAAATAACAGTATCTGAGATGAACGGTTGAACTATATGGCCTTTGAGGTATTTTCCAACATCAATGTAGTATCCTATAATTGCAGATGACAAATGAACCAGTTCCAAATTCTGGTCAGAGGAACTCCAGCTGAATCTCATTTGGGAAACTAAATAAAATTTTTGATGGTCTACATATGCCACTAGAACTTGAAGTTTAATTATCAAGTCTAGCACTTCATTTTAAAGGTGATTTTTTTAACTGGAAACTGAATGGATGTCCATCAGTGGGAGAATGGCTGAATAAACTGTGGTATATGAATATTATAGAATATTACTGTTCTGTAAGAAATGACCAACAGGATAATTTCAGAAAGGCCTGGAGAGACTTACATGAACTAATGCTGAGTGAAATGAGCAGGACCAGGAGATCATTATATACTTCAACAACAATACTATATGATGACCAGTTCTGATGGACCAGACTATTCTCAGCAACGAGATCAACCAAATCATTTCCAATGGAGCAGTAATGAACTGAACCAGCTATGCCCAGAGAAAGAACTCTGGGGGATGACTAAAAACCATTACATTGAATTCCCAATCCCTATATTTATGCCCACCTGCATTTTTGATTTCCTTCACAAGCTAATTGTACAATATTTCAGAGTCTGATTCTTTTTGTACAGCAAAATAACGTTTTGGTCATGTATACTTATTGCGTATCTAATTTATATTTTAATATATTTAACATCTACTGGTCATCCTGCCATCTAGGGGAGGGGATGGGAGGGTAAGAGGTGAAAAATTGGAACAAGAGGTTTGGCAATTGTTAATGCTGTAAAGTTACCCATGCATATATCCTGTAAATAAAAGGCTATTAAATAAAAATAAAAATAAAAAAATAAAGGTGATTTTTTTTAAAAGATGTTTAAAGATGAGGAAAATGGACTTAGAAAAGGTAAATTACTGAATCAATTCAACTCTCCACTGTCCTCTTGAATGCCTAGTATTTTTACTTCAGTGCCCTTTTACTTCAATTATAGGTTCCTAAAACATCTTCTTGGATCAGTTCCACCACTTGTACTTTTGTTTTTGTTGTTATTTTGGCTAAGGCAATTGGAGTTAAGTGACTTACCCAGAGTCACACAGCTAGGAAGTGTTAAGTGTCTGAGGGCAAATTTGAACTCAGATCCACCTGACTTCAGGGTTGGTGCTGCCGCCTAGCTTCTCCACCACTTGTACTTTGGTTAATATGCATGTGCTACTGAACAAAACTGGAGAAAATCATGGAGGTATTTTGAAACACTACACTACAAGTTTATGTCTTGCAACCTCAACTGACTCTAAATACTGCTAAGTAATCTTTCTATACCTTACTTGTCAATTAGCTGTAATTACTCTCTTCAATGGCTCTTCAAAATCTTTTTATCTCTGCTTTAATATCTAATCATTCCCCCTTCTCTCATCCTATCAGCTGAGAAAATTGCATTTTATTTTTCATAAAAATGAAATAATTTGCCATGAATTCCTTTTCATTATCTTTCATCTATTCCTATTACTTATATAACTTTTGCAACTATCTTCTTTGTCCCTGTCTAACATGATTAGATGACTTTACTCCTCACTTTGTCCATGTCTCACATGATAAAATGACTTTACTCCTCACCAAGGAATATGTAGTATGTGTTAATCGAATTCTGTTCCATTCAGTCTCTTCTGACCGATTGTCTCTTCTGTCTTCCTAAACATAATTTATTTTAAATCTCTCCCCTTTTACTGTATTGCTCCTTACTTCATAAAAACTTGGCGATGTCACTCCAGTCCTCAAAAAACTCTCACTTGATCTTTCATACTAATTTTCCTCTTCCTTTTAGAGCTAATTTTTTTTTTTGAGAAAGACAGCACTTTCAGTATAATCACTATTTTTAACAACTTGCAATTCATATTGTTTGACCAAACTTACTTATCCTCTAAAGTTAACAATATCTTAGTTGCCAAATACAATGCGCTTTTCTCAATTCACTTTGTATTTGACTTCTCTACAACATTTTTTTCAATATTTATGAACTTTTCTTCCTTAGTAATCCTTTCTTTTTGAGTTTTCAGATTACCACTTTCTCCTGATTCTCCTCCTATCTAATAGAGTACTTTATCTCATTTGCTGTATCCTTGTGTATATCACAACTTCCAAATGTAAGTTTCCTCATTTTTTTTGCAACCCTAATCTCTTCTCTTCTACCTCTATCCTACTCCACTTGGTGAACCCATCAGCTTCCATCTATCTAATTACTATTCCTAAGATAGTGACTATCAAATCTTTTTTTTTTTTTTTTGACCTAAATTCTCTATTGGCCTCCATGTTTGCATCTTTAACCATCTTTCAAAAATTTTGAGCAGGAAGTCTAGTAGACATCTTAAACACATTCAAAATAGGCTTCATATTTTCCTATACAGCTTTTCCCCTACTATCATTTTTATTATTTTACAAGACAATTTCATTTTCTATATCCATGAGGTTTGCAACCTAGGAATCATTATTGACTTTACTACCTCTCATTCCCAATATCCAATCTGTTACAAAGGCCCTTTGTAAAACCTGTTGATTATGTGCCATTCACTCTTCTAACAGTGTCAGCACTCTAATACAAATCCTCATCATTTCATGCCTGAAGTATTACAATAACTTATTTGTGAGTGTCCTTTCTTCAACTTGTTGTCTGCTTCTTCATACCCATTTTCTATCTGGTCACCAAAGAGATTTTGCTAAAGCAGATACTAAAGATTCAATCATTTCTAGTCATTAAACTTCAGTAACTACATTTTGCCTCTAAGATCAAATACAAAGTGCTCTTTTTTGGCATTCAGAGCTCTTCATAACATAATGTCTTCCTATCTTTCCAGTCTTTTGACATTTTACTCCCTATCATATAACCTTCAATCCAGCAACACAGCCTCCTGTTTTTGTTTGTTTGTTTGTTTGTTTGTTTTTTTAACAAAACTCTCCCTCTCTTAGCTCCAGATTTTTTTTTTCTGTTTTTTTTTTTTTCCCATGCCTGGAAGGTTCTCCAACATCAATTATGTCTATTGACATCCCTGGTAGCATTTAAGTTCCAACTAAAATTGCTTCTTTTAAATGGAGGCGTTGCCAATCTCTCTTAATTCTAATGCCTTCTCTCTGTTAATTAGTTCTTATTTATCTAGTATATATATTGTATATATTTACTTGCATGTGTTCATCTCCATTAGAATTTTAGATCCTTAATGGTAGAGATGGTCTTTGCTTCTTATTATACAGTGCTTTGAATATAGCATATAATTAATATATACTTATTGAGTGAATAAATTTGCAAGTTACAGTGAGATAGTGATTGATGAAGGATTACATTTAAAATATTTCTGGCCTTAAGTCCAATATAGCATTCACTCAATCGCACTCCCTATAACGTCTTACCAATTCCACCACAGATGACTAGAAGCAAGTCATCTGATAATTGTGTAGTCACACATGTGGGTTAATTGAGTAATGAGAATAAAGCATATAAAATGTATACTTTTTTCCCTTATTCCTTTCTTCCTACCTCCTCTTTTTCCTCCTCCTCTCTTGTTTGGCTTCATCCCTTGTACTTTTTCTCCTCCTGTTCATCGTCTTCAGCTTCCTGCTCCTCTTTCTCCTTGTCCTTTTTTGACTTCTGCTTCACTTCCTCTTCCTCCTCCTTTTTTTTACTTCTCCTCTCTTTTCTTCTTTGTATTTTATACCCTTTCTTTATCTTAATATTTCTCCCTCTTTTCTCCTCCTCTTTCTCTTCTAAAATAATTAAGGTTTCAACTTTGAACTAGCTACAGAATTCTAATTAATAAAAATGCTTGCTAGCTCCCATACCAAAACAAGATCAAAATGGGTACATGATTTAGATGTAAGTGCTGACAGTATAAGCAAATTAGGAGAGAAGGAGCAATTTACTTATTAAGTCATTGAAAAAGGGAGAAATTTATGAACAAAAAAGAACTGGAAACATCATGAAATTCAAAATGGATAATTCTGATTGCATTAAATTAAAAAGATTTTGTGCAAAAAATACCAATGCTGACAAGATTAGAAGGGTAGCAGATTGGGGCAGGGGATGAAAGGGAGAAAAAGAATACAGTGAATAAGGTATGAAGCAGAGAAAAAGAACAATTTACAAGTAAAGAAGAGACAGGCACTCATGAATAAAATTTCTCTTACTAACTTATATATACTTTTAAACTAGTATTTGTTGTCATATATTTTGAATCCTCCCCGGTATTCTGCTGGGCACATGATAATATTCCATTTTGTTTTATTTCATTACATTTTGTATAGCATTTCTGTTTTTCTTTTTATTTATTATGTTTTTTTAATAAAGTACATTTGGAAAATAAAAAGAAAGGAAGCAGAAAGCTGGGGGAAGTTTTACAGCCTGTGTGTCTCATAAAGTCCCCATTTCTATTAGAACTGCCTCAAATTTTTAAGAACACAAGTCATTTGGCAGAGCCAAGATGGCAGAGAAGACACAGTAATTACCTTCTCCTAAGACCCTCACACTAATTATCAAATCCAGCCTCTGAATTAGTTCTGGACTGGCAGAATTCATGAATATTGGGAGTGTAACAAATTACCAGCAGAAGATAATTTTAAAGATCGCCAAAAAAGGTCTGTTTCAATTGGACATGGAGGAAGGTGGTCCAATGCAAAGAGGCTGAGGACAGACACCAAATGAAGGCAGCACGGACCTGGGGTGATGTGGGTTCTGCATGCCAGAGAATCTACAGGGAGGAATACACAGCAATGTTGGTTTCTCTGTCCTGGTTGCAAGCCAGTAGAACAGCAGAGAAGTTATAAAACATCCAAAATAAATACTAAAGATAAATAGTGAACATCAAATGCCAGAATTTCATGGAACCTGGCCACGACCACCCAGCACCCAGAATGAGTCAGCACAGATTCAGTGCAGCCACTGCTGCTTGTAGAGGAAGCTTGGATAATTTCCCTTGCCCTAAAAGCAGATCCTAACTTTAAGAAAAACGTAAAAAAGCAAAAAGAGTTCTGACCATAGATCGTTTTTATGGTGAAACAAAACAGATTTCAAACCCTGAGGAGACTAAAAGCAGATTGTCTCCAGATGAAGCTCCAAAGGGTGATATAACTTGGTCCCATCAAAGAAGGTTCTTCTAGAAGAAAATATAAAAAATCCTAAATGAGAGCTGAAAGAAAAATGAGGAAAGTAATTGGGAACTTTATAAAAAGGTTTTGGAAAAGAAAGCACAGAAATTATCTGAAGAAAATTCACTACAAAATAGACTTAGTGAAATGAAAGCATATAACTCCTTAAAAATAGAGTTGACAAAATTGAAAAAGAAAACAACTTCCTGAGACACAGAATTTGTAAAATGGAAAAGGAAAATAACTCCTTAGAAAACAGAATTTGTGAATTTGAAAAAAATGCATAGTAAAAAACAACTCATTTAACAATTTAATTGGACAAATATAAAAAAAGTAAATGAATATAATAATTCACCAAAAGTCAGAACTGATCAAATGGAAAAGAATGCCTAAATGAAACATAAAGAATCAGTTGAGCAAAACCAAAAAGAAATGAAAAAAAAGTAAAATATCTACTTGGGAAAACAACTGACTTGAAAAATAGATCTAGAACAGACAATCTAAAGATTATTGAACTTTCTGAAAACCAAAAATGAAAAAAAAAGAGCTTAGATGTAGTGTTCTTCTTTTCTAAAATATGATAGTTCTCTGGGAGCAGGTTTCTTGGGGAGCTTTTGGAGACAGCCTTAGTTTCAGGTCAGATCAGTAATCATCTCAAATGCAGCCTGCTGATAAAAGTTCAAATCCTTTATTGTCTCTTCCAAAATAGCCTGGTTAGTTTTTTAAGAGGCCTATCTCCCTCCTTGGTTCTAAGAGCTCTTGCAGCTTGTCTTTTGTCATCTCCAGCTCCTTCTGAATCTTCAGTTCTACTCTTCTCAACTGTATTCTGGCTCTGTCAATCTCCAGTAAGTAACTGACTTACTCCACTGACTCCTCCACTGAGCCTCTAAGAACTTTTTACATATGATCTCTTAAAAGTATGAACCCAAAGGTTGACTCCTCCTCTGAGAGAGTGGGATTGTGGGAGGTGTAACTTTGTGAATCTCTCAGACTGGTGAACTCTAATGTGTGAGCTAATGTGTGGATTCTCAAAGGTGTAAACTTAAGCATTCTTTCTATCAATTCCAGTGAGTTAACACTATGTAAGTATTCTAACACTTAGACACTATTATTTTGGGAAATCATTAGAGACCTCCCTGAATATCATAATATCAGAAGGTAAAATAGCCTTTGAAAGAATTCACCAAACATCTCCTGAAAGAGACCCCAAAATTAAAACTCCAAGAAATGCCATGGCTAAATTTGAGAACTATTTGAGCAAGAAAAAAAAAAAAAAACATTGCAAGCAGCCAGGAAAACAAAACAAAAGGGCCTGGGATCTGATATTCTGAAAGGCAAAGTTACTTGGAATGCAGCCAACTATAAACTACCCCATAAACTGAACATTTTTCCCCCTAGGGAAGAAGATGGACATTCAAGGAAACAGGTGAATTAAATTTATTTCTGATAAAAAGACCAGAGCTGAACAAAAAAATTTGACCTCCAAATATAGAACTCGAGAGAAGCATAAAAAGATAAAAAGAAGAAAAAAATATTCTTGAGACCTGTATTTCTTTTATGGGTATATATAGAAAGTGCATTTATAATTTGATTTTACTGTTTTAATATAAAAAAAAAAAACAGGTGGAAAAGGGATTGTACCAGAAAAGGGAGAAAGTGGAGTTAAATGAACGGAATCACATCTCATGAAGAGATAAAGGAAACCTATTATATTTGAGGAAAAGAAGAGAGGGTTATGAACATTTTATGAATCTTACCCTCATCAGATTTGGCTCAGAGAGAAAATATTAGACATATTTGGATTACAGAGAAACTTTTCTCACCTTATAGAAAAGTGGGAGGGAAAAGGGAAAAAAGGAAGGGATAATCTAAATAGAAGGAAAATAGAAATAGTGATGGAAATATATAAGAAAAGGGGAGGAATTCTAAAAGAGGAGTGCTGCTTGAGGGAAAAAAGTATATATATATATATATATATATTTTGAATTTAACATATATTTTAACATATTTAACATATATTTGACTACCTCTCATCTGGGGTAAGGGGGAGGGAAGAAAGGGGAAAATTTGAAACAGAAGGTTTTGCAAAGGTCAATGTTGTAAAATTACCCATGTGTATGTTTTGTAAATAAAACACTTTAATTAAAAAATGCAAGTTATTGCCAAATTGATAAATGTTCAGAGGAGGTGAACAATTTTCAGATGAAGAATTTGTTTTAATTTATTTATTGTCATTACACATTGTCTTATGGATCTAGTGAGGAGAGAAAGATCAGAGCAAAAGGGAAAAACCACCGAAGAGTAAAAAAAAAAAAATCAGAACAAAAGAAGGGAACGTGACTTGTGCTGATTTATATTCTTTCTAAATAGTTATTTTTCTAGATGCAGAAGGAATTTTCTGTTCAAAATCTATTAGGATTGCTTTGATCACTAAACCACTGAGAAAAATCAAGTCTTTCATAGTTGAACACTGCACATTCTATTTGTTATTGTATAGAATGTATTCCTGGTTCTGCTGTTTTCACTCAAAATAAGTTCATGAAAATCTTTCCAGGCCTTTCTAAAATCACAGCTTGTATATCATTTTTAATAGGACAATAAAATAATATTCCATTACCTTTATATGCCACAACTTGTTTAGGCATTCCCCAATTTAGTCAGTTCACAACACCACCAGCAATGCATTAATATCTCACTTTTTGCATATCCCTTCCAACACTAATCATTATCTTTTCCTGTCATTTTCAACAATCTGAGAGATATGAGATGGTACCTGAGTTGTTTTAATTTGCATTTCTCTAATAAATAGTGATTTAAAGCCTTTTTTCATTAATATATATGACTTTAATTTCTTCATCATAAAATTGTCTGTCCATATTCTTTGACCATTTATCAATTGGGGAAGGCCTTATATTTTTTATAAATTCTATGCTGTTATTTATGTAGTTTAGAAATGACATCTTTATCAAAAATACTGGCTGTAATTTTCCCCAGCTTTGCATTTCTCTTAATTTTTTTTTCTGTTGCTTTAGTTTGTGCAAAACCTCTTTAATTTAATGTTATCAAAGTTGTCCATTTTGCCTTTCATAATGTTCTCTACTTCTCTAGTTTTTTTATTAATAAATTCTTCCCTTCTCCAAAGATCTGATAGGTAAATTATCCCCTTGTTCTCCTAACTTGTTCATGGTATCATCCTTTATGCTCAAATCATGTATACATTTTGATCTTATTTTGGTATGGGATATGAAATGTTGATCTACGCTGACATATTATTTTTCATTCCCCCAGCAATTTTTGTCAAATAGTTTTTATTTCAGAAGCTAAAGTTTGGGGGTTAATCAATTACTAGATTATTATAGATCTTGATCATTGTGTCATGGATTATCTAATCCATTCTCCTGATCCACCACTGTATTGCTTATCCAGTACCAAATGTTTTTGATGACTGCTGCTTTATAATGTAATTTTTGGTTTGGCACTGCTAGACTACTATTCTTTGTATTTTTCCCCATAATTCCCTTGACATTATTGATTTTTTTCTTCAAGATAAATTTTGTTAATATTATTTCTAGCTCTATAAAATAATTTTTGGCAGCTTGATTGGTATTGTACTGAACAAGTAAACCAACTTAGGCAGAATTATTATTTTTATTATATTAGTTTTGCCTACTCGTGAGCAGTAGGTATTTTTCCAATTGTTTATATCTGACTTAATTTGTGTGAGACATGTTTTATAATTGTGTTCATATAGTTCTTCAGTTTATCTTGGCAGAGTGATTCCAAATATTTTATTTTGTCTACAGTTATTTTAAATTGAATTTATCTTTCGTCTCTTGCTGAAGGGCTTTGTCAGTATTATATAGAAATTGTGATGCTTTGTTATTTGTTTCTTTTATATCCTGCAACTTTGCTAAAGTTGTGAAGTGTTTGCAGTAGGTTTTTGGATGATTTTCTAGCATTCTCTAAGTATATCATCATACCATCAGATGATGAAATTAAGGCCGTCAGTAGTCAGATCAAATATTTTAAATCATTATCAATTAGAGAAATGCAAATAAAAATAATTTTGAAATACCACTTTGTAGAGGGCTGAAACTCCTAATCAGACAAGAGAGCACTTAAGACTACCTACTGGATATGAGACAATGGCTCTGTTAGCATATATTTAGATGATCGCTTTCCTCACAATTGGTGCTTGCTGAATGTTGGGTAGTAAGATAATCATAGGCAAGTATTGGTGGGCAGGGGGAGAGAAGTGAGATGCACTTGGTGGTAGGAAGAGGAGTAGAGAGGCTGGACACTCCAGACTCCAGAATCCAGGATACATCTTTGGGAAGACATGTGGCAGTTTGCCTGCCTCGTCCACTTCTCCCCTTAAAGCACTTTGATTTATACTGACTCTGGCTGACCCTGAGGTCCTCCAGGGAGTTAGCTCATATTCTATACCACTTCACATCTATCAGATTGGCTAAGATGACAGGAAATGGTAATGATAAATGATGGAGAGGGTATGTAAAACCTGAGATACTAATGTATGGTCATGGAGTTGTGGAGTGATTAAACCATTCCATAAAGCAATTTGAAACTATGTCCAAAAGACTATAAAACTGCACATCCAGCATTGTCACTACTGGATCTGTATCATAAACTGATCATAGAATAGAAAAAAGGACCCACATGTGCAGAAATAATTATAGCAGAAAGAATTAGAAAATGAGTGGATGTAAATCAATTGGAGAATGGCTGAATAAGTTATGGTATATGAAAGTTTTTGCATATTATTATTCTATAAAGATGATTAAAAGGTTGATTTAGGAAAGCCTGGAAAGATATAAAGGAACTGATGCTGAATGAAGCAAGCACATCTAGGTAAGCAGCTTATATAGCAACAAGAAGATTGTGTGATTGACCATTTCAGCAATTCAGTGATTCAAGAAAATCCCAATAAACCTTGGATGGAAAAATGTTTTTTGCATCCAAAGAGAGAACTATGGAGACTGAACATGGGTCAGCACATACTATTTTCAGCTTTTTTTTTCCTCCTAGTTTTTTTTTTTTTTTTTTTTTTTTTTTTTTTTTTTTTTTTCCCCCATGGGTTTTCCTTTTTGTTCTGATTTTCCTCTCCCAATATGACTCACAGGGAGATATGCAAACAAAAATCATGAATTTGAGTCAATTGATTTGCAAAATTTCTTGAAAATCTGTTATGCTAAGTATGTGCCTATGCCTATATCTACTTGAGAAAGTTTAGCAATCAAGCAATGGGCAAATATTTAGTATTTGTTATATTTGAGGTACTGTACAAAATGAACAGGATGAACAGAAAAATAAAACTCCCTTTCCTATTTAAGGATGAGATATTTTCTCCCACAGGGGAAATAGCATATACAAATATAAATATATTTGTTTATATTTATATTCATTCATATATTTATATATAATATGCATATATATGAATTCATATTTATACATATATATATATATAATATGCATATATTGTTGCCTATGTAACATGTAGACAATTCTAGAAATGTAAATTAGCACATGCATATTAATACAAATGTATTCTATATATATATATATATATGTGGGGGGGAGGTGATGTTTCTATATACATAGATGCATATATGTGTGCACATGTATACATACAATATTTATTCAAAACATATTCATTAATCACCTATTTGCCAGGGTCATTGCTAGGAATTGGAAATACACACAGCTATCATTCCAAATCAATCTCTTTCCTCAAGACACTTGTATTCTATGCGATAAAAGAAAATGTACACAAATGATTATACACAAAATAGATATAGAATAAAGGGAAAGTAATTTCTTGAGGGGGAGGGACAATCCACCAAAAAGACAAAGATTAGCTTTGTGTAGGAAGTAGAAACAGTTTATTTTGTTTTGTTTTGTTTTTCCCCAAGGATTCTGGCTGTGAAAGGGAGGAGAGATATAAGACAATAGCTTGAGGGAATAATAGGGTCAAGTATAGGTTCTTTTTCAAAGAAAGAAGAGAGTTGGGCATATTTATAAGTAGCAAGGAAACAAGTGCTAGGGAAACATTGAAAAATTAGAGCCTGGGGAGTGTTATTCAAGTACCTGAAGGAAATGAGAGTCAAGAAGATCAAAGGCTTAAGTACAGGGTTTGGTGTTCATTGGAAAAGGTTCATCTTTTATCAGATACTGCAACAAAGAATAAATAAAATGGGCTAGCAAGAACTGGAGATATAGACGAGAGGAATGGGAAATTCATTGTGAATGATCTTTGGTTTATTGGTAAAGTATTAGACTATGTCATTTCATAGGAGCTCAGTTTTGCTATGAAAAGCTTGATGATAGGAGGTTATCTTAGATATAGAGTTTAAAGGTCCCTTAGAAATTATGGAGTCTGACATCTTCATTTTTCATCTTGGGATACTGATGTCTCCTGAGGTTGTGATTTACCTAGAATTACAGATCTAATAAGTGAGGTGGGACAGGAATTCAACACCAGGTCTTGTATCCAATTCTTTATTCATTATTCATTCATTCTACCTCTCTTTGTTTTGGGGAAAAAAACAACAGAAAATAAGAGAAAAAAGATCCTTTGGACAGTGCAAAGGAAAATTAATTTGATAATAGTGAAAAATTGCTGTATTATACACAGTTATTGACACACAGTAGGCACTTCATGATTATTGATTGACTGTGGCAATGAGTCCAGTTGAAATTCAATAACATAAATTCATGATACTCCAGCCAAATGGTTTATGTCATTTCCCCTGACTCCATTCATCAGCATATACATAAACAAAGAATATAGATGAAATAATAAAATAATATAAATGAAATTAAAAATATAAGCTAAAAAGGAATGGTATGTACAATCTGTGGTTGAAGCTGGAAAAGGAATGGAAAATTACAGGACAAAGCACTGTTAAGGAAAAACAAATCTTGGGAGGCTTGATCTGTTTCCTAATTTTTGAAATGGGAATAAGCTCTATTCTCTACGTACTTAGCTGGCAAATGACAGAGTGGATACAATTCTGGGCCTGGACTATTAAGAACTAAGTTCAAATCTGATCTAAGATGCTTATTATCTTTGTGACTCTGGACAATTTATTGGGTTTCCTCATCTACAAATAGGTGGTAGAAGGTGCTTTTGTTGTTAGTATTTTGAGAGCTTCTAGGATATGATAATATTTGCTTGGTTAATGTTAAAAGAAATAAAAAAGAGAGGAGAAAACCAGTGATCTCTTTTACAAATATGGTTAGTTAGTACAAACACCATCATGGGATCAGAGCCTAAACAAAGACCTTTTCCTTAACCTTTTTAGTCATATATTGTCTTATTGAAATTTACCTCCCATTGACCCTCCCTCCATCCATATATTGCTTTTCCTCTCTGGAGCAGCATTTGCATCAGTAGATTTTCTAGTCCGACACACAATGAGGATCTGTATGGGTCAGTTCAGCCAAGTTATAAGCCATATATAGCTGGAAGGAAACAGAAGATATGTACTCATGTACATTACTATGGAATAATCCATGCATTTGACTGGAATGACAGCTTGGCAATCTCTTACTACAGTATCTACACATTTTCATTTATTCAATAAGCAGCTACCATGAGCCAAGTATTAAGAATGATGATAGTAACAAAGCCTTCTTTCACCTCGAGTAGCTTCTACTATAACAAGGAAAATAACACTAATAGAGATGAATGCAAAATGTATATAAAAGTAATATAATTTTATCATAAATATGAAAATAAATAGAAAACAAATTCTGGAGATTTATGTGGAAGTAGCCACCAAAAGTCAGGAAAACACTCTTATAGAAGTTAGTCATTGAGGTTAACTTTAGAAAGTAAGGATTCTGGGGGCGGAGCCAAGATGGCGAGAAGACACAAGTGACTTTGTAAGCTCTTCTCTTACCCTCTTTATCAATATTATATCGATCCTCAAAAATAGTCTTGACTGCTACAATTTGTAAAGATAAGAAGTAGAACAACTCACCGGCCGAAGAAAATCTGCAGTCTGCCAAAAGGTTGGTTCCGGGGCCAGGGGAGATCGAGCAGACGGGGAGAGAATTTAGGTTCCAAGGAGAGTCTCAAACGAGGGTGAAGGCACAGATCTCAGCACAAGCGCGGAGCCCCAACCCAGTACAGGGCTTTTCCTTGGGTAGGAATCCTGCACAGCAGGAGGACACAGCCCATTGTACCCAATCTGCGCAGTGGGAGCTCGGCTTGGGGCCATAGAGCTTTCAGGCCAATTTGCATTGGGCAGAGACACTGGGGCGGAGTTCAGGGCCTTCTGAGGTCTGCAGTCTGTGGTCTGCAGTCAGCTGCTATACTCACAGTCCCACAAGAGTCCCGGCCTGGGGCAGGTGACACTTTCACCCTTAGTTTCTAGCCAGGGCAATCTCTAACCCACTCAGCCCTACTAAGCAGTATGATAGCTCAGCAAGTGCTGAATCCACTTCCTGTTGGGGAAGGGAAACTCTCACTCAGAGCACTCCCATACCTCGGAGCCGGAAATCGGTTTACATCTCTCCCTGCTCTGCAGAGGAAGCTGGTAACCCTCTTGCCTAGGAGACATACCCTAAAGGCTTTAAAACATGAATAAAAGATGAAAAGAACGATTGACAGCTTCTATGCAGAAAAAGAGCATGTCAGCAAACCTGAAGAGACCTCAAACAGCAAAAATGCATCAGACTGTCCTCCTTTACATGATGCTCTCATAGAAGAGACCATTAAAAGTCTCTAAAGAGAAAAAAAAGAGAAGATAAATGGGGAAAGGAAAGAGAAGCCTTACAAGAGAGCAACAACTTCCTGAAATACAAATTGGAAAAGTTAAAAAATTCCCAGGAATTGCCGGAAACAAAATTGGTGAATTGGAAAAAAAAAAAATCTCAGGAAGTAAGAATTGTGAATTGGAAAAAATAAAGAATTCACTAGAAAGTAGGATTTGTGAATTGGAAAAGACAAAGAACTCACAAGAAAGGAGAATCCGTAAATTGGAAAAGACAAAGAACACACAAGAAAGTAGGATCTGTGAATTGGAAAAAGAAAATAATTCACTAAAAAAAAAAAAAATTAGTGAAATGGAAAAAATTCCACAGACCAAAACAATACATTCAAAAACTCAATTGGACATATACAGAAAGAAGTAAAAAAAGCTAATGAAAATAATTCTTTAAAAATTAGAACTGAACAAATAGAATCTAATGATTCATTAGCAAGAATCAGTCAAGCAAAAACAAAAAAATGACAAACGGGAAAAAACCATGAATTATCTACTTGCAAAAATGACAGACTTGGAAAATAGATTTAGGAGAGATAATCTGAGGATTATTGGACTTTCTGAAAACTATGATGAAAAAAAGAGCCTAGATACTATTTTACAAGAAATCATCAAAGAGAACTGCCCAGATGTAATAGAATCAGAAGGTAAAATAGGCATTGAAAGAATTCATTGAACACCTTCTGAAAGAAACCCTAAGATAAAACCCCAAGGAATATTGTGGCAAAATTTCAAAATTATCAGGTTAAGGAAAAAATTTTACAAGCAGTCAAAAAAAAAAAACAGTTAAATACTGAGGTGCCACAATAAGGATCACCCAAGATCTGGCTTCCTCTACATTAAAGGAAAGAAGGGCCTGGAATATGATATTCCGAAAGGCACAAGAACTTGAGATGCAGCCAAGAATAAACTACCCAGCTAAGCTGAGCATTTTCTTCCAGGAAGAAGATGGACATTTAATGAAACAAATGAATTCCATTTGTTTCTGAAGAAAAACCAGAACTAAACAAAAATTTGATCTCCAAGATAGAACTCAAGAGATGCAGAAAAGGTAAAATAACTCTTGAGAATTGTATTTATGTTGTGGATATACAAAAAGAATACATGTATAATTTGATTGTACTGATATAACATAAAAAGGGAAGTAGATATGGAAAGGGATGATGGCAGAATAAGGTGGGAAGGAGGGATAAAAGAGGAAACCACATCCCACAAAGAGGTTAAGGAAACTTATCATATCTGAGGGAATTTAGAGAGGGAGGAACATTGTGTGAATCTTACTCTCATCAGAGTTGGCTCAAAGAAAAAATAATTGACATTTGTTTTAGAGAAAATTCTTCTCGCCTCATTAAAAACGGGGAGAGGAAAAGGAAAAGAAAAGAGTAATAAGGGAAGGAAGGAAAGACTCAAAGGGGAGGGAGGGATTATAAAGAGGATAAGTATTGTGATACAAGAGGGTACATAAGTTTAAAAGGGGAAAGAGGTTGGGGAGGCAAGAATAAGTAAAGCACAATCTGGGTTATTAGGATGGCAGGAAATACAGATTTAGTAATTCTAACCATAAATGTAATGGGATGAACTCCCCATAAGAGGAGGCAGATAGCAGACTGGATCAAAAGTCAGAACCCTACAATATGTTGTTTACAAGAAACACATTTAAAGCAGGGGATGCATAAGAGTAAAAGTAAAAGGCTGGAGCAAAATCTATTATGCTTCAGGTGAAGTCAAAAAGAGGTGTAGCATCCTTATCTCAGATCAAGCAAAGTAAAATTGATCTAATTAAAGAGATAAGGAAGGTAATACATCCTGCTAAAGGGTAGCATAAACAACGAAGCAATATCAATATTAAACATATATGCACCAAGTGGTATGGCACTCAACTTCCTAAAGGAGAAGTTAAGAGAGTTGCAAGAAGAAATAGACAACAAAACTGTAATAGTAGGAGATCTCAACCTTGCACTCTCAGAATTAGACAAATCAAACCACAAAACAAATAAGAAAGAAATTAAAAGTAAATAGAATATTAGAAAAGTTGGGTATGTTGGATCTTTGGAGAAATTGAATGGAGATAGAAGGAATATACTTTCCTCTCAGCAGTTCATGGAACCTATTCAAAATTGACCATATATTAGGACATAAAGACCTCAAAATTAAATGCAAGAAAGCAGAAATATAATGCTTTCTTCAGATCATGATGCAATAAAACTACATTCAACAAAAGTTAGGGGAATAGACCAAAAGTAATTGAAACTAAACAATCTCATCTTAAAGAATGATTGGGTGAAGCAGCAAATTATAGATACAATTAATAATTTCACTCAAGATAATGACAATGATGAGACATCATACCAAAATTTGTGGGATTCAGCCAAAGCGGTAATAAGAGGGAATTTTATATCCTTACAGGCTTACTTGAATAAAACAGAAAGAAAAGATTAATGAATTGGGCTTGCAACTAAAAAACTAAAAAGACCAAATTAAAACCCCAATCAAATACTAAATTGGAAATTCTAAAATTAAAAGGAGAAATTAAAAATATTGAAAGTAAAAAAACTATTGAACTAATTAATAAAACTAGAGATGGTTCTATGAAAAGCCAATAAAATAGATAAGCCTTTTGGTAAATCTGATTAGAAAAAGGAGGGAGGAAAATGAAATTAGTACTCTCAAAATGAAAAGGAGAACTTTCCACCAATGAAGAGGAAATTAGGAAATAATAAGGAGTTATTTTGCTCAACTTATGCCAATAAATTTGATAACCTAAGTGAAATGGATGACTACCTCCAAAAATACAGACTTCCCAGACTAACAGAGGAGGAAGTAAATTGCTTGAATAGTCCCATTTCAGAAAAGAATTAGAACAGGAATTAAACAACTCCTAAGAAAAATCCCAGGACCAGATGGATTTACATTGAATTTTACCAAACATTTAAAGAATAATTGGCCCAATGCTATATAAATTGTTTGATACAATAGGGAATGAAGGAGTCCTACCAAATTCCTTCTATGACACAGACATGGTAATCTGAAACCCTAAACCAGGTAGGCTGAAAAACAGAGAAAGAAAATAGACCAATCTCCCTAATGAATATTGATGCTAAAATCTTAAATAAGATATTAGCAAAAGACTACAGAAAATCATCTCCAAGATAATACACTATGATCAAGTAGGATTTATACCAGGAATGCAGGGCTGGTTCAATATTAGGAAAACTATCAATATAATTGGCCATGTTAATAACCAAATTAACAAAAACCATATGATCATCTCAATAGATGCAGAAAGCATTTGATAAACCAACATCCATTCCTATTAAAAACACTTGAGAGTATAGGAATAAATGGACTTTTCCTAAAATAATCAGCAGCATCTATTTAAAACCATCAGTAAGCATCATATGTAATGGAGACAAACTGCAACCATTCCCAATAAGATCTGGAGTGAAACAAGGTTGCCCACTATCACCGTTACTATTTAGTATTGTATTAGAAACGCTAGCTATGGCAATAAGAGCTGAGAAAGAGATTAAAGGAATAAGAATAGGCAATGAGGAAGCCAAATTATCACTCTTGCTGATGACATGATGGTATACTTAGAACCCAGAGAAAAGTTTTAGAAATAATCCACAACTTTAGCAAAGTTGCTGGTTATAAATAAACCCACATAAGTCATCAGCATTCTTATATATCACTAACAAAATCCAACAGTCAGAGTTACAAAGAGAAATTCCATTTAAAGTAACTACTGATAATATAAAATATTTAGGAATCTATCTGCCAAGGGAAAATCAGAAACTTCATGAGCAAAATTACAGACCACTTTTCACACAAATTAAGTCTGATCTAACCAATTGGAAGAATATTAAATGCTCTTGGATAGGGCAAGCAAATATAATAAAGATGACAATATTACCTAAACTAATCTATTTATTTAGCGCTATATCAATCAGACTCCCAAAAAACTATTTTAATGACCTAGAAAAATAACAACAAAGTTCATATGGAAAACAAAAGGTCAAGAATTTCAAAGGAATTAATGAAAAAAATCAAATGATGGTGGCTTAGCTGTACCAGATCTAAAATTATATTATAGAGCAGCAGTTACCAAAGCTATTTGGTATTGGCTAGGAATAGATTAGTTGATCAGTGGAATAGATTAGGTTCAAGGATAAAACAGTCAACAAATATAGAACCTAGTCTTTGACAAACCCAAAGATCCCAGCTTTTGGGATAAGAACTTATTGTTTGATAAAAATTGCTGGGAAAATTGAAACTAATATGGCAGAAACTAGGCATTGATCCATACTTAACACCGTACACCAAGATAAGGTCAAAATGGGTTCATGACCAAGGCATAAAGAATGAAATTATTAATAAATTAGAGGAACATAGGAGAGTTTACCTCTCAGACCTGTGGAAGGGGAAGGTCTTTATGACCAAAGCAGAACTAGAGATCATTACTGATCACAAAATAGAAAATTTCAATTATACCAAACTGAAAAGTTTTGTACAAACAAAACTAATGCAGACAAGATTAGAAGGGAAGCAATAAACTGGGAAAATATTTTTACAGTCAAAGGTTCTGATAAAGGCCTCATTTCAAAATATAGAGAATTAACTCTGATTTATAAAAATCAAGCCATTCTCAATTGAAAAATGGTCAAAGGATATGAACAGACATCCTCCGATGAAGAAATTGAAACAATTTCTAGTCATATGAAAAAGATGCTCCAAGTCATTATTAATCAGAAATGCAAATTAAGACAACTCTAAGATAACTACACCTGTCAGATTGGCTAAAATGCAGGAAAAAATAATGATGATTGTTGGAGGGGATGCGGGAAAATTGGGACATTGATGCATTGTTGGTGGAGTTGTGAATGAATCCAACCATTTTGGAGAGTAGTTTGGAACTATGCTCAAAAAGTTATCAAGCTGTGCATACCCTTTGATCCAGCAGTGTTACTACTGGGATTATATCCCAAAGAGATTATAAAGAAGGAAAGGGACCTGTATGTGCACGAATATTTGTGCAGCCCTTTGTAGTGGCTAAAACTGGAAACTGAATGGATGTCCATCAGTTGGAGAATGGTTGAATAAATTGTGGTATATATAAATTATGGAATATTACTGTTCTGTAAGAAATGACCAACAGGATAATTTCAGAAAGGCCTGGAGAGACTTACATGAACTGATGCTGAGTGAAATGAGCAGGACTAGGAGATCATTATATACTTCAACAATAATACTATATGATGACCAGTTTCTGATGGACCAGGCCATCCTCAGCAACGAGATCAACCAAATCATTTCTACAGAGCAGTAATGAACTGAACCAGCTATGCCCAGAAAAAGAACTCTGGGAGATGACTAAAGACCATTACATTGAATTCCCAATCCCTATATTTATGCACACCTGCATTTTTGATTTCCTTCACAAGCTAATTGTACAATATTTCAGAGTCTGATTCTTTGTACAGCAAAATAACAGTTTGTCATGTATACTTATTGTGTATCTAATTTATATTTTAATATATTTAACATCTACTGGTCATCCTGCCATCTAGGGAGGGGGTGGGGTAAGAGGTGAAAAATTGGAACAAGAGGTTTGGCAATTGTTAATGCTGTAAAGTTACCCATGTATATATCCTGTAAATAAAAGGCTATTAAAAAAAAAAGAAAGTAAGGATTCTAAGAAAGAGAAGCAAATAGGAAATACATGTCTAATGCTGTCACAGGATGGTTAAACCCAAGAGGTCCTTAGTCATAATCCAGGGACACAATTCCTGCAGAGAAATAACCAAACGTTA
The DNA here is from genome assembly GCF_902635505.1 of Sarcophilus harrisii. Lineage (NCBI taxonomy): Eukaryota > Metazoa > Chordata > Mammalia > Dasyuromorphia > Dasyuridae > Sarcophilus > Sarcophilus harrisii. Next base: position 11,661,335 of record NC_045427.1, on the reverse strand, counting down.
CCTGCAACTGTAAACCAACTGCCACACATAAGATAGCTAAGCCAGTCTAGCTGAAAACAGCAACATGCTTTATGTGAGCCACAGGAATAAGCATGTTGTGTGCATCAAATCACAAGAATGACCTGTTCCCCTAATATTAGATTAATAAAGCCAATGAATCTGAATCCATGAACCCTGGGAGTTTAAGAAAAAACTTCCCTTGGAGACTATCCAGAGAAGAACCACCAGGATGATGAATGTCCTCTTGTTCATTTCATATGTTGATCCATTCAAGAAACAGTCATTTTATAGTTAGGAAAGGATTTATTATATAGGAAGGATGAAACTTTTATTTGACTACTGAAGGCATAGAAAAATGCATGGAAGTATCAAAGGAGCCAATTTTGTCTTGATGTTAGGGCAAGAAAAGATAAAATATACTAACAATTAAAAGTTATTCAAAAGTGAAATGGATTGTTTCAAGAAGTCAGGGTACTTCTTTATTGAAAATAGATAACAACTTGGAAGATATATTATAGTCGGGATAACTTTGTGGAATTAATTAGACTGCTTGCACTAGCTCAGTCCTCTTTCCACTGTGAGAAGCTGAAAATCTGATTCTGTGAAGGAAGAGAGGAAAACTTTTTTAGGGTGGTGAGTTGAAAAACTACTTAGAAGTAAAAACAAACAAAGACAAGTACAAGTAATTATATAGACAGAGGACTTTGGAAATTGAATCTGGGAATCCTCATTTATAATTCAAAAGACTGGCTCTGACACAAGGGCCAAAGATTGAAAAGCAGGTGCATACTGGGAGGCAGGTTTCCTGACTACAACATTAGTAAGAAACCTGAGCACCAAAAAATGTATTTTCTCCATGTAATGTGGAATCTTCCCTGGCAGAAGGACCCAAGCTGTTGTACTGAGTCCCCATGGCCTATTATATCTCTATTTCTACATAAAATGTGCAAACCATCGCCCTCCTAGCAGGTGCAGTCTCATTAGCACTTCAGATGAAAGAAACCCCAGTTTCTCCCAGCACGGAGACTGCTTTATTAATATGCCCCGTATTTATACACCTCTCATATTTTATGAGGCTATTATGTGGAAGCCAATGTACAGTTATTGCTCCAGGGTCTGTTTACTTCATAAATATTGGCTGCTAAAGATATGAATCTGTCCACAGGTTCTTTGTATAATTATTGGAGGACAAATATTAAACAGGAAGTGGCTTAAGAATAAATGAGAAGAATAACTCATCAGAAATGACAAGAATGATGATGGGAAAGGAAAAGACATGAAATAAATGGGGAGGATGATTTTGTCAGATGTTACAAATATTAATGTTATTAGCTTATTAAGCCTTAATAAGGTTATTATTAGAGCAAACAAATGCAGATGCATTCCAATGTTTCTTGGGAAAGATTTTCCACTAATTGTAAAAAAAAAATGGGTCCACAAGCAGGCCTGACTTTTTTGTGGGCACTGAACTACTCATATAGTGGGGAGGCATACTAACAAAAGCAGTGGCTTTACACATGCCCTCTTTCAAATCCTGCCTAAAATTCTTCTTAGCTATATGACTCTGGACAAGTCACTTAAAATTTCTGAGATTCAGTTTTTCCAAATGGAAAGTGGAATTGAACATTTTTTTAAATACTTACCTTACTAGAGTATTGTGAGATTCAAATGAGATGATGTATTACACAGAACTTTGCCAATACTGTGTCAGCAATTATAGAAGTTTGTGTAAATTACATTCAATAATTTACAAGGAAGTCATTTATTAGAAATGATGCAGTTATAACTGACATTTAGTAATGAAGGTAATAATAGCGGTCCTGAACATGATTAACTGGTGCAGAAAAAAATATTATTTAGTAATAAATTTTAATAATGGATTATTAAAACAGTCACAAATGTAATAGAAACTATGCTCAAGAGAAGGGATAAGTTCCTGCCATCAGGGGGTTTAAATTTCATTGTGTGTTACAACATGTATACATATTAGCACATACAAAATATATAAATTGTTCCAGGATGATTTTAGAAAGGAAGTTATTAGTATCTCAGAAGAGCAGAAAAGACTTACTGCAGTAGATGGTGCTAGATTTATAGCTTTAATGAAATGAATTTTTAGTTTATAAATGAATTTATAAACATAAAAATGAATATTATAAACATCCATTTATAAAAATAAATGAAATTATAAATATCCAAGAAAAGATGAAACAAATGTTAAAATAAATAATGAAATAATGCACAGATAAATAAACGATAAATAATTATTTTTCTATATAATTAAATGAGATCTCTACAGAATGAAAAAAGAAAATTAGAGAAGAAATCAGAGCAGTGGAAGAAAGATTTGGAAAGGAAATTGAAAACTTTGGCAAAAGATTCAAAATAGTATCCAAATAACAAACTCTAGATATTAGAATGGATGAATACAAGGAAATGACTTCATGAGAAAATAAGAAATATTAAAACAAAGAAAAATTGAAACATAAAAGAAAATAAAAAAGTATCTAATAGGAAAATAACTAACCTGTAAAAACTTTAAGGAGAGAAAATTTAGGGAAATTATCCTCTTATTTTATGAACTAACCTGAAAACTGTTATAAAGAATTGAAAAACAAAGCTTAAAAACACAGGGGAAGGTGGGAAGAAAATGAATCCACAAATTTCCTTGAGGGAAAAAAAAGTTCTAAAATGAAAACTCCAGAAACATTATAGCCCAAATCTAAATATTCAAGCTAAAATGAAATTTGTAAACTCCATTCAGTAAGAAATAATTCAAATATTAAAGAACTACGGTAAGGATAGTATATTACTTAGTAGCCACTAAAATTAAAAAATGGAAAATACATAATACAACTTCTGGGAATATAATCTGAATTAAAGCACAAAAAGTAAAATATATATATATATATATATATATATATATATATATATATAAGAATACAATTAAGAACATTATAGTCATTAAAACCAAGTAAAATTCTATGTGGGGAAATTTACTTTTACTGAAGTAGGCACATTTTTGTAAAACTAATGAAAAAAACTAAATAAAAATGTTAAAATACAAATATAAGAATCAAGAGAAACATTGGATAGTAAACAATTGATTTTTTTTACATTATAGTTTATTATTTAGATATTTAAAAACATTGACTTCTAAATCTTCTTGTTCCTTCTCAAACCCATTAATATCCACAGAAAATGAGTGCAATGTGATATTAATTATTTTTGAATATTTAATTTCTCCCTTAATCGCTATGAAATAGAGATTTACTGGTAGTGTTGATGAGTAAAAGGAATGCAGAATTTTATAGTTATTTGGGCATAGTTCCAAATTTTTCTCCTGAACGAATCCAACAGTTCACTACTTTACCAAAAGTTCATTAGTGCATTTATTTCCCCTTTATTCCCTCCAGCATTTGTCATTTCAAATAGGTGTGTGTTGGTACCTCCAAGTTATTTTAATTTGCACGTATCTAATCAATAGAGATTTAGAGTATTTTCATATGATTATAAGTAGTTTTATTTCTTTTTTCTGAAAATTGTCTATGTTTTATGAAGTGTAAGTTGGAGAATGACTTATTTTTTACTCATTTCTAAATGCATTTGAGAAATGAGGCTTTTATGAAAGAAACTTGCAAAATTTTTGCCTTTAGTACATTTTAGCATAATGTAGTTTTCCTGATTGTCATTTGTAATTGGGTCTATTTTTGCTTTGCTTTATCTGAAATTATGATTGCTAGTCTTGTCTTTTGTAATTCAGCTGGAGCATATTAGAATCTACTCCAATTTTTTTTTTTTTTTAATTTTAGCTCCTTGTGTATCTTTCTCTTTCAGGTGGGTCTCTTGTAAATATCAGATCAGTAAGTTCTCATTTCTAATTCATTCTCTTCTGTGCTTCCATTTTGGAGTGAGTTCAAGCCATTCACATTCACCATTATGATTATTAACTAAATTTTCCTCACCCTTTTTTTGTTTCTTTCTCTATTTTTATTATGACCCTCCCCCAAAGTTTATTTTGCACCTAACCCCACCCTTTCATTTGCCCTTCATTTTGTTTTCTGTTCTTTTTTATTTTCCTTTTTCTTTTAATTTATTATTGATGTTACCTTTCTATATCCAAATGAATAGGTACACATAAGGTAAAATACTTTTTGTCTTTCTTTTTGAACTTTGATGAAGGGTGATTCTATTCAGGCTCTAAGAGATTAGCTTTAATCACAATGATTTCATTCAAATACAAAAAAAAAGTTATTTTAATAATTTGTCCAATAATCCACATTATATCTAACATGTCATAATGATAGAATTATAGCAACTTGTTTTGGGGCTAATTATATCAATATCACATAAAATATAAGAAAAAATTAAAGTTATACTAATATTTGAATTATTTTCAATATCATGATGATTACCTTGATAATAATCTAAGTACATCATAGTTTGTGCAAACTATCACACATAATATGAGAACAGTTGAAACATATATAATATTTTAAATACAAAACACTTTACAGATATATAATACATGCATTTGAAATACTGTAATTATCATCAATGATAATATATTGCACTCATATAGCATGTTAAGGTTTGCAAAGTGTTTTATCTCATTTGATCTTTACAACAACTCTGGGAATTTACAAGCATGAAAAATTTTGTGTAAGTTCTGCTAAATTAATGTTTTAATGTGTTTTTAAAATAATGTAAAATAGATGAAATTATTGTTGCTACTTTAGAAGTGACAAACTGAGACTTTGGGAACTTATAATGCTGTACCTTAGCAGCATATCTGAAAAGTGTGTGAGGAAAGAATTGAGCCTATGCTTTTTTGCAAGCCAAAAAAAAATTTCCAAATCAATTATTCTATTCTGTCATTGAGACCATAGTCATATTATATTTTCTCTAAATTTATCTATTAATGTCTCTCTCTTTCCCCCCATTTTCTCGCCTCTCTCTCTCTCTCTCTCTCTCTCTCTCTCTCTCTCTTGGTCTGATCTCTTTTAAATTCCAACTGGCTAAGAAGTTCAGATCTATATATTAAAAGGATAAAGTTATTGTGGAACCACAGAACCTCAGAACAGGAAGATATCAATAGCTAACTTTTCTACTCCATGACAAATCAAAATTTCCTCCTGGCATGTGGTGTTGTCTTGGCCTGAAAATGGAAATAATGGATCAGGAAATATCTCTCAAGACAGTCATTCTTTTTGACTGTTCTCCATATTCATTTCAAAATTTAAATCTTCTCAGACACTTCAGACCAGTGATTCTAGTTCTCTTCTCCAGGGCCAAAGAGAACAATTCTTCTGGTAGTCCTTCAAATACTTGAAGGCCACTAGTATTCATTTGTCTAAGGCTGTAAAGTGAGATTAAACCTTTCTAGTTCCAAGTGATACATAACATGGCATGAACAAAGCGTTTGAATGTAATAGTATCTTTACAAATGCATTAACTAAGTCATTGTCTTTCATTGCTGCTTTCCAATGTCATTTTTTTTTATTTTAGGGCAAAAATCTTAATATCACTAATGATAATGTAACATTTATAATAATGAAGTGGCTAAGATGAATTTAATTAAAAGAAACAATTTGATCTCATGACTTCTGCATTGGCAAATTAGTAATCTGCAGTTCAATGAATCCAGAACTTGGATTCCAATAATTATAAAATTATAGATGGAAAGAAAAAAAGAACTTCGGAAGGATCTGAACTGCATATCCTGATTATATAGAAGAAGCCAAAGTTCAAGGACTGAATCTTCTCTCTGAACTTGGATTTCATTGCTCCCAATTTTTTTTTACCTTTAGTCAATTACTTGGCCTTTGCTAAGTGTTTATTATGTATTAAGCACAGTCCTAGGAACTTCAAATACACATAATGGAATTAACCATATTTTCAAGTCACTGACTAGCAATGTTGGGCGACAGAGATTGAGGAGTCCTTGCAGGATTATGCCAAAATTAAAAGCAATGGAGTAAAGAAATATTCCATTGCATTTAGAAGAAATATGTTAAATGAATGTATGGGCATACATAATGATCTTTGCTTGGGAGGAGATAATTTTGATGTCTCCATTTCAATTGTTCAATAATTATAAAGACAGGAAGCTAGAAATGACTCCTAGTTGTTTTTAGTCTTTGAAATTGCCTCACAATAACCAATTCTCTACCCAATTATCCCTTATTTTCTGTTTTGTATGTTATTTTGCACTATTATAATGTAATATTCTTGAGGATTAGGACTGTCTATACTTTTTGCTTCAATTTATAGCCTATAATTAACATAGATCCTGGAATGTAGTGCCTATTTGATAAATTTTTGTTGATTGTCTATTGTTTTACTCAGTAAAATACTAAATCTCTTGGGTTAGGATGGAAATGTTTATGTAATTCTGGAAGTCAATTGCATAGAGAGATTAAATGAATCAAAGAAAACAAGAGAGAAAAAGAGAGAGAAAAAAAAGCAGGAAGAAAAAATAACAGAGACAGAGTGAAAGATCACAAGAACAAGTAAAAGTGAGAGACAGAGTAAGAGAGAGAGAAAGGAGACAGAGACAGACAGACCTAGGTACAGACACAGAGACAGAGACAGAGACAAAGACAGAAAAACGGAGAATTTGTGTTCAAGGAGTACACAGGAAGAGAATGTCAATGTCAAATGCAGCCAAAATAAAAAAAAAAAATAATTAGGAAAGGTATCTAATAATATCTTTATTTTTTTTCAGTACATTAAGAGATGAGTTACTTCAACTATTGAATGTTTAGAACTCTCATCTTAAAAGAGGAAATAACTATTTATTGTACTTACATTATTGTTGTTGGGAGAAAGATAATTCATAAACTTTTAAGCATTGCAATAATTTGTATGAAAATTCATTGATCTTAAAGCATTCACTAAAGTCTCCTTTTTAGGTGGGTTGTAATAATGCTTTGGGCAATCATTACTATTTCTAATTTCAAATTAAAATGTCATTCTTCAAGTATTGATCTAATGTCTGAGAAGTGTAAGTCTTTAAAACAGAGTAGTACTTTATATTTTTGATGTTGTTTTAGACTGTTTTTTGAAGTTTGGTGAAACTTTTCCTTCTTTTCAGGATTTTGTTTGCCACCTACATTTATATTTGAATGGAATGCTAAATTTCAGTTACAGGTTAATTAAAAAAAAAAAGGTTTTTCTCCTAAGTTTACAGAAGAAATATAGTACTCCAGAAATATTGCCCTACTTTAAATACTCCTGCTTTAAAGTTATAGTCAAAAGGATATGATTTTTGAATGACACCTATTATTGTCTGCAAAGGCAAATATGAAGTTACCTACGTTGTCAAAGTAGAATTTTATTGTTTCAGATCAGCATTATATTTATTACTCAGAAGAAATTAAATTTAATTCAGAATTTACTACAACTATTTTATTACTTTTTGCTATACTCAAAGCAATTACATCCATTTGACATGAGTTAGGGTTAAAATTAAAGTGAAAGTTAGAAATGAAATTAGAGTTAAGGGTCATTGCTTATGTAGCAGCAGTATCACCATAAATCCACCATCATCCTAACATTCTTACCACTAGACTTTAATCACAGAGTTACCTCATTGGGGAATTAGAAGGGATTTCAGTTACTAGCTAGTCCCAATGGTACATAGAAATGTATCTACTATAAAACATGCAAGGATCAATCATACTAGGGTCAGGCAGCCTCCACTTCATAGATTCCAAGGAAGAGGCATCCACTAACTATTGATTCAACCAGTTCCAGTTTTATTCATCCTAATTTTTAGGGAGTTTTTGTTGATATCAAGCTTATGTTGTTCTCTTTGTAAATTAAAGGTATTTATTGATGATTTTATCTTTGGACCCAAACAACTCATATTTAACAAATCCTAAAATTGCATCTGAACATTTTGCTCTTCTCCTTGCAAATATTTTATGGATCCCTAGTGTCTCTAGAATAAAATATCTTTATTTTAGAATAAAAACACTTTAGTTTCAGCATTTCATGCCTCTAATAGTCTTGCTTCAGTCTACTTTTTCAGAAACCTCAAATGACCTCCTTCACACATTTTAAAATATGGACAAAATGACTATTTGCTTCCTTTTACCTGGTATTCCCTTTCATGTCTTTGTTCTAGCTGTGCTATATTCCAATTATGCACTTTTTTTCTTTTTGTCTTGCTTCATTATAAAGTTAATTTCAGGGGTTCCCTCCTTCACCAAGCCCTCTTTCACCCTAGCCATTAATCTTTCTTTCACTACAAAAATGTATACACTTTGTGATTACTTCTTGGACTCTATATATTATGAATATAATACAAAACTGAAAGAAACCTTAGAAGTCATTTAATCCAACTCTTTCATTTGACCAGGAGGTCATTGAGACCAAGAGAGTTGAGTGTCTTGATTTTGATCCTACAGGACTAGATGTAAGCAAAATCTTTCTGCATATAAGTTGCATCTCTGAATAGAATGTAAACTCTCTAAGGGCAAGTATTGTTCCATTTTTTTTGGGGGGGTCCTTCCTAGAGTATAACAGTTACAAATATCATTGTCATTTAATAAATGCTTATTAGAATGAATATGTTTAAATGGTTTGTTACTTGGTCAAAATTAAATGTTCTCTGTGAACAGGTTAGTTAGGACTAAAAAGATTTTGACCATGTCACAGTTCTAAGAGTAATAAATGTCAACTTTCAAATTAATTTCTGGTATTTTCCACAGCATACTTTAATAACAATGGAAGTTAATCCAATGAAGAAATATCAATGAGGACCAATTCACATACTTCATTATATTCCACTGCATGAAGATCATTACCTGGTGACATTCTATGTCTGCACCTGAAGTTTTAAAGTAGGTAGCACAAATTATAATGAGTAATTCATTTCCCAGAATTCACCAGTTCCACTGGCTCATTGAAATCTGTAGACATTTGAGGATGAAAAGAAATCAAAATGTAAAAGAGTCTTTAGTGAATACTGACTTTGCTTTTTTTGCTTAATAACTAAAGTGTTGGTATTCAGTTTGCCATTTCTGAGCTTTGTCAAATTGCCACTCAGTTAACTAGATCATAGAATTTCCTTGTAGGAAGAGTTGTCGATATTCATCTATTCTAACTCAGTGTTGAAAAATGATTACTTTTACATTACCAGCAACTGATCATCCAATATCTTCTCAATACTTTACAATGAGATGGAGTCCCCTATCTATTGCAACAAGCCCTCTTTTATCTATATGTAATCCTAAGTTTTTTTCCCCCTTCCATCAAGAATGACTTAGGCTCGGAGCCAAGATGGCGGAGAAGACACATGCGACTTTCTAAGCTCTTTTCTTACCCTCTTTATCAATATTATATGGAGCCTCAAAAATAGTCTTGACTGCTACAATTCCTAAAGATAAGAAGTAGAACAACTCACCAGCCAAAGAAAATCTGCAGTCTCGCCAAAAAAAGGTTGGTTCCGGGGCCAGGGGGGAGATCTGCGCAGACAGGGAGAGAAATTAGGTTCCGAGGAGAGTCTCAAACCGAGGGTGAAGGCACAGATCTCAGCACAAGCACGCAGCCCCAACCCGCAGTACGGGCTTTTCCTTGGGTCAGTTGTGATCCTGCACGGCAGGAGGACTCAGCCCGGGTTAGCCTCCAATCTGTGCAGTGGGGAGCTCGGCTTGGGGCCATAGAGCTTTTCGAGGGCCGATTTGCATCGGAGAGACATGGGAAGATTTGGGGTCTGCGGTCTGCAGGTCTGGTCTGCGGTCTGCGGTCTGAGGTCCGCGTGGTTAGCTCTAATACTCACAGTCCCACAGAGCCCTGGCTGGGCAGTGACACTTTCACCCCTTAGTCTCTAGCGCGGAATCGCTAACCCACTCAGCCCTACTAAGCAGTTTGATAGCTCAGCCAGTGCTGAATCCACTTCCTGTTGGGGAAGGAAAAAACCTCAAGAGCACTCCCATAACCTCGGAGCCGGAAATCGGTTTACATCTCCCTGTTCTGCAGAGGAAGCTGGTAACCCCTAGCCTTGGAGACCACCCTAAAGGCTTTAAAACATGAATAAAAAGATGAAAAGAACGATTGACAGCTTCTATGCAGAAAAAGAGCAGGTCAGAAACCTGAAGAGACCTCAAACAGCAAAAATGCATTTCGTCTCCTTTACATGATGCTCTCTAGAAGAGACCATTAAAAGTCTCAAAAGAGAGTTAGAAGATAAATGGGGAAAGGGAAGAAGCCTTACAAGAGAGCAACAACTCCGAAATACAATTGAAAGGTAAAAAATCTCAGGAAAGTAAGAAATTTGAATTGGAAAAAAAGAATTCACTGGAAAGTAGGATTTGTGAATTGGAAAGACAAAGAACTCAGGAAAGTAGGATCCGTGGAATTGGAAAAGACAAAGAACACTGCAAGAAAGTAGGATCTGTGAATTGAAAAGAAAATAATTCACTAAAAAAAAATTAGTGAAATGGAAAAAATTCCAAGACCAAAACAATACATTCAAAACTCAATTGGACATATACAGAAAGAAGTAAAAGCTAATGAAGAAAATAATTTTTAAAATTAGAACTGAAAAATACAAAACTAATGATTCATTGAGACCCAGCAAGAATCAGTCAAGCAAAAACAAAAAATGACAAATGGAAAAACATGAATTATCTACTTGCAAAATGAAGACTTGGAAAATAGATCTAGGAGAGATAATCTGAAGATTATTGGACTTTCTGAAAAATATGATGAAAAAAAAGAGCCTAGAATATTATTTTACAAGAAACTCAAGAACTCCAGAATGTAATAGAATCAGAAGGTAAAATAGGCATTGAAAAGAATTCATCGAACACCTTCTGAAAGAAACCCTAAAAATAAAACCCCAAGGAATATTGTGGCAAAATTTCAGAACTATCAGATTAAGGGAAAAAATTTTACAAGCAGCCAAAAAAAACATTTCAATACCGAGGTGCCACAATAAGGATCACCCAAGATCTGGCTGCCCTACATTAAAGGAAAGAAGGGCCTGGAATATGATATTCGAAAGGCACAAGAACTTGCGATGCAGCCAAGAATAAACTACCAGCTAAGTTGAACATTTTCTTCCAGGAAGAAGATTACATTTAATGAAACAAATAATTCCATTTGTTTCTGAAGAAAAAACCAGAACTAAACAAAAAGTTTATCTCCAAGCATAGAACTCAAGGGATGCAGAAAAGGTAAAAAATAACTCTTGAGAATTGTATTTCTGTTGTGGATATACAAAAGAATACATGTATAATCTGATTGTGATATAACATAAAAAGGAAGTAGATATGTAAAAGGGATGATGCTAAATAAGGTGGGAAGAGGAAAAAGGAAAACATCCCACAAGAGGCTAAGGAAATTCATATCTGAGGGAATTTAGAGAGGGGAGGAACATTGTGTGAATCTTACTCTTAGAGTTGGCTCAAAGAAAAAATAATTGACATTTGTTTTAAGAAATTCTCTCGCCTCATTAAAAACGGGGAGAGGAAAAGGGAAAAAGAAAAGAGTAATAAGGGAAGGAAGGGGAAAGACTCAAAGGGGGAGGGAGGGATATAAAGAGGATAAGTATCAGTATAAGAGGGTACATAAGTTTAAAGGGGAAAAGAGGGTTGGGGAGGCAAGAATGTAAGCACAATTGGGGTTATTAGGATGGCAGTAAATAGATTTAGTAATTCTAACCGTAAATGTGAATGGGATGAACTCCCCAAAAGGGAAGGCAGATAGCAGACTGGATCAAAAGTCAGAACCTACAATATGTTGTTTACAAAAACACATTTCAAGCAGGGGGATACATAAGAAAGGTAAAAGGCTGGAGCAAAATCTATTATGCTTCAGGGTGAAAGTCAAAAAGAGGTAGCCATCCTTATCTCAGATCAAGCAAAAGTAAAATTGATCTAATTAAAAGAGATAAGGAAGGAAACTACATCCTGCTAAAGGGTAGCATAAACAACAACAATATCAATATTAAAATAATTATGCACCAAGTGGTATGGCACTCAACTTGCTAAAGGAGAAGTTAAGAGAGATGCAAGAAGAAATAAACAAACAAAACTGAATAGTAGGAGATATCAACCTTGCACCTCAGAATTAGACAAATCAAACCACAAAACAATAAGAAAGAAATTAAAGAAGTAAATAGAATATTAGAAAAATTAGGTATGTTGGATCTTTGGAGAAAATTGAATGGAGATAGAAGGGAATATACTTTCTTCTCAGCAGTTCATGGAACCTATTCAAAAATTGACCATATATTAGGACATAAAGACCTCAAAATTAAATGCAAGAAAGCAGAAATAGTAAATGCTTTCTTTTCAGATCATGATCAATAAAAACTACATTCAACAAAAAAGTTAGGGAAATAGACCAAAAAGTAATTGGAAACTAAACAATCTCATCTTAAAGAATGATTTGGTGAAATGCTATATAAATTATTTGATAAAATAGGGAATGAAGGAGTCCTACCAAATTCCTTCTATGACACAGACATGGTACTGATACCTAAACCAGGTAGGCTGAAAACAGAGAAAGAAAATTATGAAATCTCCCTAATGAATATTGATGCTAAAATCTTAAATAAGATATTAGCAAAAAGACTACAGAAAATCATCCTCAAGATAAATACACTAGACAAGTAGGATTTTACAGAATCAGGCTTCAATATTAGAAAACTATCAATATAATTAATGAAAACCAAATTAATAAAACCATATGATCATCCCAATAGATCAGAAAAGCATTTGATAAAATCCAACATCCATTCCTATTAAAAACACTTGAGAGTATAGGAATAAATGGACTTTTCCTTAAATAACAGGCAGAATCTATTTAAAACCATCAGTAAGCATCATATGAATAAGACACCAACATCTCAACAAGATCCTGAGGAAACAAGGTTGCCATATAACCTACTTATTTAATTTTGTATTAGAAACGTAGCTTTATAGCAATAAGACTGAAAAGAGATTAAAGGAATAAGAAAGGCAATGAGGAAGCAAATTATCTCTTTTGCCAATGACATGATGGTATTTAGAGAACCCCAGATTCGCAAAAAGTTATTAGAAATAATCCACAACTTTAGCAAGTTAAAATTATAAAAATAAACCACATAAGTCATCAGCATTCTTATATATCACTAAAAAATCCAACAATAAGAGTTACAAAGAAAATTCATTTAAAGTAACTACTGATATACATAAAATATTTAGGAATCTATTCCAAGGAAAATCAGAAACTTTTGAGCAAAATTACAGACCACTTTTTCAAAAATTAAGTTGATCTAAAACTGAAAAATATTAAATGCCTTGGATAGGGCGAGCAAAATAATAAAGATGGAATTATTACCTAAACTAATCTATTTATTTAGCGTATACCAATCAGATCCCCAAAACCATTTTAATGACCTAGAAAAATAACAACAATTTCATATGGAAAAACAAAAGGTTAAAATTTAAGGAATTAATGAAAAAATCAATGAGGAGGCTTAAAGCGAAAGATCTAAAATTATATTATAGAGCACAATTACCAAAACTATTTGGTATTGCTAAGAATAGATTTATTGATCAGTGAATAGATTAGTTCAAGGGACAAAACAGTCAACAAATATAGCAACTTAGTTTTGAAAACCAAAGATCCACTTTTGGGATAAGAACTTACTGTTTGATAAAAATTGCTGGGAAAAATTGAAACAAATTGGCAGAAACTAGGCAGATCCTACTTAACGCCGTACACCAAGATAAGGTCAAATGGGTTCATGACCAGGCATAAAAATGAAATTATTAATAAATTAGAGAACATAGGATGTTTACTTCAGACCTTGGAAGGGAAGGTCTTTATGACCAAAGAACTAGAGATCATTTCTGATCACAAATAGAAAATTATATAAAACTGAAAGTTTTGTACAACAAACTAATGCAGACGATAAGAAGGAGTAAACTGGAAAATATTTTTACAGTCAAAAGTTCTGATAGGCCCATTTCCAAAATATATGAAATTAACCTAATTTATAAAAATCTACCCATTCTAATGAAAATGGTCAAAGGATATGAAAACAATTCTCAGATGAAGAAAATTGAAACTATTTCTAGTCATATGAAAGTGCTCCAAGCTATTAATCAGAGAAATGCAATAAGACAACCTAAGATACCACACACACCTGTCAGATTGTAAATGACAGGAAAAATAATGATGATTGTTGAGGGATGCGGGAAAACTGGCATTGATGCATTGTTGGTGGAGTTGAACGAACAACCATTTTGAAGAGTTTGAACTATGTCAAAAGACAAACTGTGCATACCCTTTGATCCAGATGTTACTACTGGGATTATATCCCAAAAGAGATTATAAAGAAGGGAAAGGGACCTGTATGTGCAAGAATGTTTGTGGCAGCCCTTTTGTAGTGGCTAAAAACTGGAAACTGAATGGATGTCCATCAGTTGGAGAATGGTTGAATAAATTGTGGTATATGAAAATTATGGAATATTACTGTTCTGTAGAAATGACCAACAGGATGATTTCAGCAAGGCCTGGAGAGACTTACATGAACTGGATGCTGGAGTGAAATGAGCAGGACCAGGGAGATCATTATATACTTCAACAACAATACTAGATGATGACCAGTTCTGATGGATCCAGGCCATCCTTAGCAACGAGATCAACCAAATCATTTCTAATGGAGCAGTAATAAACGAACTAGCTTGCCGAAAAAGAACTCGGGAGATGACTAAAAAACCATTACATTGAATTCCCAATCCCTATATTTATGCCCCCACCTGCATTTTGATTTCCTTCACAAGCTAATTGTACAATATTTCAGAGTCTGATTCTTTTCTACAGCAAAATAACGTTTTGGTCGGTATACTATTGTGTATCTAATTTATATTTTAATATATTTAACATCTACTGGTCATCCTGCCATCTAGGGGAGGGGTTGGGGGGGTAAGGTGAAAAATTGGAACAAGAGGTTTGGCAATTCTTAATGCTGCAAAGTTACACATGTATATATCCTGTAAATAAAAAGCTATTAAATTAAAAAAAAAAAAGAATGACTTGGGCTCTTTGTAACTTTCACTCATTTATCCTTCTGTTTTCTGAATTCATATGCATCATTTTATCCTTTCTTACAATGTTTATTTAGATTTTATGATGTGCTTTCTTCATTCCCCACTTACACAGGTTGACTTTTATGAGGCATGGAATGGAATTCTCCATTGTCCTTCTTGTCCACTATGTAGACAAGGTCCAGTTTATCATTACATTTCCCAAAATATGATAACTAGATTGGACATAATATTTCAGATATAGACTGACCAGAGTAAAAGGCAAGGTATTTGGCTATCATACCAATGACTAGTCATACCAATGAGCTGAATTTTTAAAATACATGATGAATTTGGAAATATGTTTAGAACAATTTCACATGTTTAACCTATATTGGATTGCCTGCTGTCTTTGGTGGGTGGATGAGGGAGAGAAAATTAGAACACAAAATTTTATAAAAGTCAATTTTGAGAACTATCTTTGCATGTATTTGGAAAAAGAAAATACTATTATAATTTTTAAAAGTGTTAGTGTGTCATTGTTCCATATCAGGGCAACTTAGGTACAAAGAAACAGGTCTGCAAGTGGGAACTGGCTGGGAAAACAATACATGAATTCTAACTCATATTATTTGGCATTGATCTAAAATGATTTGTAACTCACTCCAAAGCTTATTGCTCAATTCCTAGATGCAATTCCATGGTGAATAAAAATAGTCAGTTCAAGGAACAATGACCCTATCTGAATGAAGAGTGGAGGACAGTGACTAGATTTCTCCTGGATCAAATCACTTTGGAAGTACAGAAAACCTAAAAGTCTCCCAAACTTACTAATGAAATAAAAAAAAATGTACAAATATTAGTGAAAAAAAATTCTTAAATTTTGTCAAGTGGAATGAAAAGACTGCATGAGACATCAAGACACAATGGTGGTTATCTTTCATGCTCAAAAAGAGCCAAAGGGACATGGCCTTGTGCATGTTTAACTGTGACTGACTGGAGGGTTTTACCGAAAGCTGGGGACAAATGAACATTTAAAGTAGAGAAATCTGTGCATCTTACATTCCTTTTAAGCTATTATTGCTCATGGAACACAGCACCCCCTTTAATGAGGAAATGCCTTGATAAGTACTCCTATGACAGCGTCTCACAATTTTTATTTATTTATGTACTCATTTGTTCATTCATTAATTTATTTGCTTGTTTGTTTGTTTTTGCTGAGGCAATTGGGATTAAGAGATTTGTCCAGGGTCATACAGCTAGAAAAAATTTCGGATTACATATAGATAAAAGAGGGCTTGTTGCAATAGATAGGGGACTCTGTCTCATGTTGAGATATTGAGAAGATAATGGATGATCAGTTGCTGGTAATGTAAAAGTAAGTGGTCTGAGGCCAGATTTGAACTCAGGTCTTTCTGACTTCAGGGCTGGTGCTCTTATCAACTGTGTCACCTAGCTGCCCCCACAATTAATTTTAAAGTTATTCAGAAAGACTTTGAGAGTATCCTTGTATGGTCTGTTCAGACCTTCATATGATCATATGCCTTGTTTGAGTTCTCACTAAAATAGTTTTTAAGCAAACATTTTTGGCATTTGGCACTGTTGTGCTTTCTGTTGTAGGGTTTGAATGCTTCCCAATTCAGATTGAGAAAGGATCTCACATGGAGTACCTTATCTTGCCAGACAATCTTCAGAATCTTTCTAAGGCAATTCAAATGGAAATGGTTCTGTTTTATAGTGTGATGCTGATATGTTTTTCAGGTTTGACAGGAGGTCATTACAATGACTCTATAGACCTTCAGGCTGGTAATCAGTATAATGTATTTTCTCTCCCACAATTTTCTTTTGTGATTCCCACACACCAAGCTAGTTATGGCAATGTATATATCAACCTCATTGTTTATATGGACATTCCTAGAAAGTTCTCTGCCATTATAAGTGATTTATCTACAGTATTAAAAATTTATGGAACTGATGAGTCCACATATGGATGATGAGGTTCTGGCTAGTGGAGAAAACTATGTTTTCTTTGGATAGTCTAAAATTAGCAAAAACAAGAGAAAATTTATCCATACTTAGTTGTATCTCAGCCTCAATAAATGCAGAGTCACTTGTGAACCAAAAGTCATGTACCAAATCTCCCTCCATTTTAGTCTTGGTTTATAGCCTTTGCAAGTTGATTTACTATCAGTTTGCTTTTGGACTTTGATACAATTCTTATTTTCATTGAAGTTATCTGATAATACTGCTGAAAACGTCATGCTAAAAAGCATTGGGCAACCTGAAACCAAGCATAAAGACCTGATTCACACCATAAGTGATAGGAAAATAAAAGAGCTTTTCCATTATGAAAAACTCATGGAGGTATACCCTCATAGAAATGACATGAAACACGGATGAACTTCTCCAGGCAACCAAATGAAGAAACAATAAAACACTCAAAATAATTTTAAAAATAAAAGTAAATGAGAAATATCTCTTAGATAAAACAAACAAGCAAATATATCTGAAAGAGATAAATATAATAATTGTATAATCTAAGATCTATCATAAAAGAAAAAAAAATAGCCTGGGCATCATATTACAAGAAATTAAAAAGGAAAAAAAAAACATGACCTGATCTTCTCAAACCAGATGGTAAAGTAAAAATTGAAACAAAAACCCACTAATTGAATCCTGACAGGGAACCTAAGATGAAAATTCCCAGAAATATTTGAGTTAAATTCATGTCAAGGATAAGTAAAAAATACTGTAAAATTAACAATCAAGATCACAAAAAAAATTAAGCAACTTTTACTAAAAAGAAATGGAAGGCTGGGATTATATTACAGAAGATAAAATATCTGTTATTATAAACAAGAATGCCTTCCCCAGAAAACTTAGTATGAGAGGAGAAAATGGATAATATAGAAATAAAGAAATTTATAGAAAACAATGAAAAGACTAGAATTGAATGGAAAAAATATCTGATATTCCAATATAATACTCAAGAGATACATTAAAAGACAATGATGAAAAAGGCATATTCAAGTACCTAATAAGGTTAAATGGTTTACAGTACTATATGGGAAGATGAATTATCTGACGTCTAAGAAATTTATCATCAGTGGAGCAGTTAGAGGTCTACTTAGACAAAAGTCATGGATGTGAGTTTATGCTCTAATGATCTCAAAAATGGAAGTTTGAGTGAAAGGAAGGCATGGAGAAAAGGAAGAAAAAAATTTCAAATAAAAGAATTAAAAATGAAGAGATTTTAAAATGGAATTAAAAATGAGGAAAGGTGGGCAACAAATTGAACGTCACTTTCATTTGAAATGATTAAAAATGGAACCATTTATATACACAGACAAGTATAAATTCATATTATTAAAAGGAAGTAGGATGAGAAAGGGTAGGAGAAAGGAGTGATGAGAAAAGGAAGATAAATTAAGGGAGGCAGTAATCAAAAACTAAATATTTTTGAGGAGAGGACAAAACAAAAAAGAAAAGAAAGGAGGAGAATAGGATGAAGGGAAATGTACAGTTAGGAATCATAACAATGAATATAAATGAGATTAATTTATCTGTGAAATGGAAGTAAATATCAAATTAGGATTCAGAATCCAACAATAATTTGTTTATGACAAAAGTACTTGAAACAGAACGAAAGAGGACTTAAATAAGGAGTCGGGGCAAAATGAATTACATTTCAACTGAAATAAAAGAAGAGCAGAGTTGACAATCATGACATGACATGAGACAAAGCAAAAACATAAAGATATAATTAAATACATAATCAAGGAAACACTATTTTTCAAAAAGAGACAATAGAAAATGAGTCATAAGATAACCTATTACAATTTATGCATAGTAGCCAAAAAATTGTACTTCTTAAGGCCTGTATCATTAAAAGTGAGGATTATACATGCACTTTAAAATGTTAGAAAAAGATCAAATTAAAAATTCTCATTTAGGCATCAAAATAGAAATCCTGAAAATTCAAAGGGAAGTTAAGAAATTTGAAAGCAAAAATAAAACTATTAATAAAGCTAAAAGTAAAAGTGAGCTTATGTTTTAAAAAATGAAAGAATATTGAATAATTTCACTTAAATAAATGAAGAAAATCAAATTAAAAGTTGTAAAAATGAAAAGGATAAATATATGACAAATGGTAAACCACTTTAGTGTCTTTGTTAAAATTCACCAAATGAAGTCATGAAGAGTCACCAACAACTGAAATGACAATGAATGACCTATGGAAATCCATTTTTAAAAAATTATTAGAAATTACTTTAATCAAATTGTATGCCAGAAAAACTTGACAATCTATTTGAAATAGGAGAGCATTTTGAAAAAAAAAGTAAATTGCCCAGATTAGCATAAACATAAATTACGTTCTTTAATAATCCTATTTTAGGGAAAAAATGAACAAATAATCAATGAGTTCGTTAAGGAAAAAATACACAGGATTAGTTAGCTTTACAAGTTAACTATACCAAACATAAAAACTTAATTTCAATATTATACAAACTATTTTTAACAAAAAGTGTCCTTTCAAATTGCTTCTGTGACACAAATATATCTGTGATAACTAAATCAGGGACATGGTAAAAAAAAAAAACAGAGAAAAAAAACAATTAACTATGTATCAATTTATCTAATGAAAATTTATATAAGAAAATATTATCAAGGAATCTATAGCAGTATATATCACACAGATCAAGCTATAATTAGGTGAGATTTATATAAGGAATGAAGGAGTATTAAAATATTTTTAAAAGATAAGCATAACTAACAACATAATGCTAAAAACATAAAAATAGCAGTATAAATGCAGAAAATATTTTGACAAAATGAAATATGCATTCTTACTTAAACACAGAATCATAAGAAAAATGGACCTTTTTAAAAAATCATATATGAGAGCAATCTAAAACCAAGAACAAGTATTATCTTTAATGGGGCTAAGTTATAATTTCTTTCTAAATTTCTAATTAAGTGATAGATGAAGCAAGCATGTTTATCATCAACATTATTACTGAATATCATTAGAAATGTTAGCTATAGCAATAACAGAAGAAAAAATTAATGAATAAGGATAGCCAAATGAACATCATTATAAACTTTATTAAGAAATTTCCAAAAAGTAATTAAGAAAAAATCTTGTTGAAACACTTAACAACTTTAACAAAATTTCAGGATGTAAAATAAACCCAAATAAATCATCATCATCTATATATTTTAACAAAACAAGAAAAAGGAAATTCCATTTGAAATAACTATAAACAATATGAAATTCTTAAGTCTCTACTTGTCAAAACATAAAGTAAAAGCATTTGAACACAATTAAAAACAATTTTCATGCAAATAACATCGATGCTAAACAACTTAAAAATTAATTGTTCTTGGATAAGCTGAACCAATATAATTTATTTTAAATAACAATGTTACCTAAATTAATACTTGTTCAAGGATATTTCAATCAAGTGATCACATATTACCACTTGGATTTGGAAGAAAACTAATGTAAAACTCCATCTTAATAAATAAAAGGTCAGGAATATTCAGGAAAATGTTTTGCAATGAAGGAAGGCTGTCTAACAATTCAAGATTTAAAATTATACAACAAAGTGGTCATCATCGAAGGATTCTTGTACTTGAGAAGAAATAAGGTAGGTATCCAATGGAATAGATTAGTTATACAAATATCATTTGTAAATGACCACAGTAATTTTGTTTTTTATAAACACAAAGACTTCAGCTCGAGGGACAAGAACAATAATCTGCTAGGAAAACTGAATATCAATCTGGCCGAAATTAGATATAGACCAGTATCTCACAACATATATTTCTGAGAGACCCACTATTAAGTTGGCCCCAAAGTAATGAAATATGAACCATAATAGCTTGGATGATGATAAGAATTAATTTATATATTAAATTAATAAGCAAAGCCTACAACATGCAACTGTAAAGTAAAAAAAAGAAACAAACACCACTGAAATTAAGTCCTTAAAATTTCGAAGTTTTTCCTAAAATATATATTTTCTATATCTTTGTCTACCTTGATATATTTGTATAAAGGTATTTTGATTTCATTCTCTCTCCCATTTAGCTAATAACTTTTTCATATCCATGCATAAGTTACAAAATATTCTATGATCTTCTAAACTTAATTGCATATCATTTATAGCTAAATTATATAATCATTTCAATCATATATATGATCATTTGATCATATATAAAATATGATCATATATATCTGATCATATATCAAGATAGCCAAAGATATAGAAAAGATATATATATATATATATATATATATATATATATATATATATATATATTAGGAAAAACTTCAAAATTTCAAGGACTCCTAACTTCAGTGGTATCCTTTTTTTAATCTTTATAGTTGCATGTTATAGGCTTTGCTTATTAATTTCACATAGAAATTAATTCTTATCATCATCCAAGTTACTATGGTTCATATTTCATTACTTTGGGGCCAACTTAACATTGGGTCTCTCAGAAAATAGCCCATATCATCTTCCCATATTTATACTATATTAATTGCATATTATATATATATATATATATATATATATAAGATATATTAAGAGATGAAGAGAGAGAGAGAGAGAGAAGAGAGAAATAGGGAGAGAGAGAGAGAGAGAGAGAGAGAGAGAGAGAGAGAGACATTCTATCTCTGAATGGTGATACTTATCATAGACCTTTTATTTTTACTCTGAGGACAGGATTTTCTGAAATCAATGGCTTTCTTCCATGAATGGAAACAGAATGGTACTAGTTATATATGCTCTATAATAATTGTGGAAATATGGATAGAAGTGTTGTACATGTTTAATGTAATTAATTACTTGCCATCTAGGGGGAAAATCAGAGGAGAGAGAAGGGAAAAAAAATGGAACACAGTGTTTTTAAAAATTGAATGTTGAAAATTATCTATGCATGTATTTTGAAAATAAAAATAATTAATCAAACAAAAAGATGTATATGCTCTGTCAATCATCTGTGATATCAGTGCAGAGGACTGAAACAAACTGAGAAAAAATAAAGTAAAAATGATAAAAATCTTCTATTGAGGTGGTTAGAAAGGTGTAAAAGAATGTTTACCATTGTCCCAATTATGCCCACTTAGGTGTATATAATGCAGAATAAAATTTAAAACTTTCATTTTATATGACAGAAGTCTCTCCCCTTCTCCATTTCGCTCTCTGTCTTTGCTCTCTGTTTGTCTGTCTCTATGTGGGTGTCTTTCTGTCAGCATCTCTCTCTATATCTTTTTCTCTCTATCTGTCTCTCAAGAAAATAATCCTCTTAAGTAGATAAGAATTAAAATTTTTGTTATCTTTTAACTTTATTTCAAAAATTTTTAACCTTTGTTCTTCCTGGTTTTCCAAGGGAAGAATTTTAAGTAGCTAAATGATATTTCTTAATATTTCTTGAGAAATTAAAATTAATTTAAAATATTTTTTGCAAATAGATAATATAATATAATTCCTCTCAAATCCACATCAGTCTTCCCTCTTGATAGTTACTTTTTTTATAAAAAAAAACAAAAACAAAAAACTCCTCTAATAAGATTTTCTTCATGCTCCATATCTTGCTTAACTATTGGTTTACAGTTACTGTTGGTAATTTTTTTAAAGAATGCACTAAATCTTGTTCCCTGACTTTTGTACTAAATCACAAGTTATTTGGAAACTGTAATTTTTATGTAACATTATTTCCCCCCCCACCCCTCGAGGCAATTGAGGTTAAGAGACTTACCCAGGTCATACAGCTAGGAAGTGTTAAGTGTCTGAGACCAGATTTGTACTCAGGTCCTCCTGACTTCAGGGGCTGGTGCTCTATCCACTGTACCACCCACCTGCCCCTCATGTAATATTCTCAAATAAACTGGACTCTCTTCTATTTGTAAAGAAATCCCAACACACAATTGTTGCCTTGTTTACATCGCTGCTTGTTGTCTTGAGCACTTATTGACTAGACCATGAAATTGAAAGATCATTTATATTGTAGAATAAAACTTTATGACTTTTCATTCCACATTAGTGACACTTCATTTTTTCTGTCATTGATCTTAGCTGAAAGAATAAAACACATGGCTACAATAAGCTGAACCAGACCCAGGACTGACTAAATCCTCCTTATATAATAATTAAGTAAATGTCTTTGAAATATTTTTAATAACTAGAGAAAGTTTGATAGAATTTTCAAAAATACTGACATATGAATCCAAATGCAGAAATATTATAGAGAAGATTCTTGCTTTTTTATTTTTTATTTGTCCCAAAATGAAATAAGTCCTAGTTCTTTCTGGGGGAGGGATTTTCCACAGAGTCAGAGAGATGGTCCTTACAGATACATGCAAAACCCAGTATGTACTCAGGATGCTTCTTCAACTTCATAGATGTCTAATTGACCACAACATCAGACATAGAGATTTCCCAATATACATCCTTGCTCTTAATGAATACAGTCCCATTTCTTTTTCTTTTTCATTTTTAACCTTAAAAAGTCCTAAAATATACCCTCTTTTCCTGAAAAAAAATGATTGTCTTTCTCTTAAGTATTTTCTGGCAATTTCAGTAAATCACTGTTTGAAGGTCCTCCATCCAGCAACCACCTGAGCATCTGATTTGTGCATTACTTAGTTCATGAAGTTGCATACAGGCAATTGGCAGTAGTGTTTTTCTAATGCCAGCTGTTTTGGGGGATTTAAAGTGTGATCATAAAAAATAGTATGAGTGAGTAAATATGTTACAGTAAATACTGCACAATGTTACAATAAACCTTAGAAATATTAGGTTCACATGGAATATTGAGGGTGTTATATGTAGACCCCCATGTGAAATACCGTTAACTTAATTTACAGTATACCGAATTTCTTGAGGATAGAGTCGTATTGATTCCTGGAATAGGACAATTTCAAGCTAGTGGAATGGGGCTTGCTATTTAAAGTAGGCTAGGCATATGGCCACAATGGTTAATCTAATTGGTAAGAACTTCCAAGACAAAAAAAAAAAAAAATCATTTGCTTTTTCTTTTCCCTCTGCATAATGCATAAATGCACATTGCTCTATAGGGTATTGGGTTTGTGTCCCTTGACCTTCTGAGGACATTTCATCTCTCCAATTAGTGCTGTGAACGGAAATACTAGAATAATTATTAAACGTCTTCTGCAAAGGAGAGACTGCTATTTTGCATGATGGTTAAAAAAAAAAAATTAGAGAATATTAGCAGGCCGGTTTCAGGTGAGGCCTCATAGGCCATTCATGCTTTCCACTTTCCAAAGCTATGAAAGTTCATAAACAAGTTGTTATTGTTAATATTATTCAAATATTATTATCATTATTATAGATTATTATTGCAACTATCATTGTAGTTGTAAGGTTATTTTTCTTGTTGGCATTGTTGTTGCTGTCATTTTTATTGTCGTTTTTGGTTGTGGTGGTATATAAAGAGTTTGAGAAACATAGTTTCTTGGTAAGTCAGTGACATCTCAAATGTCAAATACTGGCCATGGACCCTACTCAACACTTACGTGCTCTAGAAGAAAGAGCATTCCTAAGAGTAGAAATCAACTATGATTAGTTAATAATTAAGGTCAAAAATGAATATTCTAATGAAGACTGGGCTTACTCTAATGAGGGATGAACTGATCACTCACTCTTGGACAAAGAGACTTGATCTTAAACAAACTCCCTCCTGCTAAGGTAATCTGGACAAAAGGGTGTTCATTTCTACTCAGACCTGGCTAAGTGGGACACAAATGAATTGGAATTCATTTTTTGATAGATTGTTTTCTAAGCTTTTCTAATTGGGTAAAGTATCTGCACCCAAACAGAATCTAAAAGAGGTACCCCAGGGATTTGAACACTCTCATTAATCAACAATGTTGTTCAGAGACTGAACAACCTATAGGCTTTTGAAAAATCTGGGCATAATTCAAAAACTAATTATGAATATGAGAGAAATAATTATTTCCCTCATTGTAATAGATTTTGTCATTGTTAAAATTCTTATAAATTTCCTTTCCTTTAGTTATGATCTAGTTTCCTAAAACTAGTTTTATCTTTTAAAATGAATGAGAAGGTATTCAAAATCAGAATAAAACTATGGCCATTTATAATGGGGAAAAATCTGGCAAGTAAAAAAAACAATTAACAGTACTTGAGTACATAGTGAAATGAAAAGAAAATTGAATGCTAACATTAAAAGATG
The DNA here is from genome assembly GCF_902635505.1 of Sarcophilus harrisii. Lineage (NCBI taxonomy): Eukaryota > Metazoa > Chordata > Mammalia > Dasyuromorphia > Dasyuridae > Sarcophilus > Sarcophilus harrisii. The sequence continues at coordinate 11,636,079 of NC_045427.1, read as the reverse complement.
TACATATTAATACTATATCCAAGGGTCATGAATAAGGAAAGTTATTTAATCAAAGGGTATAACTAGGTCCCCTTAAGCTCCAAGTTTCTGGTCTTATAAATAAATGAAAGAATCCATAATTATTTAGATAGATTGATTAACATATGAATGAATGGACAAATAAGTAAGTAAATAAATATTTTTATTATATGCTTAGAAAGTATGAAATACTAGGTTAAGTAATCAGTTTATAAAGACCATAATCATTGCCCAGAAAAGTTTAACTTCTAATAAATGAAAAAAAAAAAATGATGTAAGACAGATGGTGAAACCTCCAATGTATCTGGATAGAAGGGAAATGAAACATGAATGGTTCTGGATTGGAGTCAAATAGGAATATCAGACTAATTGAGTTTGTATTTAATCTCTCACTTTTTACAGGATAACTCTTCTAGGAAACTGGTTCTTTTGAATTCTCTATATGATTAGGGATTAGGATCTTGATATGAACAAGGCAGCTAATGTCACAGTGGTTAGAGTGCTAGATTTGAAGTAAGAAAGATTTACATTCAAATGTGACCTCAGATATTTACTAGCTTTGTGATCCTAGAGAAATCACCCAATTCATGCCTGACTATTTCTTCATCATAAAATAAGACTAATAATAGCATTTATCCTGCAGGGTTTTTGTGAATATAAAATGACATATTATGCTTAATTTTATATGATAATTAGAAAATTATTTTGTATTAATTGTTTTCTCAATTAATAAGAAAAGGGTTGAGAGAAGGGGAAGAATTATGAGAGAAAAGGTGGTATTTATCCTTTAAATATGTATTAGAATCTGATTTTAGACTGTTCTCCAAAACTAATTATATACCATCCCTTGTCTGGTACTTCTAAGTCACAGCCAAACTGACTTCCTTTCTATTCCTCACAAATCACACTTTATCTCCAATCTTTGTTTTCTTGCATCAATATTCCCCAGGAAAAAAATCATACCCAACAACTAAAATAAAAACAACTTTTCAATTTTTTAAAATTGGAAATTCTTTTTTTTTATTATAATAACTTTTTTATTGAGAGAACCCATGCCAAGGTAATTTTTTACAACATTATCCCTTGCACTCCCTTCTGTTACGATTTTTCCCCTCTCTCCCTCCATCCCCTCCCCTAGATGGCAAGCAACCCTATATATGTCAAATATGTTGCAGTATATCCTAAATACAATATATGTGAGCAGAACTGAACAGTTCTTTTGTTGCACAGGGAGAATTGGATTCAGAAGGTAGAAATAACCAAGGAAGGAAAACATAAATGCAAACAGTTTACATTCATTTCCCAGTGTTCTTTCTTTAAGTGTAGCTACTTCTGTCCATCATTGATCAATTGAAACTGAATTAGGTCTCTTTGTCAAAGAAATCCACTTCTATCAGAATATATCCTCATACAGTAGCATTGTTGAGGTATATAATGATTTCCTGGTTCTGCTCATTTCACTCAGCATCAGTTCATGTAAGTCTCTCCAAGCCTCTCTGTATTCATCCTGCTGGTCATTTCTTATAGAACAATAATATTCCATAACATTCATCAAATTTTCAAATTGATAGATATAGATTGACTGTTGTATTAACTTTATTAACTTCCAAGTTTTGGATGTTTTAAAGACAGCCCTTCTATTTGGCCTTTGTAATAAAATCTGAAGAATTTCTCATACAGCAGAGCAGTTTAATGAATTTGGTTTCAAGAACTGTGTTTAACTCCCATACCTAAAATTTAGCTATGTGATTGTGATTAAGTCATTGGGGGTATATGTATATCTGTATGTATATTGCACATATACATATATGTGTATTGGATATAATCCTTGAAAAGCACCAAAATGACATCACTATTAGAGTTCAGTGTGGATGATAAGACAAATACAAGTTCGGAATGCTTGTCAGACACAAACAATCATTATGAACGTCCTCATTTTTGCCTCATTGGGGCTATCCACATTGTTCAAATGCCAAATGTACGTTTGCCAAAAAAATTATTTTATGGAGAACTCACACATGGCAAGCACTCCCAAGGTGCTCAGGAAAAAAATGATTCAAGGACACTTGCAAGGTCTCTCCTAAGAATTTTAGGATTGATTATATGACATGGGAGACCCTGGCACAGGACCACCCAGAGTGTTATTCCTTATATAATAATATGCTCTATAACCCGAATCTGGACATTTTCCCTGGCTGTCACCCATACCTGAAATACTCTTCTATATATATCTGTGTCTTAGCTTTCCTATTTACCTTCAAGTCTCAGGTAAAATTCTGCCACATACAAGAAATATGTTGGGATCACCTATAGTATCTTGCTTCTATTCATCATCTTTATCTTGGTCTGAATATAGCTTTATTGTACACAATCATTTGAATGTTGTCTCTTCCTTTAGACTCCTTAAGAGTAGGAAATGTTTGACTTTTTTTTGTATCTCTTGTACTAGAACAGTGCCTCACAATCTATAAACTCTATAATATATAAATCTATATATAAGATCTATAAATTATTGTTGACTGAATTTGTGAGGCTTATATTTTTAAGAAAGAAGCAAAATCTTTTCTGTTTATAACTATCAAATGCTATCTCATTTAATTACTATTTCAGGCAGAGGAAATGTTGGGAGATCATTTGGTAGCTTTCCTTTTGACAATCACCATCTCTACATCTAATATATTTATCCCATGCTATTGATCCTCTTAGGTTAGAGGAATGCAGCCTTAAGAAATATTAATGGCAGAGTCATTTTCAGTCATTCTAAAGGGTATAAGGGAGCAGTTCATATCCACAGCAATTATATTAATATTCAGCTTTATTAATTGCAAGACTCCTCTGCTTTACCTTCATGTTAATTATCCTATCATCTTCTACCTCTTTCCACATTTTCATACATAAACTATTTAACACCTAGCTTTCCTTAATCCTTATCATCCTTCTTGTTTCTCTTTCCTAGATACTAAAAATCTATTATAAACACACTCTCCCTTTTGTTGTTTCCTTCTCTCAAGTTTCATATTTTACTCCTGCCTGAAATCTATCACTCTTCTTGGCATTCTCTCTCTCTCTCTCTATTTTTTTCTATTTCTGACATACAAGGGTCAAGAGGAAGGGTTGGCACTTTCAACCTGCTGCCCTTTACCTACCTTCCCTCTACCACTATCATCTAACAGTCAATTCTACTCCTTTAAAGTCGACTCCATCATTTTTACTCTCATTGATTCACCTTTAGGTCATGGTAGCTCTTCTTTAATAATTTTAGTCAATATGCCAGTGTTATTTTTGTAGATAATCCATAACCCTTTGCATTCACTTGTATTCCAGTTCTTCAGCCTCATCATTGTGATTTACCCCTATTTCAATTACACACAAGAAGTATTGGCCCTTAGAATTCCATTCAACACAATCTTTCCAAATAACAACATAGCTCTTTTTTCTAAGAAACGTGATTATTGAAAAGCAATGCAACCAGGGTCTATTTTATAATCTGTAAAGGGAGGATAACTTTCATAGATTATGCAACTTTTCTATGCAATAAATAAGCAACAATTGACTACATCTGTATAATTTAATAATTGATTGAAAGTTCTAGAAAAAACACAAAAAATGTGATGTATATTTTTCGACTTGAAGAAAGCTTATGATGTCTTAAAAATATCTTTAACATGTCTCTCATGGGAACAGTTATGTGGTGCAGTGGATAGAGCACCAGCACCAACCAGGACCTGAGTTCAAATATGACTTCATACACTTAACACTTTCTACCTGTGTGACCCTGGGCAAGTCCCCATACCCCAATTGTCTCAGTAAAATAAATAAATAATAAATGAAAAAAAAAATCTCTCTTGTGCATCTGTGTATATACAGATTTTTGAAAGAAATCATGGCATATTTTAAAGACTACTCAAGTAATTAATATCCAGTGAGGCATCAAACTTGGAAATATATGCACATGAAAGTGTTCAGCATTATTATGGACAAGATCCAACAGAGTGTAATTTGAAGAAAAATTCCTTTTAGATTATGAGGTCCCTAGACATTCCTGTTTAAAGAAGATAACAATTGATGCAATTAAAATTTCGGAGCATGCCAGTAAGATCCATGACTGAAAAGACTTTAACCTACATATCCACTTGAGAGAAATGATGTGAATGGAAAATATCTATGATTTAGATAAATAGAAACAAATTCCAGAAGGTAACGTATTAACTTAGAAAACTACAAGTTAACATCCTCTATATTGCATTGATCTTTTTCTGTGTGTTGGAAAACATTTCTAAAGTGATTTTTATCTGTTTTAGTCACACTTGTAGATTTGTGGCTTGTGCTCTAAAGCAGAATAACAAATTTGGAAGGCCAGTCTAAAAAGTTGGTCTCAGAAGAAAAGGAGGAAACTGAGGACACACCAAAAGGAAAATAGGTAAGAAGAACATGGAGTTTAGAGTATGTTCTAGTTTCATATTGACTTAGTACTGAACTTTGAAAAAAAATTCTTAATTAAGAATGAGCTTTTTAGCCCTAATTAACTATTAAAAAGAAAAAGAAAAGATTGAAATAGGATTTAATCACTGATTGGATTGAGGGGTAAAAAGAAAAGAAATAAAATTATTCTGCAATTTTAAACTATTATACCACACAGAGAAATAAGAACATAAGAAAGGCTACCTTTTTGAGGGAAAAAATAGCATTCATTTTCATAAATTTTGAATTTGCAGTATGGCAGAATATTCTAAGGTACGGATACCTACCTTTTTAGAGCAATCATCTCACTTTTTTTTCCAGTTCTGTAACCAGAGTGAGTCACTTATTTGATCTACACAGAATGGCCAATCATCCTAGTCTTCACACATGAAATCCCCAGACCTGTCTTAATCAGATCATATTGGGATTATTATATTATATTCTGGGTACAAAGTCAACAAACATTTTAAGTGTTTGCTGTGTGCCAGCACTGTGCTAAGCTCTGGGAACACCAATACCAGGATAAAAGAGATGATTTCTGCCCTTCTGGGACACACATTCTGATGATGAATAGATAGCATATAAAATAAAGAACAAAAAAAGGAAGGGAAGAGATGGGAATGAGAAGAAGAGGCTTATTAGGTGATATTTGAGAAGTAATGAAGTTATGACTGAAGACTACATTTTGTCTTATTTTTTTAAAGTATTTCATTTGAAGACCATATTTTAGAAAAATGATTGATAAACTGAAGAGATTCAAGTGAGAATAAAAAATGATATTCAATAAACTCCAGTTCATTTAATTTGAAGATTAGTTGAAAGTGTTATCCATATTTAGCCTAGAGAAGTAAGACATAAGAGAACATGAAAGTTGCATTCAAGGATGTAAATGTTTTCTATGTAGAGGAGAGATTATACTTGTTTTCTTTGGACTCATGACAGTGTCATTAAATTAAGCACTTCCTTTTTGCCAGATACTGAGCTAAGTCCTCCAATATAAAGAGTGTACAACAAAATCTTTTCCTTCAAAAAGTTTATATTCTAAGGGGGAACGATGTGTAAACTATATACATTCAGGATATCTATGCAGCATAATCTCAGAGCAATGGTCTATCTATAGTAGGAACTGATAAAGATGGAATTTGAGATGGTTGTTTACAAAGCAAAGGAATCCAATGGTTGCAGATGAAGGAGGAAAGCAATCCGGGCATGCAGAATAGTCGATAGGAACTGGAGATACAACATAGTGATGTGCAAAGAAGTGGGCTATTGTCATTGGATCATATAAATGTGTAAAGGGAAAGAATGCTGGAATATTAGGGAAGGACCATTTGTTAAGGAGTTTAAACAAAAAAAGGGAATATCAATTTAATTTTGGAAGTATTAGGAAACACTATAGTTTATTTAGGAAAGGGGGCAAGTGATACTGAAAATCCTGAATTATCAGAATTCATTTTATGTTCCCCAAACTGCAATTTGGGGACTGTGTTCAGAAAGTTATCAAACTGTTCATCCTCTTTGATCCAGCAGTATTTCTATTGGGCTTATATCCCAGAGAGATCTTAAAGAAGGGAAAGGGACCTGTATGTGCAAAAATGTTTGTGGCAGCCCTTTTCATAGTGGCAAGAAACTGGAAACAGAGTGGACGCCCATTATTGAGGAATGGCTAAATAAGTTATGGTATATGAATATTATGGAATATTAAAAATAATTGTTCTATAAGAAATGATCAGCAGTGTGATTTTAGAGAGCCCTGGAGAAACTTACACGAATATGACAAAGCCTTGATGGAATATTCTGAATGACCTACATAAAGATCCAACAAAGTATAATAATTAGAAGAATTCAGACAGATGGATGAAAAAAACAGGAAAGGCAAGTATAATGAAACCCTTGAGAAATAATAGTATTACATGACTGACAATGACTAAAACTATAGAAAAGCCAAAAAAGAAGCATTTAGAAACAATTAAATATGACTAATTTCAAGATAATTAATGTAAATGTGATGTTAAAAAGGGAAGCACACTTTCTAGGAATTAGAGCTATTAAAAAGGGGACTAATAAAGTAAGTACTTGGTTCTACCTCATTTAAGTTCTTCAAAGATAGGCTTCAGGACCGTAGATCAGGATTACCATCAAGAGCTATCCAGGTAGGGGACAGATTGGAGTAGATGGCCTCAAAAGTACCTTCCATTGCTAATATTATATGGTTCTGTGACTGATGTAGTGAAAAGTATTGAATCCTAGTAGTATGGAATCCTAAGCCTAAATACTGAATATTTAAACAACAGGATTAAAAAGAAATCTCAGTGTGTGTGTCTATATGTATGTGTGTGTGTGTGTGAGAGAGAGAGACAGAAAGAAAGAGAAATAGAGAGAGAGAGAAGGGAGATTCTGAGTAGATGTGGATTGGTGTTTTGTTTTGTTTTTCTGAAGAGACAGACTACTCCTGCAGCGAATGGTTGTTACAAAACTCTTCAAAGGGATAGAGGTTCAAAATACAATTATGTAGTCTCATCACTAGATAAAAGTAAATAAATAATAATCTATAACAACAAAGCTAATATTTATTTACTTCGTGTTTACAAAGTTTAAAAAACAAGTTATTTCACTTTCCACAAAATATTCTAATTTTGATTGTATTATCACCCCCCCCTTATAAAAATGAGGAAACTGAGGTACTGGATGACTTAAATGACTTTCTTTGGATCAAGATCATATAGTTACCAAGTGTCTAAGAAAGGAATTGAATTTATCTTTTTATATTCAGTATATGCCATCTAGTGATACAAAATTGAGTTTATACATTTTGTGAGCTTGTGATGAGATTGGACAGAAGTATTAGTTTTCATTCATTTGTTTCAGTTTGTGGATGGAAGTATTAATGTTCATTCATTTGTTTCAGTTTCCTTCCCATTTGTGATAAAAGAAAATCTGATAAAATTATATAAATGGCTTTAAATTATTTGAATGTTTCTTTTTCTTTTCCCAATTCTCTGGAATAATATGTTCTTTCTAGGATTTACTTTCCTTATGAGTAAAATTAGCAATCATTAAAAAAATTACGAAAGCACACAAAATATATTCATAAAATTGTATTATATTACTCAGAATTAAAAGCTTTTATATATAAATGGAAATTGAAATAAATAAACCTATTTCCTGAATGAAATAGTTGCTTGCTCCTAAAGACCTTACAAAGCCAAACGTACTAGGTTCTTTTCTCAGAGAAAGTATAAAAAAAAAAAAAAAGATTAGATCCCAAAATTCCAGAGTATAAAGCAAATCCCCAACTATCAAATGAAGAATTTGGACTAGATGGTGGCTTATATCACTTCCTTCTCTATGTCTATGAATTCAAGTCAGGCACTCTCAAATATGAATATAGTTTAGCCTCACATGCATTCAAGAAATCCTTGCAAATGTACAATGGGTGAAACAATTTTCTAAGCCAAAGGATGGCACAATTTCAAATTTCCCAATGTATATTTTAATGTATGCATCTATGCACACATATGTATGTATATGTATACATGGATACATTCGTGTATACAAATACAGATTTATTTTAATTACTCAATTGAGAATTCAGTACTAAAGATTTTTTTTTAAAATAAAGTCTCAATCAAGAATTTAAAAAAAAAACCTGAATGTAGGGTATGCATTTACAAAATACATGTGTATATAATATGTCAATGGGTCCCAGAAAACACAGAGGTGCCAAAATTTATTCTGTATCACATAAATAGCAAACCTTCTAATGTAGTATTCTTCCAAGTCCCATTTACTTTAACACAAAGATTGCTCAAATTATACTAGTATGTTTTCTCAGGCTGCAGTAATATACTGATTGTTAGTTTAAAAGAATGAGATTTTTTTAATTCAATATAGTTCATTAGCCCTACTTGCATGTTTTCTTCCATGATTGTTAGGCCCTTTCTGGAGGACTTTTTATTTACTTTCTAGTATTATTCCAGGGATAAGAACAACTGTTACTAATGTCTGCATTAGAAGATGATGATAGAATACCTTAATACAAAATAGCAGGTTAAATGTTCCATAGAAAGCCTAACAGAAAAAAAAATACACAGCATAAGTGATAAAATCTCCTTAATGACTCCAGCAAAATGACTGTCAGGATTTCTGAATGATACCTTTGTCATAGATACTTTTAAAGATGAGCCTAATTTACTCTATACCTGTGTGACAGTACCACAAACTTTTGGTGCCATTTTTTGTGCTTTTTTTCCTTCTTCCTGAATTATTTTAATAAGAAACATTTTAAAAATATAATTTAGTCTGGTTGAAGAGTTGGTATCAATGGGAAATTATAGATGAATGCACACACATTGGGGACACACAAATCAGCTGTTGCATTAAACACACCTCTCCAGATCTTTGGGGCTCTCGCTTTGATGCTAAACAATAAGCAGGAGCCAATTTGTAAGTAGTTGACTATTTAATGGAAGTTGATAATTCCTACTAGTGGATACAAGAGTAGATGCCCTAAAGTTCACATGGAACAAAGACCAAATGTTTAGTACAAGCCATTTGGCTTAACCTAGTCATTCTAAATATGAAGAAAATGATTCTCCTCAACTGGGGATGCAGTGTCAGAAGTAACTTTTAAACTGATGTTCTTTGACTGTATCTTTTCTATCAATGATTAGAAGCAAATAGGTGACCATCAGAAGAGCATTGGGTCTAAAGACAAGAAATCCTGAGCTCAAATTTAATCTCAAACACTGATTAACTGTTACTCTAGACAAACTATTTAAATTCCACCACAGTTTGTTCATCTTTATAAAAAAGTGTGATAGCTCCTCACTATAGAAGGCTGGAACTCTGAAAACATGTATTTGAATCTAAGACAGCAGAGCACTTAAGGCTAATTACCTACTCAATGTGAGATAATGGTTCTATAAGCATATATTTAAATGATATGGTGATATAATGGCTCTCCTCAAGATTGGTGCTTGCTGAAGGTGGTGTGGTGAGGTAATCAGAAGCAAGGATTGGAGGGTTGAGGGAGAGGGTCAGACTCACTCTGCTGCAGCAGACTGAGGAGAGAAGACTTCAGCCTCCAGACTCCTGAGTCCAGGATTCATCTTTGGCAACCCCATGGCAGCTTGCCTGCCTCCTTCACTTCTCCTCCGAAAAGCCAAGGACTTTGATTGATTCTGACTCTGATCATCAGGCCCTCCCAAGAGCTAGCCTGGATATTATACTCAGTACATCTCTGGATTATTGTGACCATGGAAAGAGATATTTGTGAAGTATTTAGCATGGTTTCTGACATATAGTTGGTGCTTTATAATAGTTCATTTCTTTTCCCCATGACTGTAATTAATTCCCCCCTTGATCTCTTAGAAATCCTATTATATTTCAACTTCTTGTTCAAAGATCATACCATATCCCAGAACTTTCCTTATCCTTTCCCACATGTTTGCCACCCTCATTCCACCAGTGAATTTATATTTATATATGTACATGCATGTATACATACACATAAACATATATGTATTATATATAGTTATGCATACACATATGCATATCTATACATATTTTATTTATTCATATTCAATGTTAACTACTTTTAGAGCAAGAATTGTTTTATTTTTGCAATTGAATCTTTATTACTTATTGAGATATATGAAAATAAAAGGAAAATATTAATTGCCTCTTGGTTGGTTAATTGGTTATGTATTCTTGTAAACTAGTTTCAACCATACAAAAAAGCTGTCCCATTTTAACAAGAAAGACCAAAAAAATATAAGATTATGCATAGTATAAATGAAAGATAATCTAGTGTAGTACTTTATTCCTTCTGACATACTGCCACTGTATCATCTTACAGTGTAAAAAAAAAAAAGTGATAAGATGCTCTTATCCTTCCTAAAGATGCCTGAACATACATCCCAGAATGTATGGAATTATAGACACAAACAATGCTACCAGTCTCTCTTTGATAGCTTCATCGGAAACAAGGGCACCGAGGCTACAGGAAAGCTTGTACTACTGCTCCCATTTTCTATCCTGCTAATGCACTTGGTGAGGGCTGTCATCACCAGGCAGCATTTTCTCACTGTTAATAGAGTGCGTTCTTCACTTTGGAGCCCAGAGCTCATCTATCTCTCTCATCGCAAACACTGGCGAGTGAGTGCATCCCTGATGCTGCTGGTTTGTCTGAGATCTTTCATGGGGTCATTGTCTGCTCTCTCCATTTATTCCACATCACTCTTTTGAAAGTGATTGTGTTAATCTAGAAAGCATTGCCAAGGAAGAGAAATGCATCCCCTCACTTTCCCATACAAAAAAGGAACTCTGGCATCTTTGAGATTTATCTCTGGTATTAACTGTCTCTTTGTTTTAATTAGTGCTCATCCATGAATCATTGCTTTCTGCAACAATAGGGAGATCAATGAGCATTTTTTGAAATCATTTTTTTCAGAGAATTTATGTCACTAGAACAGGACTCAAAAATAAAATATAAGCTCTAGTAAACCAAATGTCCCTGCCTTCTTAAAGTCATCATCCTCTTTCTCATAAACCTTCATTTTGCAGTGGACTATAGTTGGAAGCTAATGGGTTCTAGGTAAGGTACCGTGGACAGCTCTATGTTTCCTCTCAACTCTATGTTACAATTAAACATTCTGATAGCTCAGTGGTTACATTGGGAATTTCCTCTGTTTAAGTGAAGGGCTATTCCCTGCTTCTTAAAAGATTTTTCCATGTCCCCCAAAATAGAAGCTCATTGAAATATTAGATAATGTTTCTATTTTCCTGTTTATTCCCAGCACTCATAACAGTGTCTGAAAAATAGTAAGTTGCTTAAAGCATGCTTGCTGATTGATTACAATATGCAACTTGGAGTATTTGTTTATGTCATGTTTATCTTTGCTGAAAAGCATTATAACAAAAGTTCTAAGGTTAACTGAAAATTACAGGAGAGTTTTTCATGCAATTGTCTTTAGATCTGGTTCCATTAAAATATTGTGAAAATGAAACTAATTGATTTTTAAAAGTTGGGCATTGGTTCGAGATGAGGTATATGGAGGAGAGGAGGGAAAGATATTTTAAATTCTTCATCCATGAATTATTAACCCATTCCCTAATTATGATGGAAAACAGAGTGAAATTTAAGAGAAAATGTTAGTATTGTATCAGAAGTGCCATAATTATTAAATAAAGCCATATCTAAGAGTGATTCCAGGCTAGACTAAAAGAGACATTGGAAGCAAACTATTTAAATCTTCTTTTTCTGATCACACATTTATTTATTTATTTATTTTTTAAATTTAATAGCCTTTTATTTACAGGTTATATGCATGGGTAACTTTACAGCATTAACAATTGCCAAAACTCTTGTTCCAATTTTTCACCTCTTACCCCCCACCCCCTCCCCCAGATGGCAGGATGACCAGTAGATGTTAAATATATTAAAATATAAATTAGATACACAATAAGTATACATGACCAAACCGTTATTTTGCTGTACAAAAAGAATCAGACTCTGAAATATTGTACAATTAGCTTGTGAAGGAAGTCAAAAATGCAGGTGGGCATAAATATAGGGATTGGGAATTCAATGTAATGGTTTCTAGTCATCACCCAGAGTTCTTTCTCTGGGCGTAGCTGGTTCAGTTCATTACTGCTCCATTGGAAATGATTTAGTTGATCTCGTTGCTGAGGATGGCCAGGTCCATCAGAACTGGTCATCATATAGTATTGTTGTTGAAGTATATAATGATCTCCTGGTCCTGCTCCATTTCACTCAGCATCAGTTCATGTAAGTTTCTCCAGGCCTTTCTGAAATCATCCTGTTGGTCATTTCTTACAGAACAATAATATTCCATAATATTCATATACCACAGTTTATTCAGCCATTCTCCAACTGATGGGCATCCATTCAGTTTCCAGTTTCTAGCCACTACAAAAAGGGCTGCCATAAACATTCATGCACATACAGGTCCCTTTCCCTTCTTTATAATCTCTTTGGGATATAAGCCCAGTAGTAACACTGCTGGATCTGATCACACATTTAAAGATTAGAGTGTTTGTGTGAGTTGCACCAAGTAAAATATGTAGTTATCACAGTGGGGATTAGAATCTACATGTTCTAAAGCTTCAAATATGACCTTAGATTCACTATTATTCACCTAAATGTCTGAGACTACTCCATTAAACAATATATGAAAACAATAATTTTACTGACAATATTTTGCAGGGATTTTGATTTTTGAATTTTGAATTCTTCAATTTAGAACATTCACTAGTATAGAAACTCAATCTTCCTATATATATATGGTGTCCCAAATGATAAAAACCATACCATTAGAGTGAAAGCCATTTTGAAGTGGAAGAGAAAGTTATTAGAAAGACACTGTACCTAGCAAATAACTTTGTGTATGCCTGCAAGATTACTAAACTGATCAGCCAATGGTTTTAAGGAGTTCCTGTTGGGTTGAAAGCTATAATAGGGATATAATAACCAGGGAAACAATTTAGCAAAGCATAACAAGGACATAGCATCTAGAACACTTCTAGCTCACAACATAACCTTGGGTATCTAGGCACTCCCCATTGGGTGCTGGCATGAAGTCCAAGACTCAGGCCCCATCCCTGAAAATGGAATTAATCATAATAGAAATTCATAATTTAATGCTTTGATGCATGATTTAATGCAACGATGCTTTGCAGCTCTTCCTCTCTTTGTTTGATTTCTATCTTTACAATTGGACTTTTTGGGATCTTTGTGGGGATTCAGTGAATACTCTGGCCATCTCCCCAGACTACAAGGCATAGATCTAAGATCCAATGAATTGTTTGGCAGCCTTCTCCAGACAGCCCCTATGTAAGTAACCCATTATGATTATTAAAGCACTCATATAACCTTAATGAAGCTCTCTGCCTCTATCTTTGGTACAGTTAGGTTGCTCCTTCATTGGGAATGGGGGAGGGTCTTTGAGTTTCCTTACTTGGGGAATTCTGGATCCTACAATCAATTTCAGCAAGCTTTTATTGGTTAATTGGTTGGTTGTTTAGTTTCATGTGATTAGTTATATAGTTAATTGTATCAGAGGCAGGAATTGAATTCTGTTGTTTTCTGAAGCCAGATCTTTGTTCTATCCCAACTAGCATATAACGGAATGAAAATTATATTGATCACCAACATTTATGTGGTTCTTTAAAGTTTACAAAGAACTTCATGTTTATTTTATATGAACATTTCAATAAGCCTAGGTATTACCTTTGTGATTTTAGACAGATGTTTTCTCCTTTTGGAGTGTCGTTCTGATCTACAAAACAAGAAGTTTGAGGATCATTTGCCTCATTAAATAGGACTTTTGTCACTAGATAGGGGATTTTGAAAATGTTTTTTGAATGCATATCTATACTTTAAATCTTGCAATGTTTGCTCTTCATTGTGTCTTAGCTCAGCCACAGTAGCTTTAGGAAATATCTTTTGGCCTTATATCATGAGATTTTCCTGTAAGTTTCAGGTTACCCCCTTCTCTCTCTCTCTCTCTCTCTCTCTCTCTCTCTCTCTCTCTGTGTGCGTTGCACACACACACACACACACACACACATATATATATATATATATATAAAACAAAATTAGGTTAAATAGGGGTTGACGTAAAGAAGAGCCTCTTGTTTGTAAGAGCACTTTTTTGTGGAAGAAACAACTTTGAATTATTCAGATGAACTAGGGAAGATTTGCATGAACTTGTGTAAAGAAAGAAGGAAAGAAGGATCAAGAAACATGTTTTATGGAAAGCAAAAATAAACATACACCTATCTCTCACTTGTGGCTCTATGAAGCTGTTTCATGCACAGTGGCCACACTATAGAAAACCATTTTGGCACATGCACTAAACCAGGTAGAAGACAAGTAAGGGGTCTCAAATCCTATGATGAATTGGAAGGGTGATTATCCTAAGGATGAAAATATTTCTTCTGTTGAAATGGACAGAAGAGATCAATTTGTTCTAAAGGCCATGAAAGAAGGGGAAGCAGAGGTTGTGGAGCTCTTAGAGTTTGTTTAACCATCAAAGATACCAAGGTCATCCACTAGTTATATTGAGTCTGTCTTGCCACTGAGCTATGGGTGGCTCTGGAAGAGTGAGATTGATGACATGGTGCAACTGTGATTCACTTAAATCCAACTTATGCTCAAATCAAAAGATTAATCAAAAGACTGAGGAAACTTTTTTTTTTCCTTCCAGAAGATTAATAGGTGTTTTGGGGTGTGTAATAGTGTGGCAAAAGTATGTTAGTTTCACATGCTTAACTGCTTGTTTTACAAAGCAGGGGTGGGGACAGAGATAAATATATAAATGTCATTTTCTTTTAAAAAATAATAAGTTAAAATATTCTCTTTTTCTTCTTTGTACCTATATTGATTTTTAATTTGCCTCTTCTCAACTCCTATACATTTTGTCACAGTTATACATATTGATATAACTCAAATCCTACGATCTTTCCTTCTTTCATGATATGACCTTGAGTATGCAATTTCAGATCTCTCAAATTCAATTCCATATCAGCTGAAAACATGGAAATTTTAATTAGATGGCGTTTAATGTCAATTCCCATTCCTGAGCTGTGGTCATTTGATCTCAAATGATTTTTGAGGCCCTTGAGATAAGTTAACATAAGTTGCAAAATTAGGTTTCCAATGAAGAGCCCTCTACATTACTAAATGGTTCTTCTGGACATCAAGGTGTCTTATTTTTTTCTAGATTTTTTCACTAATACCCAAATTTCTGGCACCAAGCCAGTGTTTACAGGTGACATATTATGCAGCCTGCCTGCTGTTTGTAAAAGTGGAAGCTGCTCAAGTAACACTTGCCTAAACACTGGTTGGTTACATGTAAATGAAAAAGAAACAATATAATTTAAAAATCCACATCTATCATCACAATACCCCTTCTCTCTGATGGTAAATCAGTCTATATTAGTTTTTCACAGATACTCCTTACCTGGTAACTAATAGAGGAATAATTAAAAAAATTTACTGCCCCACAGTTGGAGAACAAGAGGTCACTTCATCAAATTAATGGCAGGCAAATATAGAACTAAAAAAGGGAACACTCCAGATAAAATTCATTTGGCTTTTGGAATCCACTGACACAAGGGAATTGTGAATTATTTATAGAGCAGTACAACTGTCTACTAATAATAAATAAGGCACAATGACATTGTAACAATAATGTCTTGGGCTTTGGATTCTAAAATGTCTTAGTAGTTTGAGCTTAAAGACTTCCCTGAGCTTTTTGTCTCCTGGAAAAATTGTCATTTTCACTGCCATTTAAATTTTCAGTTCAATAACTAATAATAACTATTCCTTTCTTTCCTAATATTTATAAAGTACTGCATTTAGGACAAGAGATAGAAACAACAAAATAAAAAGCAAACTCAACATATGGACTCAAGGATCTTATTCTAATAAGAATGGCTAAATAATTGTAGAGTTTTTTTATAGAACATTGAGTATTTTTTTCTTTATGATGATCAATTCTGATGGACATGGCCATCTTCAACAATGAGATGAACCAAATCAGTTCCAATAGAGCAGGAATGAACTGAACCAGCTACACCCAGCTAAAGAACTCTGGGAGATGACTGTGAATCACTACATAGAATTCCCAATCCCTCTATTTTTGATTTCCTTCACAGGCTAATTGTACATTATTTCAAAGTCCAATTCTTTTTGTACAGCAAAATAAGTGTTTAGACATGCATATACATACATACATATATAGTATTTAACTTATACTTTAATATATTTAACATGTATTGGTCAACCTACCATCTGGGGGGAAAGGTGGAGAGAAGGAGGGGAAAAGTTGGAACAAAAGGTTTTGCAATTGTCAATGCTGAAAAATTACCCATGCATATATCTTGTAAATAAAAAGGTATAATGAAAAAAAAAAAACAGAAGGGACAGGAGAAAAAAGAACATTGAGTATTTTTTACATGGCATTCCTGTTCATCCATCATTCATTCATTGATTAATATATCATTTATTTATTCATTCATTTTGTAATTTATTAATTCTCTCAAGTACTTAATTTATGCAAAAGAGAGAGAACACAAAGTTAAAGAATCACATTATGATTAGCCTGTAGATACTACTGCCTAATCAGGAAGATAAAATACCAAAAATTAAGGTAATATCTACTACATCATAAGTTTAATAGCGTAATATAAATCAATTCATAATATAGAGGAAGGAGAAATCGTTTTATTGCCTTCAATTAATGCTTCTACTTAATTTCTTTTCCACTTATGTTCTCTAGATGTCCTTGCATTCTCAAAGTTTGATCCTCTGTTGTACTTAACCTCCTTACTGAAATACCAAATGTGAATTTAATTGACAAATCTCACCCTCTTTTATTATTCCTCAATATCCTTGATTTTACTTCACCTCTATTCATAATCATGTCCTTCTGGTTACTGTCTTCTCCATTTGTTTCAATGATACAACTATCTTTTGATTCTTCTCCTATGTGTATAATATGTTCTAAATTGCATTTAGTGCTTCATTATTTTCTTCCCTATTACTTTCCTTCAAGATTCCATGCTAGGATTTTCTTCTGTTTTGTTTATATTCATTTAATTTTCATCCATTCCTATGAATAATCATTATTGCGTCATTGTCATCATCATCATCATCATCATCATCCCCATCATATTGCATTTGAAACAGATAACAATATCATTGTGAGTAATGCTATTATTATCGCCTTTTATAGAGTAGAAAACAGACGCAATGTAATTAAATGATTTTCTTTTAGTGAGACACCTGTAGTGTCTACAGAAAGATTTGAATTCAATTCTTCCAAACATCATCTCTAATAGTTTTATCTATTTTGCCACCTACCTATAGTTAGAGTATTCAACTGTAATATATAATCATACTAACTGGAAAGAAAGTGAGAAAGAGAGAGAGAGAGAGAGAGAGAGAGAGAGAGAGAGAAAGAAAGAAAGAAAGAAAGAAAGAAAGAAAGAAAGAAAGAAAGAAAGAAAGAAAGAAAGAAAGAAGGAAGGAAGGAAGGAAGGAAGGAAGGAAGGAAGGAAGGAAGGAAGGGAAAGAGAGAGAGAGAATGAGAATGAAAGAAAGAAAGAAAGAAAGAAAAGAGAAAATGAAAAGAAAGGGAAAAAAATCTGGTCATCCAACTTCCTAGTTTCTGAGGATAGTTAATTAATTTTTCTAGTTGAACTAAGCTTTTTCTTTGGAATTATCTTAAAATACTTTGATTCAGATAACACCCATAGCCAAATCCAATCAAATCTCCTTTCCCACAGCACCACTCACCTGATTTCTCTCCTTACTCACACAGACAACAATGTTATACAATCCTCATCATCTCTCATCTCCAATTTAGTTCCATGTTACCAATCTCTAACCTATTTGATGTATCTACCACCTAGATGTTGAAATTGTCACAACAAACCATAACTCCAATCATTTTTCTGCTCACAAATTTCTAGTATATCTCTTTTTTTTTCTAAGAAGATAAAATACAAATGCCACATCCTGGTGCTTAAAAGTCTTCAGAACCCTATTTCAGCTTTACATGTTCTCACAAATATCTTCCAGTTTTGCACAATGCCTCATTTTTTTTATACTTTTACACCTATTAGCCACTATTGCTCCTATAGAGATGGCTGTGTGACACAATGGGTAGAATTCTGATTTTGGATTCAGGAAGACCTGAGTTGCAATCTGTTCTGACATTTACTATTTGTGACCCTGTCAATGTCTCATATGATTATCGGTAAAATGGGTATAATAACGTTATTTAGATACACACAGAGAAACATGATCTATCCATCTATCTGATTCTATACATATGTGTGTATGTATGTGAATTCTAAGATGGATCAGGTTACCTTTAATGCAATGGGAATAAAAATAATAGAGAAATCATTAATTTAAAGTTGGCAACTGAGAATAAACACACACACACACACACGTATACATATGTAGTTAGGTAGGTAGGTATGCAATAGTACCTCCCATACTTGCGAGGATCAAGTGAGTGTCTGACAGATAGCAAGTACTATATAAATTTTATGTATCATAAGTCATTATTTGCTTCTATGAATAGAATGTGTTTGTGGCTTCATTTAATATTCTTCTCTTTCTATATATGTCTAAATATTCTTGTTTTTCTTTAGGACTCATCCCATATTTCAGCTCCAAAAATGTATTTGTGAAGCTTTCTATCTTACTGGAAACTATCATAGTAGAAAATAAACTCCCATTTCTCTTTTTACCCCTAAAATACCTTTTTCCAGGATCTCACCTTTCCCTTTCTGTCATTCCTTTTATCATGTGAATACTGGTTATTGACCTTCTGTCAAAATTTTACTTTGTATTGTGTGTGTGTGTATGTTTTAGAGGGACAAAGAGAGACAGGGAAAGAAAGAGACAAAGAGGAAAAAAATGAACATTTTTATACACACATTTGTTTGTTCTTTGTCTCAGTCATAGAATGGAAAATACTTATGAGATAGGAATTTAAATTTTGTCTTTCTTGTAGAAGTAAAATTCAGACTTGGAACCATTAAAGTTGAACCTTGAAGTATATTGAATCTGTATACCTGGGTAAGTCACTTAATGTATAAAAGCCCCAGAAAAATCTCAAATTTTTCATTGGTAGAAGTCGACAATCTCTTTTTCTTCTTTCATTCTGTTGTAATGAAATCACAAGTCCAGTGTTTATTATTCTTCCTATACCCCAGCATTCCACACTGTGCCTGATAAAGAATGAAAATTCCCTGAATAATTATTGAACAATTTTCCTTTCTTCCTTCCTTCCTTCTTTCCTTCCTTCTTTTCTTTCTTTCTTCCTTCTTTTCTTTCTTTCTCTTTCTTTTTCTTTCTTTTCTTCCTTCCTTCCTTCCTTCCTTCCTTCCTTCCTTTCCTTTCCTTTCCTTTCCTTCCTTCCTTCCATCTTTCCTTCCTTCCTTCCTTCCTTCCTTTCTTCCTTCCTTCCTTCTTTCCTTCCTTCCTTCCTTCCTTCCTTCCTAACTTCTTTCCTTTCTTCCTGTAATGTAACCAAGTTCTTAGTACTCCACAGTGCTTGCTTCAGTGGCTTTCATGGATGTTCAAAGACATTGTTTTCACCTGTTTGGGGGGTATCTTCACATTCTTTGGATAGAGAGTCTTTTATTGTTTTATAGACTTGAGGATTATTTGGTTACTCTCAATTTGGTTTAACCTATCTGGCAAAACCCTTACTTGGCTGTAGTCATTGGGCATGCTATAGATTTTTGGAGCCATATTTAGAATTGAGGAATTGAGTGATAGTTGCATACCAAATATGGACAAGCAGCCCCCAAAAGGTATGAACACACTAGACCTAAACACCATAATACTAAACAAAAAAGCTTATATTTGATTCTAGAATTAACTTGAGGCCACTAGAGTTGATGGAGTAGGGGAATGGTGTGGGCAAATCTGCCCTTAAGAGAAACAACTTAATCAGTTGTATATACTATGAAACTGAAAGACTTACAGTACGAAGACTGATCATTTCACAAATCCACCAATGGTGCACTAGTGTTCCAGTTTTTCCAGAACCCCTCCGACATTTATTTTTATCTTTTCCTGTCATCTTACCCAATCTGCCTCAGAGTTGTTTTAATTTTCATTTCTCTAATCCATAGTGATTTAGAGAATATTTTATATGACAAGAAATGACTTTAATTTCTTCATTTGAAAATTGTTCATATTGTTGACCTTTTATCAATTGAGAAATAATGTATATTTTATGCAATTTTCTATTTATCTAAAAATGAGATCTTTGTCAAAAACACTGACTACAGAAAATGTCCTCAGCTTTCTGTTTCCCTTCTAATTTTGGCTATATTGGCTTTGTTAGTGTGAAACCTTTTCAAATTTAATGTCATCAAAATTATATCTTTGCATTTCATAACATTCTCTAGTTCTGGCAAAAAAAAAAAAAATTCTTTCTCCCTTTACAAATCTGACAGGTAGACTGCCATCAGTATTCTTGCATAAGTAAATAGAGTTTCTTTGAGGTTTAGACCTTATTTCACTTTGGTTTCTGTATCTTAATACCTAAAACAGTGCTTGGTGCATTAGCATATAATAGAAACTAGATCTAGTATTTCTGTGATATAATACATTTTTTCCAATAAAGTTAAAATTATATTTTGGAAATAGAAATACTAACTCTTTCATTCTCTTGGGAATGAATCTAGAAGAATAGATTAAATATATACATAAAATTGAAATAGGTTAAATGGAGATAGTAATATAAATAGAAATATGGATATATCAAAAACAATTTTATTTACATATTTACATAAATACATGAATATTCTACGTTACAATTATTGTTTAGAAATGCATACAGAAACATTTACACATATGTACTTTATATACAAATGTATAAACAAACAATATATACAATACAGTACATGCATTTTGATTATTCTAGCAATAATAATTTTCCTTTTTTGAGGAGGGGTGAACATCAATTTCCCTTTGAAGTATTGTTTATTTCAAAATCTCAAGCAGTAGACATCAACATTTTTGATGGGGAAGAACAAGTTATATAGTGTGAACTCAATCAATATTAGTTCAATGAATGTATGAACAACTTCAATAATGAGTTTGAAATGTGTTCAAACTGTGCTTCTGAAGCTTATTATTTATAAAATCATTGTAATGTTACTCACCATCCCTAAACTCAGTTTCCATATGTAGAAAATTCGAGATAAAAACACCTACAGAATTTACCTTACTGTATTATTATATAGATTAAATTAGATAAATAGATTGAAATATTTTTCAAAACAAAGCAAAGTTGAATTGAAATCTGTTATCACTTTTCCTTGTGGTTAAAAGACTGCTGGCCATGAAGAGCATTGGTCTTTGATAAAATGAAAATCAATATAACTCAGAAGGCAAAGGAGGACAATGATGATTGCTAATACATTATAAAAATAGAATCTAGCTAAAGAAAATCATAAAAGAAGAGCACAAATCAAAGACAATGTAGGCTGGTCCCATAATGCAAATAAGAAAAATCAATGAGTAGTTTTAAACTATACTGGTAACCACTTCATATCAAGGAAAATGAAGAAAGAACTTAGCAAGAGGATGTGAATCCCATGCAGAATTCATGGAAATACTTATATGGTCAAGATTTGCAGCAATTCTCATTTGTAGAATTACGAACAGGGATGAAAATAATAAATATATTTATATACTACTTTAAGATTTGCAAAGCATTTCCCAAACATTATTTCATTTTATTCTCACTATAATCAGGGAAATCAGTTGTTAAATTACCTTCACACTCCATATAAGCAAACAGAGCACAAAAAAATTGAAGTGGCTTGTCCAGATCACACAGTCAAAAAATTTGTAAGTTGTGATTTGAACTCAAATATTTCTGAGACTAGTTACACTACTCCTAATGCAATTCATCAAAATGTATATGTTTATTTTAATCACAAACATTTTTATGAAATTTATATAAAGAGAAATATGCCTTACTTAATTTCAACCTTTTATTAACCTTGAAGGACACATTTTTGAAAGCTATATAGCAAACCTGCCCAAATTATTGAGGGGAAAGCATGATTTTTCTGTGAAAGCATGAGCCTAATAGAACAAACTTTATCCTGATCACCCTCCTGAACCTTTTGCTGTGGTAGAAATCAGTAAATTAACAAATAAATTTGGGGTTCTTGCTAACCTGGAAGATATGCTGCTATAAAAAAAAAAACAATGACTCTCAAAATTCAATTTAATTTAAATTACATTACACTTATTACTTTTTATTCACTCATTCAATAAACATGGATTGGATACTGACAATGTGCCAAGCATTGTGGATACAGAGATAAAAATGAAGCAGTCCCTACCCTCAAAAAGCTTTTTGCTAGGGAACTGTGGTTGTGCAGTTGGAGAGGGAAAAAGATGACAAAGAAAAGAAAGGGGAAGATAAGAAGAAAAAGGAGAAGAAGAGGAAAAGAAAGGATTAAGAAAAGAAGTGGTAAATATCAATGAGTTATGGACAATCATTTTTTTATTGATGTCTATGTAAAAACTCCATCGTAGTCTAATATATCACCCTACAAGAAAAATTAATTAGTCCATGAAATACAGTGCACTTACAGGGGAATGAAAGAAAGCTATCCAGATTCAAAAGTGTAACTAAGATAAAAACTAAAACAATCTAGGATGGTAGGGTGAGGACCACATTTGCAGATATAGTGAACATTGTTTCATATACACAAAGACCTTTTATTTTTTTTTCTGACAGTAATATGCTTAAAACTGCTTCAAATTTCAGGAATTCTAAATATCTCTCTCTTACCTCACCCTGGAAAGCTCATTGTTCCTGTAACAGTTAATGCAATAACAAAATGCTAATTCCATACTCATTTTCATTCATGTTCTGCAATTGTAAATTCAATTTCAGTGTTATAGTGCACAGAATATTGTGAATGAAATTTTCAGGCTAAAGAAATAATCAGTTAACAAAACTCCTTATTGTGTGCCATATATTTGGAATTGGAAGGTTATATAAAGTCAAAGTATGTTGTACATTACCAAATATAGATCCAGAGAAGAGGTCTTAGAAATCATTTATTTCATTTTGTGCTTTTTGTGACAAATGAGGAAACCGGGTCTTTTTGAATGGAAAAAGGTATCAAGTACATAGAGTCCAAAGCTGTCTTTTTTAATGTGAGGAACGTGAGACCTGAAAGTTTTGTCACAAAATCACAAGGGGTAGGGTTCAATTTCATACCAGGTTCTCATATATATGATGTAATAATCTTTCCATCATAACATGTACCTCACAAGGGTTTGTTATGAGGAGCAAATAGAAAATTGAAACTTTTTCTTAAGATAAATAAAAATCAAAAAGAAGGGTGACTATTGTACTATTACATAAAAATGAATATTTATCAATTAATTTTTATTCAAAGATATGCAATCTGCTCCACCAAAACTTTAAAAATGCTAAAAGAATAAGCAGTCACATGAACACATACAAACTTAAATATTCATCAAAATATAAGAAATTGTAAATATTTACTATATAGGAACATTATGGATCAGGAATCCAAAGAGAATTAGAAAGTCCCAGCTCAAAAAATTACATCATTATATCAAAAACTGATTATATCTTGTGTCTATATCATTTAGTATTTGCCAATTTTCTTTTGTAAAGTTGTTCTTAATCCTCCATTTCAGTGATTTTAGTTTACCAGGTAATATGTTGAAGTCCTTTGTTATAATATATAATAAATTAGAAGAAAATAACTACTCTCACATTAATACTCTAATTCAATAAATGGTAGGTGTAAAAGAAAGGAAGAAATACAATTCCCATCCCTCTTCAGATTTCTGTGGGAATTTAATTGCTCTTTCCTTCTTTCCTCTCTCCCTCTCTCCCTCCTTCCTTCCCTCCCTTCTTTCGTTTGTTCGTTCGTTCATTCCTTCCTTCCATTTTTCCTTCCTTCCTTCCTTATCTCTCTATCTCTTTGTCTATTTCATTAACTGGATATGTATTTCTTAAAATTATCAATAAATGCCAAGTATCATGCTAGATGCTAGATATAAAA
Organism: Sarcophilus harrisii; assembly: GCF_902635505.1. Classification (NCBI taxonomy): domain Eukaryota; kingdom Metazoa; phylum Chordata; class Mammalia; order Dasyuromorphia; family Dasyuridae; genus Sarcophilus; species Sarcophilus harrisii. Next base: position 11,611,971 of record NC_045427.1, on the reverse strand, counting down.
AGAAAAATGCATTTTTCTCCAATGAAAAATCTAAAAATCTAGATTCTCCTAGAATATAAAATGTATATATTTCATTGACTATAAAACTTATACAAAGTTGACACACATTATTTATTTTCATATTCATAACCAAATATATCAGATATTTATTGAATATATACAGGTTTGCCATACCACTGATGAACCTTCGATCATTTTTACCTTAGGGACAAAGTTGTTTTAAATGCATTCTGAAGATGGAAGAAAGGCTCAGAAGAGATGGACAATTTTGTGCTTAAGGTGAGAAAAAAAGACTAACTTTGTGCATAGAGTGGTTGAAGGGGCTTGCTGATGTGCTGTGAACTTCCAAAGACAAGAAACATATGTCAGTGAGCCAGCCCTTTCATTATAGAAAGTGTCCTGTCTTAATATATAAACATTTCCAAAAGGATGAATAACACTTGCAATAAGTCCGAGAGATTCTGACTGTTTCATCTAGAAAAGACTAAAGGTTAACTTGTTTATTTTCCTATTTTGTGCAGTTCTTTTTTTTTTTTCATTTTACCCCTCATCCATTCTGTCATTGTCTATATTTAGCACACTCCCATCTTCCCTTTGACTCTAACAAATTATTTTACTTCTCAGTACCCCCTCAAAAATAACACTAAAATTTCAGTTGTTTGAAGATGTTGACCTACATTGATAGAGAGAATTTGTTCATTTGGAGTTTCTCCATCACAGAAATGAGAAGTCACTTCTAAAACACAAAATCCCCATGTTTTCTCCTTGATAATTAGAGTATTTTAATTTGATGAGTGTGTGTGTGTATGTGTGTGTGTGTGTGTGTGTGTGTGAGAGAGAGAGATAGACAGAGAGAGAGAGAGACAGAGACAGAGACAGAGATGGAGAGGAGAGAGACAGAGACAGAAAGAGAGACAGACAGACAGGGGAAAAGACTGAGACAGAAACAGCAACCCAAAGAGAGATAGGGAGAGAGACAGAGACAATGAGGGAGACAGAGACAATGAGAGAGAGACAGAGACATACCCAGACACACACAGAGAGAAAGATGGGGGGAGAAAGACAGATGGGTACAAAGCCAGAGAGAAACAGAGAGAAACATCAATAGTAAATAAAAAAGAACATCTTCACAGCTTCACAGCTAGTGATGAAAACCTGGAAAGCTTGAGCCAGGAAGGTTATGCAATTTCCAGACCCAGAGATCCTCTTTAATGAGACAATTGATTACTTGTCCTGGATAGCTTAATTTTCTGTCTACCTAAAGTACCATATTGCTAAGGATGGTCTTTGAAGTCCTTTACAGTTGCAGAATTCTATTATTTTCCCATAAATGAGGAGGAGAATTCACTGTATGTCTGTGATGATGCCTATGGAGAAAACAACAGGAACTTGGCTATAGGTTTTAACATCATAGATATGTCAGCTAATCTTCTTTTTATTTTTGGAGAACTATTCATTTCTCACTGACTTTATAAACATTCATTTTATGACCCAAAATACCAAATGCTAATCTATTATCTTTTACATTACTTGATCTCAAGCCAATTAACATAGATTTGTTTGGTTATATATCTCTCAAAATCATATTTTTCCTATTGACTGTGATATTAAAAGGACATGGTTGATTAAGATTATAGTGTTAAAAGTCACTGAATCATATGATTATGTTAGTTCAAATCTGTAGCCCATGTTACTTAGATGGTTGAGGTTGGTGGATTGCTCAGTTAGAGAGTTATGACTTTTAGTAGGTCTAAAAACCTTACTATCAACACTGTCTTATATTCACCAATATGATGAATCCCAGGAAAGAAAGTTATCAGGTTTCCTAAAAATGTTTGAGATCAGTAGGGAAAACCCAGCAATTTGAAGTTTCTGGTGACTTGATAGTTAGTAGCTGATGAGTTTCTAATCTGAGAACACAGTGATGACTAATTAATTAATTAATCAATTAATTTATAGAATTTAAAATTAAGCTATCCTCTTGAATCCTGAAGATATTAAGTAAAATGAAAGGAAAAAGTCTCTGCCTCTGAAAGTAATGGAAGCAGAATAATACTTCCTTTAATAGAAAAGATGTTGTGAATATATCAGTATATACACAGAGCAGTTACAACATCATTAAAGGGAAAGACACTCAAAATTGAAAGGAATGAGAAAAATCTCAATTAGAACGGAGCAACTGAACCAAATATCGAAGGAAGTTGGCTATTTTGCATCTGAAAAGTCAATTATTGAACATGTAATGGAGTCCAAATTGGAACAATTTTGAGCCAAACTCACAAAATCATCTACCCAGGCCATTCTAACTGTTATTTTGGGTTTTGAATGGGTGAAAAACATCAATAAATGAAATATTTAATGCATGTATTATCTGATGATAGAATGAATGAATGGATAAATCCAAAGTCATTTATTAAAGCTTACCATGTATGAAGCATTCTGTTAAGTGCTAAGAGAACAAATATAAAACCAAAGGCAATCCATTATCCCAAGGAACTGAAATTAAAGAAAACAGCACCTAAAAACATGTTGTCGAAGAAATATTTTTAAGAGAGAAATTGACAGGAATTATGATGAAGGCCACAAAAGAATAAACTGACATATATATATATATATATATATATATGGTGCACATACATATATATGTGAATATAAACATACATGCATATATGTGTGGATGTATGTGCATATGATTGCTTGAACACTGCCTCTTTAAGTTGTACTCTTCCCCAAGACTCTCCTTTTTTCTCCATCTAGAAAATGTTACACATTCTACATAATACCTTTTATCTACTGCTTATAATTCATAATCCATTCAATGAAATATTATCAAGTATATATGCATATTTTCTGTCATTTCCCCCACTTTCTAAACTAATATTTATATTGCTTCATGAATATGATTTCCCCCTTCTTATGTTGTCTTTCCACATTCAACCAGTGATTTTTTTTAAAATGCCCCTTATCACAAAAAATAATAATATGTTTATATCAGGGAATCTATTCCACAAATTTTAAATAAAAACTACACGTAATAATGAACATCTTCCATTAACCTTTGAATCTTTGAATATGTCTGGGAATCCTCTTTAGGATTAAAGTCTTCATCTATAGCCTCATCTTCTAATTAAATCCCCCTTTTTTCATGCGCCACCATGTAATGAAAATAAAATAGAAAATAAACAACAAAGGCTATTATTCAATGTTATTCTCTTTTTTGATTTAATTACTAACACTGTGATATTTCTTTTGTAAATGGACATTATATTAATTGCATGATAAATTTCTTGAGTTAGTGAAGAGACAGGCATAAATAATATCATTTTATCATTCATTTTATGGAAAAATGAGTTTGGATTTTTAAGATGAAAAAAAAAACTTATAGATTAGATTTTGAATAATTTCAACTAGAGTTTTTTTTCTATAGAAACATTCATGTCAATACCCAAACACAACATAGTAGAGCCTAATATAGGTAGAGAGGTAGATAGATAGATAGATAAATAGATAGAGTTAGATTTACATACATATTTATATAAAGAGATGTTCAAAACCAAGCACTATTCTGACAAAATACTGTATATTGCTTCATTTTGATACTATAAGGATAGTCACATAATGTATTATATTGTGTTATTTTACTCCTGCTAAAGGTTTTTCAGAAGCATCCTGCTTTTTTTGTTTCTTTGTTTTTTAATTTTCTATTCTTTTCTGATGAGTGAATTGAATTGATTGTTAGATATGTAGGCTGAATGATTTTAGCCTACATTAATAATGGGTGAGAATGTGAGGGGGAAGAATGGAGAGGGCAAAAAGTGAGGCCTGGAGGATTGTTGGAATGAAGGATGGAGTGAAGGAAGAAGAATAGGAGCAAGAGATAGAGGAAGTATGGGAAGAAAGAAGAAAGGAAAATGGAGGGAGAGAGGGATGAAGAGAGGGAAAAAAGGAGAGTTGGAGGAAGGAAATTCCAAGGAAGTCAATAGGCAGGAAATTGGAGAGAACATGAGTATCTAGTGTCATTGAGTATAAATGAGTGATTTGTCTTCCATTAAAATAAATTAGGATGGGGGAACATTTTTATAAAACAAAATAACTGTCGATTTAAATGAATTATAGAGACAAGGCAAACTATTTGGATGTAATTTTAGTTTAGAAAGTAGAAAGACAAACATATATGTATGGTTTGTGAAGAAATAAATACATTCATTTCAAATTTAACAGTAGTAATACTTTTGGGAAATCATTATGCTGTCTTAAAATTAATTACACTGTGTTTCATATAGAATAGGTAGCTCTTATTTATGCTTTTGGTGAAAGGAGAAAAGTGCCTATATGATACATAATTGTACATATATGCATATGCATATGGATATTTATATGCACGTGGATTTTTGTGTGGATTTTTGTGTGTATAAATGTATATACACACATGCATATATATTTAGTTTTTATATGTATGTATGTATGTATGAAATCCACAAAATTCCACTAGAAAATCAATGAAGACATTAGAAAACAAGTTTAATTTATCTGCTGGTCAAATCATATTTCATCTTACTTTAGCATTTACAAAACCTGTTGCTCAAAAATGCTTATGATTTGGATAATGGAGTATTAATGTCTTTTTTTTACAGTTAAGGAAACTGAGCACTTCACTATATATGTTATTTCCTTTTCAATACACAATATATTAGTTAGAATTTGTATAAGCATTTCTTTATTGCAGATGCACAGCTCTAAATACTTATGCTCCATAGTTATTTTTATCAATAATATTTATTTTAAACTTTTAGGCAATTTAATCTAAAATAATCAATAAAGAGAGAATGATATAAGGACTAACTTATTTGAAAAGTCATCAGCTCATATGAGAACAAAAAATCAAAATCTCATAGGATCAGAGATTTACACCTTGGAAAAATGGAATTCAGATTCTTTGACCAGCTGTATTATGTTCTGATCTGGCAAATTTTTCATTTTCACATAATTTCTCATATAGGAAAATGTAGAAAGGGTTTTACTTCATGTGGGACATAAGTTATGTGACTAACTGTCCTTTCAATTCAAATATTCTCATATTTAATTTTGCCCCCTGTCTCATATTATCTTTCCCAGGTAAATATATCATCTCCCTCCTTCTTCCATGTCCATCCTCTCTGTAACTAGGTTTTTTTTTTGTTTGTTGTTTTGTTTTGTTTTGTTTTAATCAACCTTGTTGTATTAAAAATGAGGTAAATTAATTGAAAATCTTTCTTTCCTAAAGTTTCTTTCCTAAAAATTGGATATAATAATAAGTAATAATAATAGTAATAGTAATAGTAATAAAGTACTTTTCTCATTAAGATGACTATATTTTACTGTAAGGTATATTATGTATATCCATTGAGGTTAAACAATTTGCCTCTTAGTTAAAGAAGTAATAAGTACTGTAGGTCAAGTTTGAACTTAATTCTTCTTGATTTTAATGGAAGCCTATTCTTCACTATATAACTGTTATCTTTTGCTATAATATAGGAATAAAATTCTCTTATGATGTGTCAGTGAGTTTAATGTGCAACCATAATGCATAACGTGCAACATATAACAAATGTATGCAAATATGTATATTTTATAAGTTTTTTCTTCTTAATTTTCCGAGAATCACAACATTTCAGATTCTGAGAGACAATAATGTAAATTTCGCCTAATCAATTCTAGAACTTGAATGTCATTTCTTAACATAAATAAATAGTCAACCAGCTTGTACTATACATCCTCCAATGAGGAACCATCATTACCTGAGACAATCTTTTCCATAATGGGATAGCTTGATTTTCCAAGAGGTTTATATTTGCTTTGATTTTATACTACATTTTTTAAAATAACAACATTTTTCATATTCTCTAAATAGCATATGTCCTTTTGTTCCCCTCCTAGTTGCTCAATTTCTATTATGTATTCTGAAAGTTACAATAAAAGACATGTTACAGTGTGTGTCAAGGTTGAAAAGCAAACAGAGAGACATAAAACATTAGTCCTAGAGTCAACAACATATCAGATTACAAACTCCTTCTGTGAAGATTACCACCTTTGGGAATTAACCAATTTAGCTAACTCTCTTGGGATATCCTCAAGTTATGTTAATGTTTGATGTTTTAAATTATCCAAAGTCTCTATCGCATTAGTCTATTAAAGATTGTGAAGAACCAACAAGCTTTACCATTAATCCTACTGCTCTGCCCTCTAAATCTGAGTTTTTCCTCAACAATCAACCTGAAATATCATCAATCTATTCCCTCTCTAGTTGTAATGTGAACCCCACGAGAACAGGTTCTTTTTTTTTTCTATTTGTCTTCATAGTTTATGGCAGGGTGCTTGCTGTACAAAGCACCAAGATAGGAAGACAAGAAATTATGATATTACTTACTGCATGAAGCTAACTTTCTAGTAGGGAAGACACAGTATGAAGGGGAGAAATAATCTGGGAAGTGAGGAGAACATAACTAAATAGATTAGCAAGGTGATAAGGTGGAGGTCAGGAAGGTGATTAGAACTGAGCATGAAATAAAAATGGCTGGTTTCTCTTCAAGAAGTATTATTCCATCCAAGGATTTAAAAATCTGGTAAATACAGTTCAGGTTGAATGCAACACAGACCAGAAGCTGTAGATCATAAGAACCATTTTAGTAGTTCCTACTGTTCCAACTGAAATGAAACAAAACATTAAACAAAGCAAACAAAATACAGTCTCACCATGAACCGGCATCTAACTGTGCTGTATCCCTTCCCTTTTTATTGCTTCTTCCAGGTAAGATCAAGTTGGTTTGGCATATTTCCTGAAGCCTCAGTCTGTGGAACAGTAAAAATGTCTCTGATACAGGAGACCTCTAAGTTAATATTAGCTCCAGTTGGAGTCTGCATTGTGGCTTTGAAATGAGAGATCATTCATATATAAACCCTGGGAAGTTATAAAGTCCAACTGAGAAAATATTATTTTAATAATTTAAAAATGGGGAGAGGATGGGGAGAAAAGAGAGAATGAAGGGAATCATTTATGCTAAATGTATTTAGAAACAGTCAAAATTGGATCAGGCATGAAATGGATATAGTAAAAAGAAGAGTCTCATTTTTATCACCATTTATTTGACCTTTTCCTCTCTTACATGACTGTCTATGAGAACCCTTGACATCCAACACAACCTTGCCCATACAACATTAAGAAAAGGGATGAAAAAAAAGATGGATGCAATATAATACATTTTCTCAATGGCTCAGGGTGTTTTTGGAATACATTGGAAAGGTCAGTGCTTAAGTTAGGGGAAAAGAAAAGACTTTCTATGGACCAGACCAAATAGTAACTCTCAGGATTTCTTTAAAAATTGGCTTTAATGAAAAGACAAAGTAAAATAATTGGGAGACTGCCATTAGGGACACTGGTGAAAAGGCTGCACTTATTTAACATATGAGAGGAAAGGATTGTTCAGATTGACTATGTGTAATGGAAAGTTAAAAAAAAGAAACAAATGTTAGTTGAAATAGTAAAGACTGTATCTACAAATTATTATTATTTTTCTTGGTTAGGTCTCTTGACAACTGACAATACGAGGTGCACTCTTTAGAATTTCTTTTCCCCTTTTTCTTTTTCAAATGTTACAATCCAAGCATCTTATTCTCTTTTTTTTATTTAATAGCCTTTTATTTACAGGATATATACATGGGTAACTTTACAGCATTAACAATTGACAAAACTCTTGTTCAATTTTCCCTCTTACCCCCACCCCCTCCCTAGATGGCAGGATGACCATAGATGTTAAATATATTAAAATATAAATTAGATACACAATAAGTATACCTGACCAAAATATTATTTTGCTGTAGAAAAGAATCAGACTCTGAAATATTGTACAATTAGCTTGTGAAGGAAATCAAAATGCAGGTGTGCATAAATATAGGGATTGGGAATTCAATGTAATGGTTTTAGTCATCTCCCAGAGTTCTTTTTCTGGGCATAGCTAGTTCAGTTCATTACTGCTCCATTAGAAATGATTTGGTTGATCTCGTTGCTGAGGATGGCCTGGTCCATCAGAGCTGGTCATCATATAGTATTGTTGTTGAAGTATATAATGATCTCCTGGTCCTGCTCATTTCCTCAGCATCAGTTCGTGTAAGTCTCTCAGGCCTTTCTGAAATTATCCTGTTGGTCATTTCTTACAGAACAGTAATATTCCATAATATTCATATCCACAATTTATTCAGCCATTCTCAACTGATGGACATCCACTCAGTTTCAGTTTTAACCATTACAAAAGGGCTGCCACAAACATTCGTGCACATACAGGTCCCTTTCCCTTCTTTATAATCTCTTTGGGATATAATCCCAGTAGTAACACTGCTGGATCAAAGGGTATACAGTTTGATAACTTTTTGAGCATAGTTCAAACTACTCTCTCAAAATGGTTGGATTCGTTCACAACTCCACCAACAATGCATCAATGTCCCAGTTTTTCCACATCCCCTCCAACAATCATCATTATTTTTCCTGTCATCTTAGCCAATCTGACAGGTGTGTAGTAGGAATATCTTAGAGTTGTCTTAATTTGCATTTCTCTGATTAATAATGACTTGGAGCATCTTTTCATATGCTAGAAATAGTTTCAATTTCTTCATTTGAGAATTGTCTGTTCATATCCTTTGACCATTTTCAATTGGAGAATGGCTTGATTTTATAAATTAGAGTTAATTCTCTATATATTTTGGAAATGAGGCCTTTATCAGAACCTTTGACTGTAAAAATATTTTCCCAGTTTATTGCTTCCCTTCTAATCTTGTCTGCATTAGTTTTGTTTGTACAAAAACTTTTCAGTTTGGTATAATCGAAATTTTCTATTTTGTGATCAGTAATGATCTCTAGTTCTGCTTTGGTCATAAAGACCTTCCCTTCCACAGGTCTGAGGAGGGTAAACTATCCTGTGTTCCTCTAATTTATTAATAATTTCATTCTTTATGCCTAGGTCATGAATTCATTTTGACCTTATCTTGGTGTACGGCGTTAAGTATGGATCAATGTCTAATTTCTGCCATATTAGTTTCCAATTTTCCCAGCAATTTTTATCAAACAGTAAGTTCTTATCCCAAAAGCTGGGTTCTTTGGGTTTGTCAAAGACTAGGTTGCTATATTTGTTGACTGTTTTATCCAAGCATCTTATTCTCAGTGTCTCTTATTTTAAATATGTCACACACATTTGAACTAGACTAATCTAATTTATACATACACACAAACACGTACATATATGTATACATACATATATGTGTAATGTCCAGGCTAGCTTTCTGGAGGATCTTTGGACTGGATTTGGTCTTTAGGTGGAGAAGTGATAAAGGCAGGAGGGCCACCATGAGGCTGGTCAAAGATGGAGTCTAGAATCTGGAATCTAGAGTCTTCCCTGTGTCTGTGACTTTGATTCTTCTGTCTCTGAGAGAGTCTCTTTTAAATACCACAGTATGGTTATACCACTACAACAACTGAGCATGTGCCAGAATTAAGTGCCACCACATTAAGTATATATATTTAGAGAACCATTATCTCACACTGAGTACTTGCTTAACTATTAGCATCCACCTCACTGTCATTTATTCTAATATATTTTTTCAGAGTTCCTGCCCTCTCTCCCCCCCTCTCTTTCTTTCTCTTTCTCTCTCTCTCTCTCTCTCTCTCTCTCTCTCTCTCTCTCTCTTTCTCTAGTTCTCTCTCTGTTTCTCTCTCTCTCTTTTCTCTCTCTCTTTCCTCTCTCTCTCTCTCTCTGTCTCTCTCTCTCTCTCTCTCTCTCTCTCTCTCTCTATATATATATATATATATATATATACACATATATATGATGTGTGTGTGCAAAAAGAGAAGTATAAAACTTCTTACTGTTAAAAAACTGCAAGTCTATGTACATGTATATAATATAATTACTGCTACTGCTGTGAATCAATAGTAAGTCAATAATTTAATGAGAGTTATTTTGATTCAGGCTCTGAATCAAAGTAGAGATAAAAGTAGAATATGTGTGGTCTTCAAGGAGCTTGCCATTTGTTTGAGGAGACATGTGCATGTCTGACTTTCTGTCCATCCATCTATCTCACTGTGGGATCATAGAATCCGAAGTGTACAAATACTTTTGGTTAATTTTCAGTAAATGAACAATACTAGATATATTAGGATATATGTTATACATGGCCTTGCATTAAAAGAGAAGATGGCCACATTGAGGTTATTAAATCAATTATTCTAAAGGCACTGTCACTTCCTTGTTAAAATACATAAAATGACTCATTGTCACAATCTGGAATCTTAGTGTCTGAGACCCACCAAAGAATGATCTTAATTAGATTCTGTGCTTACCTTTTGCCCTCTATAGTTCATATGTTCTAATTATTTCTCCTAATAGACTTGTGAACTTATTCCAAATGGAAAACAGATCTTTCAAGTTAGAGGGTTTTAAATTTATTGCAAGTTTTTCATAGGTCACCAGTATGGCAAAGGGTGGCAGACTAATGTTATACCTTAAGGGCATTGTAGATGAATGCCCTGAAGAAGAAAATGTTCAGGGTAGTGAGGATATTTTTCTGCAATTGTCTCAAAAGGTGATGGGTTAACTATGCAAATTTGGGGCTTCCTTTCAGGTGTGAATTGGATTTTATAGGTATAAGTTGCCTGATGATATATTTTCCCATTTTTAATTTTATGATAATAGCAATGACCCAGTAGCTTAAATAGAAGAAAAAATATGCTATTTCTACTTTGTTTCAGAAGACAAAAATGGAGATTAATGTGCATGGAAAATGCACTAATTAAAATAATTAAAACAAAAATTAAAATAATTAGTGCAATCCACATATGGACTAGACTGCTTTTAGAAAACAGATATCTTCTCAGAAAAGGACCTCAAACAAATACAGTTTGAAAGTTTGTCAAATATATGAGAAATAATTTTCGATCACATATGGATTGGAGAAAATTGAAACTGAGGTTTTTTCCAACTGTGATATACAAAGTTTAATTAAGTCTTATATCCCTCAGCATTGAAAATAAAATTTTTGTTGTATTCAATATAATATTTATTAGGTGCCTAGTATGTGAAATTAATTACTGTGGCAGTTACTAGGAAGAATGGAAAATTAAATGAAAGGAAAAGCCTTTTCTCTTAAAGCTTATCAAAGAAATACAAGCTCACCATTACTTATGAGAAAGAAAGGTTAGTTCAAGCAAAAAGAAAAAAAAATCCCAACAAGATTCAATGAGCAATTGGAGAAGAAAATGATAGATATTACCTGAGCACATCATAGAAAGTTTTATTGAAGACAGAATATAATTTGGTCCTTGAAAGAAAGAAAAGACACCAATGCAATAAAGAAAAGACAAGAAGATTGTATATGAAATTGAACTTCAAATAGAGTTTTAAAACTGTATGTTAAATTTTATAACATTGAATTAAATTATTTAAATTGTTGTAAAAATTCATATTAAATTTAACATTTTATTAAATGGAGATTTTAATATCCTTATTAAATTGAATACAACACTAGCAAAACCACCTTGCTTGATTCTTTTTCTTGAATTTCAACCCCCTTTCTTTGGAGTATTTTTACTTTTCTTTCTTTCTTTCTTTATTGTTGTTTTTATCAGTGTTCTTTTTCCTCCCATCCTTTTTTTTTTTCTTTCTTTTTTTTTTAAAGTTCTCTCTAGACACACTTTCATTTGCTTCCCTACTTCTCCAATGGAGACCTTTCCATATAACTAAAAAGGCCATTCAATCCAATTCAATCAAGAAATTGCTTACATCTGTGGATATCTATCTCTGTCTGAATCTCCACTTTTATTGCATTTCTGCCAAATCACAGAAAGCATGCTGCACCATCAGTGATCTTACAACATGATTGGTCACTGTTTAATCATTTTAAAAGTCATGTTTACTTTCTTTACCTCATTGTATTCATCATATAATTGTTCTATTTTTTTAATTCAATGTTACATAAATTCAAATTGATTTTTCCAATTTTTTTTCTGAATCTGCAATACCTTTCATTTATTTTCCAACAATATACATTATATTACCACAACTTTAAAATTCATTGAATTATTGAGGGGCACACATTTGATTTGCAGATCTTGTGACAAGAATAATGTAACAAAAGTACTATTATACATTTCTTTTTATACATAGCTTTTTTAGCTCTTTTTTAATCTTTTGGAGGTATATGCCCAATAGTGTCACCACTGTCTCAAAGATAGAGAAGTTAGAGAATTTGGGATATATTGTCAAGATTTTTTTGAGTAGTTGTACCAGTTCACAATTCTCTACACTGAGTCTGCCCTTTTGCAATTCTTCAAAAATTGCTACTTTGCACTTTTGCTAATCTCATTTGTATGAGATAAAGTGTTGTTTTAATTTATATGTTTTATTTATAACTTAAAACATTTTTCCCCTTTTCATATTTGTTATTAGTAGTTTCCATTTTTTAGAAAACTATATTTTTATAACATTTGTTAATTTACATATTTAGAAATTCCTTCTTTATATATGTATATTGAATACATATTAATTATAGGTATAACTTTTATTAGTTAAATTTGTTACAATTTTTCATTAAATTTGGTTTGAAAAAATCAAAATATCTCAAATATCTCAAAAATTTCTCAGATATCTCAAAATCTGCAAATGGAAAGTCAGGAACTATATGAATACAACTGCAAAACACTTTCCACAGAAATAAAGTTAGAACTTATCAATTGGAAAAAAAATATCAAGTGCTCATGGGTAGGCCAAACAAATATAATAAAAATGACAATACTATGTAAGTTAATCTACTCATTTAGAGCCATATTAATCAAACTCCCATGAAATTATTTTACAAACCTAGAAATAAATAAGAACAAATCATCTGAAAGAATAAAAGGTCAAGAATTTCATGGAAATAATGAAAAAAAAATGCCAATGAAGATGATCTAGCTGTACCAGATCTTATAATACAATATAAAGCAGCTGTCATCAAAACCATTTGGTACTGGATAAAAAATAGAATAATCAATCAGTGAAATAGGTTAGGATCATAGGACAAAATAGTCAATAATTTTAGCAAACTAGTGTTTGACCAACCCAAGGACCCCAGATTTTTTGGTAAAAACTCATTATTTAACAAAAACTGTTGGGAAAATTTGAAACTAGTGTGGAAGAAACTTGGCATTGACCCACATCTAACAGCTTTTGCTAAGATAAGGTCAAGATGGATTCATGATTTAGACATAAAGAGTGATATTATAAACAAATCATCTTTAGAGAAGGAAGGAATTTGTGTTCAAAGAAGAATTGGAACTCATAATCATACACTAAATAGATAATTTTGATTATATTAAGTAAAAATGTTTTTCTACAAACAAAACTAATATAGACAAGATTAGAAGGGAAACTAAATTGGGAAACATTTTTCCATTTATGGGTTCTGATGAAGGCCTCATTTTTAAAATATGTAGAGAATTGTCTCAAATTTGTAAGAATTCAAGTCATTCTTTAATTGATAAATGGTCAAAGATTTGAACAGACAATTTTCAGATGAAGGAATTAAAACCATTTCTAGTTACATAAAAAGGTACTCTAAATCACTACTGATCAATGAAATGCAAATTAAGACAATGTTGAGGCACCACTACACACCTCTGAGATTATCTACAATGACAAGAAAAGATAAAGATGAATGTTGGAGGTGATGTGGGAAAAGCGTTACACTAGAAATCTGGTTGGTAGAATTGTGCGTGGATCCATCCATTCTGGAGAGCAATTTGGAGCTATGCTCAAAAAGTTATCAAGCTGTGCATATCCTTTGATCCAGTAGTGTTTCTTGTATCCCAAAGAGATCTTAAAGGAGGTGAAGAGAGCCACATATGCAAAAATGCTCGTGGCATCCCTTTTCATAGTTTCAAGTTACTGGAAACATTGTGAATGTCCATCAGTTGGATTATGGCTGAATAAGTTATAGTATATGAATATTATGGATTATTATTGTTCTATAAGAAATGATCAGGATGATTTTAGAGAGACTTGGAGAGATTTACATGAACTGATGCAAAGTGAAATGATGAGAAATAGAAGATCGATGTACATGGCCACATCAGTATTATATGTGAAAACCATGCTAGCACCCAGGATACCAAAATCAGCCGGAGTCAGGATAAGCAAAAGTTCTTAGTCTTTATTCCTGGTCTTTATGGGTAGAAGTGAAGGGGATGGAAGTATGGGGAAGGGGGGGGAAGGGGATGGATCTCCTCAATCTCCTTCTTCTTCATCCACCACCAAAGTGACTCTGGCTAGTTTTACTCCACCCCCTAATCCCTCCTACAATCCTCTGTATACACCAATCATCAAGCCAGCACAGAATAGTGGGAATGGCCATTTTCCAAGCATATGCCCTTAGAGTATTGTCCAATTGGTAGTTAGCCTCAAGTGCTCAGCTGTCATGACCTCAGTGCATCAACTCAAGAGTTTCAGCCCTCTATAATTACATGACGATCAATTCTAATGAACTTGACTCTTTGCAACAATGAGATGATTGATGCCAGTTCCAATGAACTTGTGATGAGAGCCATCTACACCCAGAGAAAGAAGTGTGGGAACTGAATGTGGATCACAACATAACATTCTCACTCTTTTTGATGTTGTTTATGTGTATTTTCTTTTCTTACTCATTTTCTTTCCTATTTGATCTGATTTTTCTTGTGCAACAAGAGAATTGTATAAATATGTTTACACATATTGGATTTTACATGTATAACATATATTAGATTGCTTGCCATCTAGGGGAGGAGGTGGGGAGGAGGGAAAATCTGAAACATAAGGCTAGGCAAGGATCAAGATGGACAAATTATCCATGCATTTATTTTGAAAGTAAAAAGTGTTTTTAAAAAAATTATATTCTTTATCTGCAAAACTTTAGATAACATTTTCTTAAAAACAAACAAACAAACAAAACAAAACAAAGAGGGACAAAGAAATCCAGAGACAGTTAGATAGACACATAGCAACACAAAAGAGACAGAGAAAAACAGAAACCTACACAGAGACAGAGAAAGAGACAGAGAGGTAGAGAGATACAGAGACAGAAAGTTAGAGATAAAAATACATACAAAGAGACAAAGAGAAAGAGAGAGAGATAATCAGAAAGAGTTGAGTACTATACTTGGATTCCAAATAGACTTGGATTCAAGTTCTGCTATAGACATTTTTTTTTTTTAGCTGCATGACACTGGGCAAATCAATTCATTTATTTCTGCCTCACATAGTTCTAAATTATCTTTTCTAAGAAGGATTGCTATTGGTGAAGAGCTCCCATAGTGATATATTTGTAGTCAGCACTAGTATCTATGTAAACAACAATTTGGGAATCTTTTGTAATCAATTCCTGTTGTTTTCAGAAAATTCAACATGATTTGAATGAAATAGAACATAAGATAGGAAGCAATGAAGTCACATTAAGAGAACTAAAGCTAAAATAAATAAATAGAGGCAAAGGGGTGATGAGAGCAGGGGCAGGCTTTTTATACTTAAATTTGTCAGTTTTAGAGAAGGGCCAGTGTCCCTCTTTAGGCAGGATGAGAGAAAAGGCAGTTCTACATGTAGCTGATTATATTTTAGTTTTCTCTCCAAATCATATTTACACTGGGAAGAATAGAGTTCAATAAACAGATATTATTAAAACAGTCAATAAATCCATTATCAAGCATAAGAATTCTGCCAGTGCCTACTATGTGCCAGATATTGTGTAGGCCCTACGTGAATATAAGAAACAGAAAGATGCCCCCTGCCTCCAAGGATCTCATATTCTACTAGGAACATACAATATATATTAGTAATTCAGAGTGGGGAACAGGTTTTGATCCTGATTAAACATCATTCAGCATTTGGTTTCACTGACCATGATCACGGGCTAGACACGTCCAACCTGGCTGGGCACAAGCTGGCTGGGCAAGTCCCTTAACCCCTGTCTTTCTCAGTTTCTTAATTTGTAAAATGGTGATACCAATAGTATCTATATCCCAGAATTGTGAGGAAAAAATAAGAATCTATAGAGAGTGATTTGCAAACTTCGAAATGCTATAAAGATTCAAGTTATTTGTATTGTTGATGGTGGTGGTAGTACTAGTAACAGTAATGATAGCAGTGATAGTAGTAGTAGTAGTACTGGTAGTAGTAGTAGTAGAAGCAGAATAGTAGTAGTAGGAGCAAAATGGTAGCAGAAATAATAGCTCTACTGCTGATGCTACCACTCTTTACTCTTATTGATCTTCCTCCTATTACTATTCCTCTTTAATCTCTCATTCACTTATATGTAATATTCATGTATTACTCAGCTTACTCTTGCTTTTCTTCTTATCTAAACTGGATCACAATCAGTTTCATGTGCAATAAATATGAGCATATCCAAAGATTTTATCCCGAATATTCTGTCCCTAATCATTTCATTTGATAAAGTCTTATAATAAGCATTCCTGAATTCATGTATAATCCTTCTGCAGCTAACTCCCAGATAAGTATAACCAATCTCGTAGTTTCTCCCCTGAGTTTCAGTTCCACATGCCCAACTGCCTATTTAACATTTCAGACTGACTGTCTTGGAGGCATCTCAAACACAATACACCCAATCCAAAATGTATTTTATTATTCCCCATGAACCATCCATCTTCTGAATAGTCCCATTCCTGTTGGTGGCAGCACCATACTTCCTGTCAAATGGTTTTGAAAAATTTTGAATCCTTCCTTAACTCCTTATTCTCAATCATCCCATACAACCAATCATTAGTCAAACATTGTAATTTCCATCTCCCTGATGGTGTTTTGCATAATCCCCATTTCTGGACTCACCAGCCATCACACTAGTTCAGCTCCTCATTATTTCTTATGTGGGCCATTATATTTGACCTTAATTTATTTTCTTGCTTCAGTTCTCTCCCCATTCTAATCCATCCTTAATATAGCTGCCAAAGTGATTTTTCCAAAGAGTAGGTCTGACTGTTAACCCCATACATAATACAATCGACTGGCTCCCTATTGCCTTTACTGTCATTTGGTATTTAGAGATTTTATCAACTTGTTTCCTTCCTACCCTTTCAGTAACCTGTGTAACTAATTTTGTTTCATTTGACCAGATAACCATACTGGGTTATTTTTTCTTCTTCATAACAGATACTCTACCTTCTATTCCCTTGTTTGTTTCCAATATCATGAATGCTTTCCTTTCAGAATTCCATCTGTTGAAATGGCTGAATTCTTCCAAGAATCAGTTCAAGCATCATCTATTATGGATTTTTTTTACATATTCTCTCTCATGTATAAATCCCTTCGATTCCAATTTTTCATTATCTGCCCTGTTTGTGTTTTTTTTAATTTTGAATGGAAATTCCCTGAAGTATAAAATATTTGATTTAGATTCTGAATATTTAGTGCTTATTATCTCACTGACTGATCTATGAGAAATACTTAAGGGATTATTGCTCTTTGATAAGGCAGTATTTAGTGGGCTCCCATGGTCTTTTTAGCAATAATGATATGATTGATATGACTATTAAAATCTGAATAAGAAAATATAGATGAGGTGGGGCAGAGAGGGAAAGAATTGATGCATAAGATGATAAGAAAAAAAATATCAATTTCCTTTTCTTCTCAGCTATAGTGTCCCGGTCTAACTTTGGATTGATTAAGTTATGTAGTAAGCATGGTTAAATGTAATAGAGTTTAGATAAGGACAAAGTCACTCACACTAATCCAGGAAGCTATGACTCAGACAAGTGCTAAACAAGGGTAAGTGAAACAATTTCCCCAGATGAAAGAAATCTAAAAAGAAATGAGATTATTGAGTGTTGGTAGCTGAGGCATTGTTATAAATTGGCAGTGGCAGTATGTGAAACAAGTTGGTGAATGGGAAGGAAATTAAGAGGGTTGGCGAGGGTAGGCAGAAATATAACAGTTTTTATGATAAAGTAAAAACTGGTAATGACTGTATATTCTAAAAGGAATAATGAAAAGAGAAAGGAAAAGGAATGAAGGAATGGGGGTAGCGTATTTGAGCTAGATATAGTGAGGAATATAGGAAAAGGGCAGCAGGGAAAGTTAGCCTCTACATCTGAATGTCTGCTCTAAATCACTTTAATTAGTGGGAGCAAAAGGCATGGATTTTTTAATTATTAGTACATTTTGGTATAGTTAGGTATCCCACCTTCAAGTACCTCTAAAATAATGGGCTAATGTGGGATAATTTCTATAAACACAAGGAAGCTGGAGATAATGCTATTAAGTCTAAGCCAGCGTTTCTGGTTTTAGTTTATTAGAATGACCATAGTCTTGTCAATAATTCAATAACTATGATCCATGTTAGGCAACTGAGTCAGAAAAAATATCTCTTACATAGCTCATTCATATAATTATGGGTAAAGCCTAGTGATGAGTGCCTTTTGGCCTTAACAAGGCTTTTGTCTAGTATTATTCTTTTTTGGTTTCCAGTAGAAATTTCTATCTAGCTAAAAAAAATGTAATTTTTTCCTTGGATCACCATTTTTATGATTTTCAACATTGTGTCTAGACTATAAACTAGAGTAAGGGATAAGATTACTATGTCTCTTTTCATCACAGGTTTTCATGGATCCTTTATGAGTATGCATAACCCATCGTGTTCCACATTCCCTCATCCAGACCATCCCATGGACTTACTTTTTTTCTACCATCTAAACAGTATTGAAGATGAAATATTATAAGAAATAAACCATCTCATCTCCTTGAATTTATGCTTAGTCTGATTATCCTATAAGCTTGTACCTTCCTAACTCACTCTACTGCATTCATTGTTACTATTTTTAGCCCAATGAAATATTTTTTACTCATGATTCTAACTCTATTTACAGTGTCAAAGATACAGTAGGAGCAACAAGCTCTATTTTTTTCTCTCTTCTAGAGAAATAGAAATAATAGAAAAATATATTTTTTTTCTCTCTCCTAGAAAGTTGAATGGAACTCTTCATATAGTGGGCAGATATAAATATAAAGAGCACTGCACTGTGTGTGTGTTTGTGTGTGTGTATGAGAGAGAGAGAGAGAGAGAGAGAGAGAGAGAGAGAGAGAGAGAGAGAGAGAGAGAGAGAGAGAGAGAGAGAGAGAGAGAGAGAGAGAGAGAGAGAGAGAGAGAGAAAGGCACTGTTAATATAAAGACAATAAAATGAAAAAGAAAGCAAAATGTCCTTTCCTTCAAAGTCCTTACATTCTATGAACTTATTCATGGGGTCATAGATTTGGTGATAAGAGTGAGTATGGTATCATTGATATTTAGCTAGAAGGAAACTCCATCTTTCAAGAGAAATTGACAAATGAGTCCTGTAATTGCAATCTGCGCTCTTCCCATACACATGTCTTAGAATTGTTACTCTGGTCCAACATCCTAATTTTGAGAAATTAGGGAAATAAGGCCCAGAAAGTTCATAACTGATCTAGTGTCAGTGAAGCGTTTAGCAGTAGAATAAGCATTTTTTAATTCCAAATCTAGCACTCCAAATACAATACCACATTGTCTTCCCACTTACCTGAGGGAAATACATAAATGTATTCATAATATTTTGAGAAGAAAAAAAGCTAATATTTCTGAAACAAGGAATTGTGAGCAGAATAAGACAAAGGTTATGGAGAAAATCATGGTGGGGCAAAATGCCTTCTTCCTGATGCATTATAAGAATTTCATATTTGAGGGCACCGGCATTGAAAATTTAGTCTAAAGTCAAGTTAGTCACCTTTAGTTGGATATTGAATCATGATTCATAATTTTGATCTCATTTGATTTAGTGGAATATTTCAGTATGGTAAATTCTGATATAAGCTCTGCCATGCTCTTATATTCAGGTTAAATGAAAATATACAGTAGATTCATGAGACCTGACCTGGGCATTCTGTTTATTTTTATAGACAAATTATCATATTCTTATTTGATTTAAATGAACTGTTCTATACTGAGAGATCATCAGAACATGAATTTAATTTTAACATAATACATCTTAGGAGGAACAAGGATCCAAATGTCCAAATCATATAACAAAACACTGAGAAATACTGATTTTAGTCAGTAGAGATCAAAGGTCATTTAGTACAATCTCTTAGCTAGCTAGATATGCTAGAAGAGGATCATACCTAAAGCAGAATATATATATATATATATATATATACATATATATGTATATATATATAGAAATAGATAGATAGATAGATAGATATAGATATATCTATATATAGAGATAAATATTTCAACTGTGGCAAAAAAGGAGCAAATCCATCTGACAATTAGTACATTTGAGAGCCATCACAATTTATGTCATGAAGAAGAAGAAAATATGATACTGATTCAAAAGCTCCTCTATTTGTAAATGCATGACCTCTGGTATACAGCAGTGCTTTTTGGTATCAGGAAGCCATGAGACATAGTAGAAGAGTCCTTGCACTTAGGAGGTCTAGTTCATACTTTTAATGTTTTGGCTGTATGTTGCTTCAAAATCTCCTTAATCTGACCATGGCTCACCATTTTTATTCTGTAAAAATAAGACAATATTTCAGCAAAACTTGCCCTAAGAATGGATTAGTAATGAAGAGAGCTGGGCCCATAACTAGTCCTAGATTCATGAAGACTTGAATTCACATATGACCTCAAACACTTTTGTGTCACTCTAGTCAACTCACTTTACTTCTGCCTGCCTCAATTTCCTCAACTGTAAAATGGGTTGATAATAAGACCTAACACCAAGGATTGTTATATCAAAAGACATATTTGTAGCGTGTCCATCATATTGCCTAGCAGGTAGATGCATATTAAGAGATGCCGTTTTTTTTTTTTCATTCTGTGGTATAAAATGAGCAAATTGATTGTTAGTATTCCATATAAATTGTTGTTTTTCCCCATTTGAAGTTTTCTTGGCAAAAATGTTGGAGTGGCTTTACTATTCTCCGCATTGCTAATCCATTCTTAGGGCATTTGTAGAGTAATCTTAGAGCCATGGTCAGATTAAAGAAATGTCTCAGGAGCATACAGCTATTTTTTTTTTCTCCACCTCATTTATGAGAACACTGAGGTAAAAATAGTTGTGTCTTGTCTAAGGTCAAACAACTAGTAAGAGACTGAGAATAGATTTGAGCTTCCTGATTCCTGGCTGGTCATTATAGTCAATAAACTACTTCACTATATATATGAGGCATTGTTGAGTATTATAGCTTTTAACTGAAACACTTTTCTTCTAAATAGATAAGTAGCCATTTACATTGGATGAGGATCACCAAGTAAAAGTCTTCCAATTTAACCACAGATTGACAAGCTGTCATCTGTCCAGGTACTATCTGCTATGGACCTCTGGGGGTCCTGACCAGGTGAAGTACTTGAAGAACTTCTGAGTCTTTCCATCTTCCCCAACTTTGAACCTAATGTTACTTTTAACAAAGAGTTTATGCTGACCCTGAATATGCCTATTCATGTGATATTCCTCTAATTAAGAAATGAGCTTGATCAGCGAGGAAACTGGCTCAGTTTTCTATTTGCATACACAGTGCTCAGCATTATGTTTTTCATATTTAAAGTGATTAGTGTAAGTTTTCCTATTCATTCATCATATTGTTGCCAAAAGAATGGGTTGCTTTCACATCCTACACATAGCACAATTCTTGTCAGTTGCAGTTATAGGTACTGCAGGATATCCTTCATCCCTGTTCTTGCATTTGTCCCTGTTCTTGCACCTTTCACTCTCTTGATTTGTTGTATTGTCTTCTTCTGTCCCATTCTCAGCCCTGTAGGAAGGATCTTTGAATTCCCAAATTATCCCAACTATCCTACACACTTTGGCCTTCATAAGAGTAGTGATCTTGAACCTTTGAGCACTGCCCTTTTTAATTTTACATTTAATAGTATTTTTTTCAAATTATATGTAAAATATTTTTCAATATTCATATTTTTTAAGAATTTGGTTTCCAGATTTTTCTTCCTTTCTCCTTTCCATTTCCCCTTCCCAAAAGGGCAAAAAGACTGATATAGGTTATACATGAATAATCACGTTAAATGAATTTCCATGT
The DNA here is from genome assembly GCF_902635505.1 of Sarcophilus harrisii. Classification (NCBI taxonomy): domain Eukaryota; kingdom Metazoa; phylum Chordata; class Mammalia; order Dasyuromorphia; family Dasyuridae; genus Sarcophilus; species Sarcophilus harrisii. The sequence continues at coordinate 11,589,871 of NC_045427.1, read as the reverse complement.
TACTCAGGTAGCCAAAGAAAAATCAGAACAAAAGGGAAAACTTATGAGAAAGGGGGAAAAAAAACTTTAAAACATTAAAATAATATGTTTTTATCTGCATTCAGATTCCTTAGTTCTTCTGTGGATATCGATGATATTTTCCACTACAAGTCTTTTATTTTTTCCTCTTACATTTTAAATACATTTATTCATTAAAAATAACAATAATAAACTCATTGTATGTTAATATAGATAATATAATAATGAAAATATATTTTCTAAGCCAAAAAAATTGAGGTTTTTCATTTAGTATTTCCCCCAATTACATACAAAAACAATTTTTAACATTTCTTAAAAACAAACTTTGAGTTCCAAGTTCTGCCTTCCTTCCTCACTGAGAATACAAACAATTCAATATAGATCATGAATATGTAGTCACAAATTTTTCCCATAATAGTCATGTTATAAAAGAAAGAATAAACAAAAAAAGGAAAATTAAAAAAATTAAGTTTGTGTCTATCCATCTAATTATCCTAATAATGAGAAAGTTCTATGAGTTACAAGTAACATCTTCCAATGTAGATGAAGAGTTCAACCTCATTAAATCCCTTATAAGTTCCCTTTCCTGCTTTTTTTTTTTTATGTTTCTATTGGATTTTGTATTTAAAAGTCATTTTTTTATTCAGCTCTTTTCTTTTCTTCAAGAATGCTTGGAAATCCTTTATTTCACTGAATTTCTCTTTTTCCCTGAAGGATTACACTTGGTTTGGTGATTCTTGAGTGTAAAACTGGCTCCTTTGTCCTCCAGAATATCATATTCCAAGCCCTCCTCTTCTTTTCGGTAGGGGTTGCTTAATCTTTTGTTATTTTATCAATAATGCCATGATATTTAATTTGTTTCTTTCTGGTTGCTTGCAATATTTTCTTTCTGATGCAGGACATCTGAAATTTGTCTATAATGTTCCTGGAAACTTTCATTTTTGTATCTTTTTTAGGAGGTGATTGATGAAATCTTTCAATTTTTATTTTGCCTTCTGATTCTAGAATATGAGAGCAATCCTTCTTAAGAGATGATATCTAGGCTCATTTTTATCACAACTTTCATTTAGACCAGTAATTTTCAAATTATTCCAACTTATTCAAATTATTACCTGAGATGTATGAGGTGGAGCCTCAGAGATGTTTTAATTTACATCAACTGACTATAATGTATTATCTTGCTAATGCTTTTCTATAATTTCTTAGCTAATATTTTATTTAAATCTCGCATGTTTGTTGGTTAGGGAAATTGGTCTTTTTTTTCTTTCTTTGTTTTGGTTCTTCTAGATTTATATGTCAGCACCACATTTGTGTCATAAAATAAATTTGACAGGATCCTTTTGTTTCCAAGTAATTCATTTAGTATTAGAATAAATTATTCTTCAAATGTTTCATAGAATTCCCTTATAAATCCATGTTGCCCTGGAGATTTTTTTATTAGGTAGTTCTTTGATGGCTTGTTCAATTTATTTTTTTCTAAAATGGGGTTGTTTCTGTATTTTATTTCCTCTTCTGTTAATGTGGAAATTTATTTTTTGCAAGCATTTATCGATTTCACTTAGATTGTCAGATTTGTTAATATATGGTTGGGGAAAATATCTCTGAATTATTACTTTAATTTCCTTTGCTTTGATAGTAATTTCACGTTTTATTTTTTTTTTTTTGACACTGGTAATTTGGTTTTCTTCTTTTGAAATCAAATGGATAAAGTGTTTATTTTATTTGTATTTTAAACTTAAAATTAACTTACTTTTATTAGTTCAATAGTTTTTTAATTTCAGTTTTAATAATTTCTTTTGATTTTCATAATTTCAAATTAGTTATTTAATGGAGTATTTTAGTTTTTTCCTAGCTTTTTTAGTTGTGTACACGAGTCAATTATTTCCTTTTTCTCCAACTTATTCTCACATAAGCATTCTGAGAGATAAAGTTTCCCCTACAAAGTATTTTTGCTGAATACCATAAGTTTTGACATATTGTCTCATTATTGATCTTTTCTTACATGAAATTATTGATTGTTTCCATTATTTGTTTGTTTGTTTGCTTGTTTTTACCAATTCATTCTTTAGGATTAGATCATTTTATTTTCCAATTAATTTTTTGTCTATTTTTCAATGACCCTTCCTTGTAGAGGACCAGAATTCTGAAAAAGTATACTTAAATCTAGATTAGCAAAGTACTTATAGCTAAGCATATACTTAGTACTTAGTCAGGTAATATAAGGGTTGCACATGAGATTAAAGGGGAAGTACAAAGCTGGGGGAAAAATCTTTACAACCAGTATTTTTGATAAAGGTCTCATTTCTAAAATACATAAAGAACTGTGGCAAATTTATAAGAATATAAAACATTCTCCAATTGATAAATGTTCAAAGGATAAGAACAATCTTCGATGACAAAATTGAACTCATTTGTAGTTATCTGAAAAATGCTCTAAATCATTATTGATTAAAGAAATATAAATTAAAATAACTATGAGACTGTCTAAGAAGACTGGAAAAGATATTGATAAATGTTGGAGGGGATGTGGGAAACATGGGACACTTTTACATTGTTACTGTAATTGGGAACTGATACAAACAATGTGAAGAGGAACTATGCCCAAAGGGTTTTCAGGCTACACATACTCTTTGCTCCAGCAATGTCCCTATTGGGTCTGTATCCCAAAAGAATCATAATGGAGGAAAAAGGATCCACAGATGCAAAAATGTTTGCAACAGTTCTCTTTGTGTTAGCAAAGAATTGGAAAATGAGTGAATGCCCATCAGTTTTGGAATGGTTGAACAAGTTGTGGGACATGAAGCTAATGGAATATGATTGTTCTATAAAAATGATGAACAAGGGGGGCGGATCCAGGATGGCGGAGAAGACACAAGCGACTTTCTAAGCTCTTCTCTTACCCTCTTTATCAATATTATATCGAGCCTCAAAAATAGTCTTGACTGCTACAATTCATAAAGATAAGAAGTAGAACAACTCACCGGCCGAAGAAAATCTGCAGTCTCGCCAAAAAAGGTTGGTTCCGGGGCCAGGGGAGATCGGCGCAGACTGGGGAGAGAAATTAGGTTCCAAGGAGAGTCTCAAACCGAGGGTGAAGGCACAGATCTCAGCACAAGCGCGGAGCCCCAACCCCCAGTACAGGGCTTTTCCTTGGGGCAGTTGTAATCCTGCACAGCAGGAGGACGCAGCCCAGGTTAGCCTCCAATCTGCTCAGTGGGGAGCTCGGCTTGGGGCCATAGAGCTTTCCAGGGCCAATTTGCATTGGGCAGAGACACTGGGGCGGAGTTCAGGGCCTTCTGAGGTCTGCAGTCTGTGGTCTGCAGTCAGCTGCTAATACTCACAGTCCCACAAGAAGCTCCGGCCTGGGGCAGTGACACTTTCACCCCTTAGTTTCTAGCCAAGGGCAATCTCTAACCCACTCAGCCCTACTAAGCAGTATGATAGCTCAGCAAGTGCTGAATCCACTTCCTGTTGGGGAAAGGGAAAACTCTCACTCAGAGCACTCCCATACCTCGGAGCGGAAATCGGTTTACATCTCTCCCTGCTCTGCAGAGGAAGCTGGTAACCCCTTGCCTAGGAGACCTACCCTAAAGGCTTTAAAACATGAATAAAAAGATGAAAAGAACGATAAGAGCTTCTAGCAGAAAAAGAGCAGGTCAGCAAACCTGAAGAGACCCTCAAACAGCAAACATGCATCGGACTGTCCTTTACATGATGCTCCTAAGAAGAGACCATTAAAAAGTCCCAAAAGAGAGTTAGAAGAAAATGGGGAAAGGAAAGAAAGCCTTACAAGAGAGCAACAACTTCCTGAAATACGAATTGGAAAAAGTAAAAATCTCAGGAAAGTAAGAATTGTGAATTGAAAAATAAAGAATCTACTAGAAAGTAGGATTTATGAATTGGAAAAGACAAAGAACCGCAAGAAAGTAGGATCCGTGGAATTGAAAAGACAAAGAAACGCAAGAAATTAGGATCTGTGAATTGAAAAGAAAATAATTCACTAAAGAAAAAAATTAGTGAAAATGGAAAAATTCCACAGACCAAAACATACATTCAAAACTCAATTGACATATACAGAAAGAAGAAAAAAGCTAATGAAGAAAAACAATTCTTTAAAAATTAGAACTGAAACAAATAGAAACTAATGATTTATTGAGACAGCAAGAATCAGTCAACAAAAACAAAAATATGACAAACTGGAAAACCATGAATTATCTACTTGCAAAATAAGACTTGGAAAATAGATCTAGGAGAATAATCTGAGGATTATTGGACTTTCTGAAAACTATGATGAAAAAAAGAGCCTAGATACTATTTTACAAGAAATAATCAAAGTGGACGCCAGATGTATAGAATCAGAAGGTAAAATAGGTATTGAACGAATTCATCGAACACCTTCTGAAAGAAACCCTAAATAAAACCCCAAGGAATATTGTGCCAAATTTCAGAACTATCGATTAAGGAAAAAATTTTACAAGCAGGCAAAACCATTTAAATACCGAGGTGCCACAATAAGGATCACCAAGATCTCGTTACATTAAAGGAAAAGGCCTGAATATGATATCTGAAAGGCACAAGAACTTGAGATGAGCCAAGAATAAACTACCAGTAAGTGGAGCATTTTCTTCCAGGAAAGAAGATGGATATTTAATGAAACAAATGAATTCCATTTGTTTCTGAAGAAAACCAGAACTAAACAAAAAATTTGATTCTTGCCATAGAACTCAAGAATGCAGAAAAGGAAAAATAACTTTGAGAATTGTATTTTGTTGTGGATATAAAAAGAATAATCATAATTTGATTGTACTGATACATAAAAAGGAAGTAGATATGGAAAAGGGAGATCAGAATAAGGTGGGAAGGAGGGAAAAAAGAGGGAAACCACATTCCACAAAGAGGCTAAGGAAACTATACATATTAGGGAATTTGAGAGGAGGAACAGGTGAATCTTATCACAGAGTTGGCTCAAAGAAAATAATTACATTTGTTTTAGAGAAAATTTCCTCGCCTCATTAAAAACAGGAGAGGAAAAGGAAAGAAAAGAGTAATAAGGGAAGGAAGGGGAAAGACCTCAAAGGGGGAGGAGGAATTATAAAGAGGATAATATCGTGATACAAGAGGGGTACATAAGTTTAAAAGGGGGAAAGAGGGTTGGGGGAGGCAAGAAAAGAAAGACAATCTGGGGGTTAAGGATGGAGGAAATACAGATTTAGAATTAACCGAAATGTTGATGGATGAACTCTACAAAGGGGGAGGAGATAGCAGACTGATAAAAGTCAGAACCTTACAATATGTTGTTTAAGAAATCATACTAAAGCAGGGGGATACATATAGATAAAAGGTAAACTTGAGCAAATCTATTATGCTTCATGAAATCAAAAAGAGGGTAGCATCCTATCTCAGATCAAGCAAAAGTAAAAATTGGATCTAATTAAAAGAGATAAGGAAGGAAACTAATCCTGCAAAGGTAGCATAAACAATGAAGCAATATCAATATTAAACATATATGCACCAAGTGGTATGGCACCCAACTTCCTAAAGGAGAAGTTAAGAGAGTTGAAGAAGAAATTGACAACAAAACTGTAATAGTAGGAGAATCTCAACCTTGCACCTCAGAATTAGACAAATCAAACCACAAAACAAGAAGAAAGAAATTAAAGAAGTAAATAGAATATTAGAAAAATTAGGTATGTTGGATCTTTGGAGAAAATTGAATGGAGATAGAAGGGAATATACTTATCACTAACAAAATCCAACAGTCAGAGTTACAAAGAGAAATTTCAATTAAAGTAACTACTGATAATATAAAATATTTAGGAATCTATCTGCCAAGGGAAAATCAGAAACTTTATGAGCAAAATTACAGACCACTTTTCACACAAATTAAGTCTGATCTAACCAATTGGAAAAATATTAAATGCTCTTGGATAGGGCAAGCAAATATAATAAAGATGACAATATTAATTTAAACTAATTATTTATTTAGGCTATACCAATCAGACTCTAAAACTATTTTAATGACCTAGAAAAATAACAACAAAGTTCATATGGAAAACAAAAGGTCAAGAATTTCAAGGAATTAATGAAAAATCAAATGATGGTGGCTTAGCTTATACCAGATCTAAAATTATATTATAGAGCAGCAGTTACCAAAACTATTTGTATTCTAAGGAATAGATTAGTTGATCAGTGGAATAGATTAGGTTCATAGGACAAAAGTCAAAAATATAGCAACCTAGTCTTTTGATTAAACCCAAAGATCCCAGCTTTTGGGATAAGAACTACTGTTTGATAAAATTTGGAAAATTGAAACTAATATGGCAGAAACTAGGCATTGATCCATACTTAACGCGAACCAAGATAAGGTCAAAATGGGTTCATGACCTAGGCATAAAGAATGAAATATTAATAAATTAGAGGAAATAGGATAGTTTACCCTCAGACCTGTGGAAGGGGAAGGTCTTTATGACCAAAGAGAACTAGAGATCATTACTGATCACAAAATAGAAAATTTCAATTATACTCAAACTGAAAAGTTTTAGTACAAACAAAACTAATGCAGACAAGATTAGAAGGGAAGAAAAACTGGAAAATATTTTTACAGTCAAAGGTTCGATAAAGCCCTATTTCCAAAATATATAGAGAATTAACTCTAATTTACAAAAATCAAGCCATTCTCCAATTGAAAATGGTCAAAGGATATGAATAAATTTCAGATGAAGAAATTGAAACTATTTCTAGTCATATGAAAAGATGCTCCAAGTCATTATTAATCGAGAAATGCAAATTAAGACAACTCTAACATACCACACACACCTGTCAGATTGGCTAAGATGACAGGAAAAAATAATGATGATTGTTGGAGGGGATGCGGGAAAACTGGGACATTGATGCATTGTTGGTGGAGTTTGAACGAATCCAACCATTTTGGAGAGTAGTTTGAACTATGCTCAAAAGTTTCAAACTGTGTATACCTTTTGATCCAGTAGTGTTACTTACTGGGATTATATCCCAAAGAGATTATAAAGAAGGGAAAGGGACCTATATGTGCACGAATGTTTGTGGCAGCCCTTTTTGTAGTGGTTAAAAACTGGAAACTGAATGGATGTCCATAGTTGGAGAATGGTTGAATAAATTGTGGTATATGAAAATTATGGAATATTACTGTTCTTGAAGAAATGACCAACAAGATAATTTGAAAGGCCTGAGAGCCTTACATGAACTGATGCTGAGTGAAATGAGCAGGACCAGAGATCATTATATCTTCAACAACAATACTATATGATGACCAGTTCTGATGGACCAGGCCATCCTCAGCAAGAGATCAACCAAATCATTTCTAATGGAGCAGTAATGAACTGAACTAGCTATGCCAGAAAAAGAACTCTGGAGATGACTAAAACCATTACATTGAATTCTAATCCTATATTTATGCACATTGCATTTTTGATTTCCTTCACAAGCTTAATTGTCAATATTTCAGAGTCTGATTCTTTTTCACAGCAAAATAACATTTTGGTCAGGTATACTTATTGTGTATCTAATTTATATTTTAATATATTTAACATCTACTGGTCATCCTGCCATCTAGGGAGGTGGGGGGTAAGAGGGAAAAATTGAACAAGAGGTTTGCAATTGTTAATGCTAAAGTTACCCATGTATATATCCTGTAAATAAAAGGCTATTAAATTAAAATAAAATAAAATAAAATAAAAATGATGAACAAGCTGATTATAAAAAGGCTTGGAAAGATTTACATGAACTGATATTGAGTGAAACCGAACCAGAAATACATTGAACACAATAACAACAAGAATGTTGAACCAAATGAAAGATTTGGCTCTTTTCAGTGAATCAAAACAATCCCAATAGATTTTGTATTGAAAATATCATCCGCATCCAGAATAAGAATGAAGGAAACTGAATGTAAATCAACACATAGTATGTTTACTGGGTTTTTTTTTTCTGTTTTGTTTTTTTTTAAATCTCTCCCATGGTTTTCCATATTGGTCTGATTTTTCTCTCCCAACATGATTCATAAAATAATGTGTATTAAATATAAATAAATTAACTACAGTAAGAAAAGGACATATAAAAGAATAAAAAAATCAATACTAGTATTGCTACATAAGAAAAATCAGGAAGCAGAAAGCACAAAGAATAGAGGTATGGGAGTTAGAGTCTGTAGAACCTATTAAAAATTCCAACTCAATCTCACATTTCTTTCCTGGGCAAGTCACACTCCTGATGCCCCATGAAAATTTCTAAAAAAGAACTTTGCAGATGTGCTGCTGCTAATGTATCATAATAAAGAGTGTTTCCACACTAGGAATTCTATACAAAAAACAAAAACAAAACAAAATTAAAAAAAAAAAAAAAACATAAATCTCTCCTTTTTTTCTCTCCCCCACAAAAATGTGGATAAGGAAGAAAAAGGTAAATAAGTTAATGATTATTTTTGATTAATACATGCCTGATAAATAAAGAGCTTTTGCAAATGTAACATCAACTTGTAAACTACTATTCAATAAATGCTTACTATGTAACTAACACTATGCTAAGATATTCAAGGTTAGAAAACCAAGCAAACAAAATCTGCTTTCAAGAAACAGACTTTCTAACAGTCAATGATTGAAATCAGTTGATATATCACTTTTAAGAATTGCAAATCACTTGTCTTACAGTCTCATTGAATGCTCAGAATAATCTGGTGAAAGAAGAGTGATCATTATCTTGATATTATAACTGAGCAAAATAAATTTAAGGAGAATAAGTTAGTTATAAACATAGAAAGCATCAAAGAAGTATTACAGACCCAGATATTACAGACTTCAAGTTCAGAATTTTATCAACCCACTGGGTGCCAGAGCCTCCCAACGCTCTGGCACTTGGCCATTCATCATGTTGTCAGCTAGTGCTCAACTGAACATTTCTTACTTATTTTTAAGTGTAAATACATATCTTCATAAAAAAATTCTATTGCTGTTTCCAAATAATTTATAGTTACGTTATAAAATTGTGCTGTTTAAGATTTTACATTTTTACATCAAAGTCCTTTCTTGATATCTCCATCTCCATCCCCATCAGAGTATTTTTTCTCTTGTTCCTATAAAGAAAAAAGTTAAAGCAACACCAAACAGCATAGTGATTATGTCTATATTCAATATCTTCTTCTTTATATAAAATATCCATCTCTTCCAATTTCACGAAGCACATCTTCTCATTGATTTTCACTCATCTTTTTGGATCTACTTATATCTGTAAATTTTGTTAACTTTTGAGTTTTGCAAAATTTTAATTAATGTGTGTAGAAATTTTAGACATCCATATATATTCATGTGATAACACATGACCATTGTTCATTTGCTTATTTTATTGGTTCAGATTAGTTATAAGAAAATATGGAAATGTTATAATTATTAAGAAAGAATTCCTACTTTCCTTATAGAATTATAATTTTTGTTGTTTTTATTCAGTCCTGTCTGATTCTTCATAACCCCACGTTCCATGGCTCATCAAGCCTTTCTGTTTTTCACTATCTCCCAAAATCTGCCTAAGTTCATGTTTGATTTTTTTTCCTGACACTATCTGTCCATCTCATCTTGTGTCATTCCTTTTCCTTTTGCTACAAACTTTCCCAACATCAGGTCCTTTCACACAACTCTCATCTCCTTATTCTATGATGGAAGCATTTAAGATTCAGCTTCAGTATTTGGCCTTATGCTCAATAAGTCCAATTAATTTCTTTCCACATTGACTGATTGGATTTCGTTCCTGTCTTAGTGACTCTCAAAAGTCTTCTCCAGCACCCCAATTCCAAAGTGTCAGTTCTGTGGTGCTCATCTATCCTTATTGTTCAACTCTTACAGCCATACATTTCTAATGTGGAAAAATCATATTTACTATATAATCTTTTGTAGGAATAACTATAATTGCAACAACAACACCATAATAGAATCTATGCAGCTTTTGGAGCTTTAGAAAGTATTGAGCATTTTACCTTCTTTGATAGATATAATAGACCTATGATATGTGCTTTTATTTTCTTCATTTTACAGGAACAGAACCGATCAAGATAGGTTAAGTGATTCGTCTGTTGTCATATAATTAGTATATGTTTTAGGATTCACACTCTGCTCTTTTAGACACAAAGTCTAACTATCCACTATATTATCTACCTAGATACCTTGCCAGGAAGTATAGTAGAGATCCCCATTGTTTTCCCCACTCTCATCTTGTTTGTTTTGTTTTGATTTCCACTATAATTAAAACTAAGCTGTTCACATAGTCAATGCCTTAATTCAAATCTGGTAACAGATCAAACGATATATCATGTAGATAATTTCTCCCCCCTCTGGATTGTGGAGGAAAAGGTAGTAATAAAGAATTCTTTGTTTGGCTCAAGCATTTCCATAAACTTATTGAAGTCAATATTAGTCCTCACATATGGAATGGTCTAATAACCTTTATATTTTTTTCTATAAAAATCAATTTGAGACAATTTAATTCCCAATTTGTTCTTCTACTTAATATCAATGGATTTAGTTCCCCATTATCATCACACATCCTCAGAACTAATGCAGGCTGACAGCAGTGGACGTCAAACTGAAAGAGTAACCAGGCTAGGGGCTTTGAGGCACAGAACAGAGACATTTAAATTCAGTTTTTGTGCATCCCATCCTGCTTTAGATGGAGGGCCCTTCCTTTTAGACACATTATTTAATATATCTCCCTTCCAAACTGCAAAGATGATCATGCTATTTTTCTCCAATATTTTAATCATTCTTTATTCATCTATCTATCTATCTACTATCTATCTGCCTGTCTATCTGTCCATCGTTCTAGTCATTTATGAATTTATTTAGTGGAAGTTGAATAAGAAGTAGATGATATTGAATGAGAAAGTCCAAAATGTGTTGAAAAATCTACACAAATCAGTTGCTCAAATCTAAACATTCTGACAAGAAAATGTTAATGAAATCTATAATCTAATATTATATTCTTTATTGTTAGAGTTATAAAGAGCTATGATATATAATTACAAAAACATATATAGATGAGAATTTGACAAGAGAAAAAATATTTTATCATTTCCCCCCAAAAGTATAGTATTTAATTCAAAATCATGATGTGTTAACACTAAAACAGAACAAAGTAAAGGAGCATATTTAACTTGCCATTTTCTTGTGATCTAGAAAGAGGTGGTTCTGATTTCTGATATCCCTTTTCCCCTATCAACTTAATTCAATCCCACACTCTCATCTTAAGTTTTAAGGCCATAAATAGCTTAAAAAGAGATCAAAAAAAGCTTCTTAGACCCAACGTCAGAAATGCTGGATTATTCAAAAGTTTTTGAAAAATTGAAATAGGAATTAGATGGATTACACAGGGTCTTTAAGGGTAAAAGAAGAAAAGGACTGTGTTGATTAGCTCTTTGTTTCATTTTTTTAAATTCCAAGTCAACAGCATGAAGAAAAAATATTCAGAAATGTTCTGTGATCCCCAAACCCTATCCTCATCTTGATTCAAATGTTTCTTAAATGTTAAACAATTTTAAATATCCTTATTTTGTCAGTGAAGTAAATACTGCTTTCCTTTTTTTTTAATTTGTTCAAGTTTAAAATCATACATTGTGCATTTAAGTATTGCTGTTTAGTCATTTCAATTATTTTGAACACTTTTTGAGCCATTTAGGGATTTCTTGATGAAGATACTAATGAGTTTTGCCATCTCCCTCAGCAGCTTATTTCACAGATGAGGAAACTGAAGGAAACAGGATGACATGACTTTGTCAGACTCACACAGCTGTTATGTGTCGAAGGCTGAATTTGAACTCAGATTGTCCTGACTTCAAGCCCAGTTCTTAATCCACTGAATTATTTAGGTCATTTAGCTGGTCTCTCTCTCTCCCTTTCTCTCTCTCCCTTTCTCTCTCTCTTTTCCTCCTTCCAGTTTATCTTTTGCTGTCTCTCCCTTTCTAATTTTCCATCTATCTATCTGCCCATCCGACTGTGTGTCTGTCCATGTGTCTGTCTAACTGTCCATACATCTGTCTGTCGATCTATTAACATAAACATGAAATCAAACACATTTATATTGTCTTATATACATATACACATGCATATATATGCATGCATGTGGTATGTAATATACATAATATATACATATATGTACACTTATGTGTGTGGCTGCTCAAGCATTCATATTCATGTATGAAGCAGCTATTTGGTACAGTAGATAGTACTGAACTTTAAGTCAAGAACACTTGAGTTCAAAATTTCTTCATATACTTACTAGCTTGGTGAGTCTAAGCAATTCATTTAACTTCTTTGTCCCAAAATTTCCTTATCATTTGATGAAAAAAAAAATGTGTTAACAACTCTTTAAGTAATGGAATTATTTTTAGCATAAAAATGAGTTAACATATAGAAATCTCTAAATTGATTTCAAAAACGGTAACCATAATAGCTAGACAGGTAGATGACAGGTAGAGAGAGATAGATGGCAGATAGCTAGATAGCTAGATAAGTAGACAGATAGCTAGATAGAATGGATAGATAGAAAGAAAAAAGTAAGGAAAAAAAGAGAAAAAGGGAAATGAAGGGAAGAGAAGGAAGGAAGGAAGGAAGGAAGGAAGGAAGGAAGGAAGGAAGGAAGGAAGGAAGGAAAGAAGGAAGGAAGGAAGGAAGGAAAGAAGGAAGGAAGGAAAGAAGAAAAGAAGGAAGGAAGGAAGGAAGGAAGAAAAGAAGGAAGGAAGATATATAGATACATAGATACATAGATAATGTGTTAAGATGCTGCCAAGGTGTACTGCTTGCAAAGAATCATAACACAAATCTAAGCAAAAGTTTAAAATTCTTTTTATATCCTTACATAATTTTTCCCAGGCTTTCCTCCCCCCCTTGTACAATTTCTATCATCATAAACCTAGTGATAATAGAACAACAGTTTCTTATGGCCAAGCTGATAAACTTTAATTGTTCATTTGCCTTAAAAGTCAGAATGAAGGAGTTCAATCAACTTTCAAAAGAAAAAGGTTGTTATTTTATTTAAGAGCCACAGATTAAAAAGTCCCTGTCCTACTGCTTCAGTGTAGAAAGATGTGCTGTCATTTAAAATTATGCCCAAAGAGATAAAGAGATAGAGAAATATCAGGCTTCACATACCCTTTGATCCAGCAAAATATTTTGAGGTTTCCATCCCAAAAATATCATAAAAAAGCAAAAGACTTATATGTATGTACAAACATTTATACCCATTCTTTTTTGTGGTCACAAAGAATTGGAAATTAAGGGAATGTCCATCAATTGGGGAATGACTGAACAAGATGCAGTATATGAATGTTGGTGAAATAATAGTATTTTAAAGCATTCAATAGTGTGCTATAAGAAGTGATAATTTTAGAAAAACCTAGAAAGACTTAAAAGAATTGATACTGAAAGAAGTGAACAGAATTAGAAGATTAGTGTGTAAAAAAAGAGAAACATTGTGAGATGATTAGGTATGACTGACTCAAGGTCTTCTCAAAGATACAATGATCTAAGACAATTCTAAGAGACTTATGCTAGAAATTGGTATTTACATGCAGAAAAAAGAACTATGGACCCTGAATACAGTCCAAGCATATTATGTTTACTTTTGCATGGCTTTTCCCTTTTGTTCTGTTTCTTCTTTTACAATGAGTAACGTGGAAATATTTATATGATTGCACATGTTGTCATTTTTGTTATTGATATAGTCAATTTTGCTGATATTTTCTTTTAAATATTGAAGCACCTTTACATTCCTAGTGATATAATGACTGGTGTATATTCAGTGTGGAACATATAAGGAGGAGCTCTCAGGGCCAGAAAGGAGAAGCACACTAGAAGCTTTCTGAGGCTGAGACAGATTCATTCCATCTTCTACCTTTGTTGTGGCTGGAGGCAGAAATATAAACCTTTGGATTCAGAGACGTTCGGAGGCAGAAGCTGACAGAGGCAAATGACTAGCGTAAGGAGGTCTCAGAACCAAGGAGAGAGATAGGCCTCTATTAAAGCTAACTGGGCCCCAAGACAAGAGACAAGACTTTGAAGGAGACAATAAAGGATTTGGACTTTAATACCTGGCTTCATTGGGGTGATTACTCTGAACTGAAAATAGGCTGCTCCCAGAAGCTCCCCAAGAAACCTGCTCCCAGAGAACATTATATTTTAGAGAAGAATATTACCCTCCCATATGGAATACTCTAATAATAACCCACCTACTTCAACATTTCTATGAATATTAATTGTTTCTCCATGCAAAACTCCATGTAATGAAGAACCTTTATTTCATAGATAAGCCTAATCTTCTTTGGGATAATTATCAAGGTGTGATGACTGCTTTTATCACCCAGAGTATTTTAAAATCAGCTGGAGTCAGGATAAGCAAAAATCCTTGATCTTTATTCTTTGTGGAGGTGAAGGGGAATGAGGATAAGTGAGAGCAATTGGGACAGAATCCAGCCAGCAGTGCCTCTGGCTCTCACACTCCACCCATCTAATCCTCTATCCAATCTCCTATACAGCACATCAAATTTGCACAGAGAGTGGGCAGGGCCATTCTTTTTCCAAGCATATATTAATAGAATATTGTATAATTGCTAATTAGCCATGAGTGCTCCAACCATACCTCAGTGCATCTGCTCAGCTTCAGCCCATTACATCAAGGTTAGGAAGATCTCCCTAATATCCACTTCTTCAGTCCCTCCAATCAACTTTTTTCTTTGACTCTTTGATTGTTGTTTAGTTTTAGTGTGGTTTATTTTATTTTGTCTTCCAGGGGTTTATAGAAATTGAATCCCTTTTTCACATTATGTTAGTTTATATCCTTGAAGACATTTATCTTTTCTCCAGTGAGTCTTCTCTTTCCTAGTCTGAACAAGCAGAATTTCTTCAAGGGATTGTCTTACAATGCAGATACGAGTCCCTGAATATCCAGATTACTTCCTTTCTGTCCAATCTTGTCTGTCAATGTCTTCCTAATGTAGGATATCTAGAATAAGCAAAAAAAAAAAAAAAAAAAAAAAATAGTCAAGATCTGGTATGTCAGACGAATAGTATAAAGTAATAAAGTATAAAGTTTTTTCACAATCCAATGCAGTTTTCTCTTTCCTCTTCATTCTTATTGATTCTCAGCATATTCTGTACATTGGACTCATGGATAACTCCGAGAGTCACCAAAGTTATTCATCAGAAAGTCCTTTTCAATGTCCAAAAATTCACACTCTCATTCAGAGGCCTGGGGATATATCCTTTCATGAATCCCCTTCCAAGGCTTGGGCAGCACAACTTTTTAATAACAAATTTGCATTTGTAAGTCCTGAAAGAAGAAACCATTAAGAAATCTTTTTCATGTTAGAGAGAAAGGTGATTTATGCAGATAGAAGGAAAATCATTTATGAACAGAAGTTTGTCCAGCTCAGGATGGGACATTAAAAGGAAAAAGAAGAAAAGGAGAAAAAAGAGGGGAAGGAGGAGAGCCAATTATGACCCAGTTAAGTTTTACTTGATCTCATAGCACATAGAGATCAGGAACTCAAAGGTTTAAAATGAAGATTAGGACCCATTAAACTGAAGGAAAAAATATGCTTATTGAACTTATTAAAATTGTTAGGGACACTGAAGATGCAATATTAATTGAAATTCTGCTTATATATTGATGCTTTTGACCTACCAGCGTAAACAAAACATTTTTGGAGTGGTAACAGAAGGCTAATGTATGCAAGCAGTATGTCCTGAGGTAGGTGTCTATGCATGTTGGCAACAAAATAATAGAAAAGGAATGCCATTCACTTTTGTAGTGTTATCTGCATAGAGTGAGTACAAATAATCTCTAAAATATTCAAATATGTTTGTGATCTCATTGTTTACTATTCAAGGATTCTTGCCAATCTGGAAGCAAGAAAGCATATCCCATATAATATAGAACCTGGAGTCTTAAAGAAGAAAGTTCAAGTCTGGTTCAAACACTTAACTAGTTAGGCAACCTAACCAAATCACTTTAGCTCTCTCTTCCTGTTTCCCATCTATGACATGGGCTTAGTTACATTATCTTTTTACCTTCTCAGCTGTTTCAAATTTTACTGAAAAAATTATGGTCTTTCTCCATGTACTCCCTTTTCTTTCTTCTCATCTTATATTACTGAGATATCTTCTTCCTCTCTTTTTTTCTTTCAATGAAGAAGCATTACCAGGCTGTGTGAATGAGGTATTCAGAGAGGACCAGCACCTCTGGTGAGAAGGATTGCTATGCCTTTTTTAGAATGGCTCATTCACATTTGATATCTACCTGTCACCCAGATCTCACCCATAAATCCAATAAATTGGAACATGTGCAATGGCCACACTCCAGTAAAACTATCTCAGAAGACAGGTTAAATTAGGTTAAGGGTAACTTGCACCTAAGAGTGAGTTGATAGTCATTTACTCCAACCCTGTGAAGATTTTTATCTGGTATTATGAATGGATAAGATCATTTTATTTTAGCATCCATGAAAGCAACTTAAGAGCACATAAAGTTTTGTCAGACATTGAAGATGTCAAGATGATTCACTGTATTATAGGCCGTTGTTAGTCATCTTGACCTTTATCTTGCCACTAAACTTTGATGACTCTGGAAGAGACAGTGAGGTTGATAACTTTATTCAACTCTGCTTCACTTAAATCCAATTCATGCAGAAGTCAAGACATAATCCCATGATGGCTTCGATCCTCTTCTAAAACAAAGGATGGAAAATTGTGATCTTTTCATCTTCCTTAACTGCCATCCTCTATTTTTTTTTTCTGCCCTTTGTTGATAAACCCCTTGAAAAACCATCTCCAAAATATATTTTCACATTTTCCTTTCTTACATTTAGTTAACCCCTTAAATTACTGGTTCACATTTATATTTTCATCAACACCATTCTCTTTAAATTTAAAAGCAACCTTTCAATTGTGAGATTCAATGGGTATTTTTTCAGTCTTCATTCATCTTGACCTCTCTGTTGCCTTTAACAATGTTGATGACCATCAGCCATTTGATATCCTTCCTTCTCTCTAGATTTTTGTGTCACTATTGTCACCTTGCTTGCTTTCTATCTGACATCTGTCTCAGTGTGCTTTGATGCAGATCCTCATTTGCATTCTCTAAAAACTCTCATGTGAATCACAACTTTTTAACCATAAATGATCATTGGCACAATCCCTGTGAACCATGAGTTACTGGATAGCTTTAACACTCCAACACTTATCTATTCAATACTAGAGCCATCCACTCATTCACAATGATATCCATTCAATTACTTATTTCCTTCCAGCCAAATTTTAATTTATTGATCCATCATTCCTTTTATATTGAAATACAGTTACCATCATTTTTATCCATTCATCTGCCCTTTTGGTTTTCAAAACATCTATCTGTTGTGCTCTCTCATTCATTCAGATAGTTAAGCATTTTATTTTAGAATATCTACTCAGGCAAAAAGTTTGTATAATTAGATTTGAAAAGTACAAGACATGATTGAATCAATGATGTATTTATGATCTGTATCTATCGAGAGAGAGAGAGAGAGAGAGAGAGAGAGAGATTGAATTGAATAAAAAACATATATCAGGAAGTTTTATTCAACAAAGAACTTTCCATTTAATTATATACCATTTATATTGCTAACATTAGTCAAAGTAACTCGATTCAAAACCGATATATCTCTTATGCTTACTATCAGTGTGATCTTCAACATATCTGTTAAACTCCATGTACATGGGGATCCAAATTTTTAAAATAAGAGAGTTGAACAAGTTTATTATAAATTCACTTATACTCTGTTATATCTTTCCTTTACTATTTTATTCAGAATATATTACATGTAAACTAAACTTATTTTAATTTTTCTAAATTCTTTAAAGAAACTATCAACTGTAGTTTCTGACCTGTAGAAAAAGTCCTCTTTAGAATAACATCATATATTCTATTTGATGCTTTTTTTTTACTTTAATAAGAGAAAATAAAGACTAATAATACAATTGATAATATTAAAAATCAAAAGTCTTTCTGATTCCAAACCAAAATTTGACTTCATGATTCCATATTGTCTAAATTTCTCACCATTTATGTAAGTACTACCAACATGTTCCAAACATCACCATCAATGATAGCTTGCCATTACAAATTAAGTCATCAATTTGATTGCAATGGAGAATGTAAATAGATGCATTTAAAGGACTTAATAAGCTTTTAAGTGATCCTCAAATTAGATTAGATATTATTTTGTATTTATCTGATTATATAAATATGAGAATGAAAACAATTTTACAATATAATTTCCATAATATGAATTTTGAAGATATAAAACATAAAAGAAAGCAGTTCTGTCAACACAATACCAAATCCTTTGTTCTGAAACAGTTAAAAAGTAGGTCCATAATATTGTTTCAATTTTAAAAGAGAAATGAAAGGACATATCATTGTAATTTAGCTTTTTCTATCCAAAAGTAGAAAGGCCAAGCCCATAATATGCCTAAATCCTGAAGGTTGGGTAATGATATATGAGAAAGTCAATTAGGTTTCTTTATTAAGGAAATATGGAGTAATGGACAAAAAATAATGAATCCCCAATACAATATAGATATGAATATTCATGAATGCATTTAAAAGGGGTATATGATTAGATGCCATGTGAAATGGTAGTTTGATCCATGGAGCCTGCTAATAAGGGCTGAAAATTGTTTACTTGTCAATATCAGAAGGCCTTGAGATTGGGTTGAGAAGTATAAAGATACATGCAATGACTTATGCAATGCTTTAGTATATAGATTCACATATAATTGAAGTATGATCAAGAAAGGGCATTTTGGGCCTAAAAGTGACAAGTTGTATGAGGTGCATTGATTCATCCATTCCAGCTCCAAGGGTAATTTTGGTTTAATTACTGTGTCTGAAGTAGACATTTATAAGAAAGCATGAAAGTTGGAAAGATGGCTTATTAGGCAAGTGAAAACATGATCTATTTTAAACGAAGTTGAACATAGTGAGGTAGGAAAGCTTGAATTCAATTTCAATTGAGAGTGGAGCACAATTCAAGTTAAGCCACACAAATAAAGGCTACACTTATCAAACCAACAATAGTTCTTGGGGTCATCTGAATCACTATATAGGAGTTATTTCCAGAGTTCTCAACCCCAGAACAATGATAGGGGTCAGACAACCAGACAGTAGGAGATCACAGGGGAAACTTTGATGGCACTGGGATCAGGACTCTATTATATTCCCCATATGTGGTTTTGGATCACAGTCCCAGGTGAAGAGGATGAAATTACTAGCATGAAATAGCAGGCATCTGCAGGGGAGTGGAGACTTATCACAGTCTTAAGGCATAAGAAACTGCATACGGTTTCTCAGAGACCAAGCTAGGAGAACTAGTGACTATTTCCCTTATTAAATCATACTACCTTGGAAAAAATGAAAACGTACAGGTCCCTAGAAATGGCTCTGAAAATAGATGCAAATTAAAAAAAAAACAAAAACAAACAACTTAGACACTGCTCTGTCCATTCCTGGAGGAGAGAGCAACAGAAAGTTAAAAGTAAAGAAATAGATTGGTAAAATGAGAAAACAAGAAAAAATAGAACCTGACCAAGGGAGTTACTATGGTTACCAAGAAGGTGAAAATATAAAATCAGAAGACAAGAAAGACAAAGCAGCTTCATTCAAAGCTCAAAGAAAAAGTTAAATTAGTCTTGTGCTAAAGGGAAAAAATGTAGAGAAGCTCAAAAACAATTTTATAAATTAAACAAGAGATATAGAGGAAAATGGGGGGAAATGACAGTGATGCACAAAAAAAAGAAAAACTTGAAAAAAGAGTCAATAGCTTGACAATAGAAGAAAAAAAAATTAAAATCCTTAAAAATAGAACATACCAAAAAAGACAAAGAGGCAAAAAATATAGTGAAAAGAACTTAAATAGCAGCAGTGGTCAAATAGAAAAGAGTATACATAAATTCACTGAATACAGTATTTTCTTAAAAATTAGAATCGAGCAAGTGGAAGATGATAATTTTATGAAAATTAAGAAATAATAAAACAAAATAAAAGAATGAAGAGAATAGAAAAAGTTAAATATCCCATTGGAAAAAAATGATTGAACTGGAAAATAAATCAAGAAGAGATAATTTAAGAATTATTGGACTACCCTAAAGTCATGATCAAAATAAAGGGTTCCAGACATCCCATTCTTAATAATTTTCAAGGAAAATTATCCAGAGATCCTAGAAGTCAGAAAAAAAAAAGAACTAAATAATCAAATCATAATTGAAAGGATCTATCAATCATCTCTTGAAAGAAAATCAAAAATGAAAACTTTCAGAAATTGTAGTCCTACAATCCCTAGTTCATATTTCAAGGAGAAAAAGTGTAAGCAATTAGAACAAATTAAATATTATAGAACCACTTTTAGAATAATGCAAGATTTAGCAGCTTCTATACAAAAGTTCAGACTTCAAAATATAATATGATGGTATATTTTAACTTAATAACATGTATCACACAAACATACAACATATTACATTTTTATAGTTATATGCATAATATAATTATATATTGTAATTATAAAAAAATCTACATAGAAAAGGGGCTATGATTATAACCAAGTGTCATTTCCACAGAAAAAAAACTTAGTATTATCCTTCAGGGAAAGAAATGGATAATCAGGGAAATGGAGGATCTTCAAGCAGTCTGATGAAAGGACTAGTGTTGAATAGAAAATTTGATTTTCAAATATAAGATTAAAAAAAAGTATTGAAACATAGATGAGAAAGAGAAACTATAAAAGATTCAATAACATGAATTTGTTTACATTCCTACCTGGAAAGACAATACTTGAAATAAATAAGAAGTTTATCATTATTAGGGCAGTTATGCAAAGACCCAGAGTATCAGTGGAACTAATAGGATGGTATCTAAAAGCTAAATTTTAGGGACATCTTGTAAAAAGTGGGAAGAGAAATGTAGAATATGATGGAGGACAAAATGTGTATGGGTTTGGGCAATGTTTGAATCTGATTCGCTTTAGAATGTTTTCAAAGAGGGAATCAAATGCATATTTAATGGATTATGTTAGTCTTATCTTATGCATAGTAGGGTTTCTTAAACTTTTTTTCCACTAATGGCATCTTTTTGCCTGACAAATTTTTACATGAACCCAGATATCTAGATAGAAAAAATAGCTTTATAAATTAAATATTTACTAGTAATAAATCATAATTTCATCCTTCACATTCACTTATAGGACCCCATATATGGTTGTGACTCACCATTTAAAAAGTTTTTTCTCTGTAGAGATTGTTCTCTTTTGTATTCACATCCATGAGTTTGCTTCAATCCCTGTACCTGCCAGATTGAAAAAATCAGGTTCTTCTTTAATTCCTGCTCTTTTCAAGTTCTTCCTTCCATAAGGATGAGAGAGAGAGAGAGAGAGAGAGAGAGAGAGAGAGAGAGAGAGAGAGAGAGAGAGAGAGATATAGATATAGTTTTAGTGGAAGAAATCATATTCATGAGTGCACTTTTTTGTTTTATTCTTTTTTCCCCCTTTCATTACCACATACACCTCAAACAGGTGATAATTAAGAAAGGATATATGTATATATACATAAGTAGATATATACATACACATACATAAACACATATATCTTTCCTATTCCTGTTGCCCCTTTTCTTTAATTCTGCTCCTCAATTCCCTTGCTATTACTTAACTTCCCCCAACCACAGATCCCTCCCTTGTCTTCCCCATTCTTTGCCTCCCTGTCCATACATATATATATGTGTGTGTGTGTGTATATATATATATATATATATATATATATATACATATAGATGTATATATATAGTGTTACCTATTTAACCATTCTTGATGTGAAAAGGTTTTCAGAACTATTAGTCCTTTTCCTCCCTCTAATGCCTCTGTGTCTATTCTTCCTCTGCATCTCATTTGTATGACATAATTACTATTTTTGTCTTAACAAATTAATTTGGACTACCCAATTTCTAATGTCAATCTTAAACATATTATGTAAAAAACATAAATAATTTGTCCATCTTAAGTAACTTGAAATTGAATTTTGATATTGGCTCTTATATTTAAATTTTCTATGAAGTTTAGGTTTGGTTGATACAAAGTCCAGAAACTCTGCAAGTTTATTAAATGTCCATTTTTCTCATATAACTTATACATAATTTTGTGAATATGATATTTTTGGCCCCAGACTTAGTTCTTTTGCTTAACAGTAGATATGATTCCATATCTTTTATTGTAGCTGCTGATAAATCCTGTACAATTCCAACTGTAACTCTAGCATATTTTAATTTTTTTCTTGTTTCTTGCAAAATTTTCTCTTTTATCTGGGGATTTCAAAATTTGATAATAATGTTCTTATGTATTTTCTACATGGGATTTCATTGAGATGGTGATCAGGTAGAATTTTTCTATTTCTACTTTTTGCTAAGGTTCAATCTCTCCAAGACAATTTGTTGGATTATTTCTTGCATTATTGTGTCAAGGTCTTTATCTTGGGTCACAACTATCAGGCAGTCCAATTATTCTTATATTTTCTCTTCTTGAGCTCTTCTCCAGATCTGTAATTTTTCTTAGATAAGATGTTACACATTTTGTTCTATTTTTTTCATTCTTTATAATATGTTTTGTTATTTCTTGGTCTCTTGTAGCTTCACTAGTTTCCCTTTTCCCAGTTCTAATTTTCAAAGAGTTACTTTCATCTTGACACTTTATACTTCCTTTTTTAGTTGGTTAACTTTTTGTCATAATCATTGCTTTTCTTGGAGGTTTTTATTTCATTTTAGTTTTTTCTCAATGTTTCACATTTAATATTTAAATTATTTTTTGAGTTCTATAATTCTGTCTAGACAGGGAATCATTTAACATTACTTTTTGAATAGAAACATTTTCATCCTGCTGGACTCAGACCTTGACTCCAAAATCTGTCAGGGAGGTGAAAGTTTGTGTGGTTCCTGTTGAGGTTCCAGCCAAACCAGCTCCTTGAAGGGCTCCCCACTTGGTATTTCACTGGAGCTAACCCAGAGGTGTTTGCACTTTGGATAGCTTAATGCCCCTGCCAGGGTCTTTCTTTAGCTTTTCTTGGGTTGTATCAGGAGAACCCCTGGTCTACCCCAAGTCTTCTGGGTTTTTATACAGTGTATATTCTTGTTGAGGTCAAATATGACCTATTTGTAGGAGAAATCTGGAGAGTTTGAAATTTACCAAGCTATCCTGCCATCCTCCCAGAATCCTCCCCATACTCTTCAATTAATGAGACTTAATCCTTGAGGAAGAAAGGAATTTGCTAATACTAGGTTTCTCTAGGGGGTATGAGTTGAGACCAGTATAAAGAACACTAAACTTTTAGTCAGAGTAATTGGTTCAAATTTACCTGAGTCACTAACTACTTGTTGGACCTAACCCCAATTGCTTTCTCTTTAGGGAGTCAATCTTTTTATCAGAATTATTATGGTGTGGTGAAAACAATATAGTAATGGGAGCTAGAGAAGAGTCACTTTCAGATTATTCCAAATTCATTAAAACATACATTAAAACAATATGTACTATTTTATATACTCAAGGAGAAAGTATTTAAGGATGTTAGAATAATAGATGGTTCTCATGTGGCAAATATTAGGGCATCTAGGAAATCATTTTGAAGGAGTGATAGGTATAAATGTTTTCAGATCTGAATCTTTTAAGGGTAATGCACTTTTATGAAATCAGAAATCTATTAGAGTATGTGTATATAAAGTAATTTAGTGGTTTTTGACCCCCAAAACAACAACCCATTCACTACAATATGCTGTTTTTCTATATCTATTAAATGTATAACCCCAATCAATTCATTTTCCATCTTCTGTTCCCTTTCTATTTTGTTTTCATCTTTCCATTTCTCTGTAAAATGAGAATAGTAGTTTCTCCTAGCAAAGATAGTGATTGGGAGAATCCAATGAGATAATATACATAAAGTGCTTTGAAATTTAAACATGCTTTGTAAAAGTCAGTTTGGGTTCTTTGTAAATTCAGGAGATTAGTCTACATGATCTCTAATGATCCTTCAATCTATAAATCCATATGATTCAAAGAATAAAAAATTATGGAGCTAGAAGAAAATTTTAGCTTCATCATGTCTGACCTGAGCATTTTATAAAAGAAGAAACTGAATGACTAGTCCAACATTTACACAATCAGAAAGAGATTGGTAGGAATTAGTTTCCATACTCATTTTTGTTTTATTTGTATTTGCCACAGGGACATCATAACCTATCCTAATTACTAATTTCAATATTTCCTAGTGAATCACCTTTCCAATAACAACAAATTTCCAAAATGTTTAATTCTACAATGGATATTCACATTTAATGTCAATTAAGATTTATATAAAGAACAGTTTTGTAAAATGGGGACAATAATGGAACAATCTTCATAGTGCCATTTAAGAGTTTTTGACGTCCCAGGCTCCTTGCTAGGGACTGGGATAAAAATGTAACAAAACAACAGCAGCAGCAACAACAACTACAAGTCCTGCCTTAGCATGCCTCATACTATTTATTCAAATGTGACATCCATATTTAATGAAGTTGGTTATGATCATTGACCTTTTGCCCCATACTCGGAAAATTTTATACTTAATCATAAAATGTCAAAAAGAGAGGAAGAGTTGTTAAATGAAATATAAAGATTCATCCTTTCACAGTCAACTTGTGAAGAGGAAATAAGACCTTTGATTGAATTATAGCAACATATACTCACTGACTGGGTCAAAATAAAAGTCTACATCTCTGAGTGACCCTTAAAAGCAGTTAAATAGTTCTAATGTCAGTCTGTTAAAGTAAGTATAGGCTGGGGGAAGTCTTGTGAAGGAGAAAGTCAAACATATTTTTGAAGGTGAAGATGGAATTGTTTTTTTTTTCTTTCTTTTTTCATTGACTAATTGACTAGAATGTAGCAGCAGTGCTACTTTTCCAATAGAAGACATTTCATCTAGCAGTTTGAGTTTCTGGAACAGTTGAAATGCATCCTGCAGTGAGTAAAGACATATATCCTGCAGGTACAAAAAGCTCCATAGAGGAAGTCATTCAAGGGAGGCAGCTTTTTCAAGGGCTATGACCCCTAACATCAGAGAATCCATATAATTAAAGATTCAAGGAAGAACTAGTCCTTGCTAGAGAACTGAGCTGCTGAGAGGAGGACACCATAAGAGAGAATGGCAATCAAGTTCCTGCTGCACTAGATTGTGAATTGTCTTGGCCCCATGTATTCTTTTGGAGCTGCCTCACGAGCACCTTTATCCCAATGTGCTTATTTTTCTCAAAGATATTGTTGTATTTGTGAATGTGTGTAGACCTGGGGTTTAGAAATAACATATCCTATAGCTACTGACCATACTATATTGTCAAAGCAAATGCCTTAGCTTTGAGCCATTTCTATTTATTGGATAAACAAAAAAAATTAAGTTCACTAATGGTGGTACATAACCTAATTAGTTATAGTAATCAGAACGCAATTTCATAAACTACAACGATAATCTAGAGTAATAATAGTAGTAGTAATCCTCCATGAAAGAGATTAGAGAAGATTTGAAAGTAGAGACAGAGGGAGAAAGGAAGGAGAGGTAAAAGCATGGAGATCAATGAGATACATACATATACATATGTATATATACATACAACCATATACATACACACACACACACACATATATATATATATACTTCTAGATAGTTATATGGATATTATATATAGGTAGAAATATAAATATACACATACTTGTATGCATATATAAATTCAGACATGTATGTATGTATGTATATATATATATATATATATATATATAATTTTATTTTATAGCAAACCTTACAAAGCAATATTTTGAGTATTCAATGAGAATTTGTTTTAACTAGACAATTGCAATATCTTTATAAAAGGTCTTTCTCATTCTAATGTGTCCCATCTCTAATTAAGATATATCAAAGTGCAATCCTGATCATGTCAATTTCTTGTTTAAGTATATTCAGTAGGTCCATCTTGCCCCTAGAAAAAATGCAAATGTCTCCATTTGGCGTTTGAAGCCTTTATGTTTCTCTATTTTCTGAATCTAATAATAATAAACTTCTCTAACACAGCAGCCTTCTCAGTGTAGAATTCCTCCTAGTCGCTGGAGACTTCTCATTCTAGACTTGCCCTCCATTCTTTTATTTCCCCTTTCTCATTGGGTTGTTCATTTTGGAAACCTCCATTTGAGAATGGGTCTAGGCCAACAATGATTATTTTTTCCCTGCCGTGATTCTTATTTTCTAGATATCACCAACTGCTCATTGTGGGAATACCATCTCTATCTTCTCCCCTTTTATGCATCTCCTTTTCTCATTTGAAAATAAGTTCTTTGAGAAATGGGATTACCTTTTTTTTTTTTTTGGTATTCATTGCATTTGATATGTCCTCTAGAATATAGTAAACACTGAAGAGCCAGTCTTGTCTTGATCTTCTTTAGTAATCCTGATTGATTTCATATTACTGTCCATATTGTGTCTAATGCATAATGTGTCTCAATTGGTTCCCTAGGCTTGAACCTTCTCCAGTTATACCCAGACTACTTCCTAACACAAGATTTCCTGATTTCTACTTATTAGAATTCTTTGTATCATTCCAATCTCTGCTTATGCCTTCTTCCAAGAACTCTTTCCCATTCCTCTATTTCCAAACATTCCATACATCCATAAAGTACTTTTTTATATACGTACCTTTTTATACATCATGCTTTTCAGTAGAATATCATCTCCTTAAGGAAAAAAAAAAAAAAAGCTTCCCTATTCATCCTTTCATTCATTTATCCTGACTGCCAAAAATGGAGCCTTGCAAATGACAGGTGCTTAATTATTATGTTTTAGTTGTCAGTGAATTGAATTTGGTTGAATCAAAGTGTGTCTCAGTTTCATCTACTTTGATAGTTATCAGAGTTGCATTGAAACTACTTAGATTTATAGATGCATCTATATATGCTGAAATAGTAGATAAGGAGACTCTGTATCACTAAAATCTGTACTAAGTGGAAGGAATGATTCAAGAATGAAAATAATATTAATTTCAATATGGCGGGACAAAATATATCTGGAACTTTTTCATCTTGGGAGGCATTTTGCTACTTTGAAGATGAATGCAAAACTCTTGTTAAATGACACTTTATCAAAGAGGTTGGAAACAGGTTCCAGTTTGAAGGACTGATAAGCTAAGAAAGAAGTGCTCTACATAGTGAAAAATCATAGTTGATAAGATGATTAATGTCATCTCCAATCATGGTCCTATGAATATATAAAGAGTATACCTCCTTTCTCTCACTGGAAAATTGAGGACCTTTGGACTTACAAGTATACTTTACAAAATTATGTTGGTGGTGCTTTTAATATTAGCTATTGCATATATATTTTATAATTATATTTAAATATAACCCAATACAATATAATATGATATAATATAACATAAATAATATCACATCAAATTACATCACATCATATAATAAAGCAACATCACATAAGACATTATATAATATATTTACTTACACATAAGTTTTTATAAAGTCAAAATTAATTGTGTAAAGAAAATCTGTTGCTTTAAAATAATTGTACCATATAAAGCATAAAAATGAAAATGAAAAGAGATATTGAAAATTTACATGTGAGAAAAAATAAACCTCTTTCATTTACTCTGGTTCCATCTTACTATTTATTGGAAAACCATGCTTCAACATACTAAAATTGCAACCACTATTTTTTCTTCTTTTTTTCATTTTCTTGTCATTTTATTGTAAACAAGATTAGTCCTATATATGCAAAGATATTATTTTTGTAAATATATAATTTTTGCATGTATATATGCATATATACATATATCTATATAGATAATGATATGTATATAAAATACTCCATTAGATTACAAACTTCATAGAACAAGATATGTCTTACTTTTGTATTTTCATTAAGAGAATTTAGCTCTTTCTTTGACACAGTCAACTTTCATAAATGCTTTTTTTATTTGTTCATTCTCCTTAGCTTATATTTTGTCTTATTTTCTAAAGATCTTTTCAGATTTCTATGATTTCCTCTTCCTTTAGCCATAAAGTGTACTAATAAATAAGGTACATAAAAAATGTTGCACATGGAAGATTGTTTTACTATTTTACTATTTTGGGTTGGGAAGAGTGGCAAGAGGTCAGACTATCTTTTAAAAGCCACAGAAATAGCTTGCAAATAGCAACAATCACCAATTCAAGATCCATTATAGAGAAGAATTTGACAAGCCATAGTGATGGTTGGATGTATGATGAAAAGTGAAGAGAGCAGTGAGGGTTATGGCTTTTGACTTCTGAATCATCGTGGTGTGAATGAAGGTAATTAGGAAGAAGTGACTAGATGACTGTGGAAGTGGGTTTCCTTTCCTTTACATTGATCTTCAGATTTCAGAAATGTAATGGGCTGAAGCTGAGCAAATGCACTGAGGTCCGGTAGAGCACTTGAGGTTAATTAGTGATTGGACAATACTCTATTAATATATGTTTAGAGAAAGAATGGCCCCACCCACTCTGAGCAAGTTTGATGTGCTGTATAGGAGATAGAAGATTTAGTGTGTGGTGTGTGCGAGCCAGAGGCACTGCTGGCCGGATTCATGTCACACTTGCTCTCACTTCTTATCACTATTCCCCTTCACCTCCTCAAAGAATAAAGATCAAGCATTTTGCCTTATTCTGATTCCAGCTGATTTTAATATACTCTGGGTGCTAAACGTGGTCATCACACAGAAGGACAATAAAGTGAAAATATCTGGAAGGGAAAGGATATCTAGAACTAGAAAAAAAGATGAAAGTTCAATGTATTAGAATAGAATTAAAGAATAAAAATATATATCACATATAACAGAAAAGTGTTCAGGGAGGATGTTATTATCTGGAAAGTCATAAGTCAGAATCATAGCAAATCAAACAATAAAGAGTTCATTGACATTTCTCGAAACAATGGTAGTTGCTGCCAAGTGAGGAGAGAGTTTATGAATAATAGCAATACAAATCTCTCACCCTAACCTCTTGAGTGTCCCCTCAAAGTATAAAAAGGAAATAGAAACAGCTTCTTTGGATATATGTGTAAAAGCAAAATTTGTGCTATCTTAAAGCAGTCATATTTTAACCTTTAATGCTATTCTCTTAACGAACTAATGAAAAAAATGAGAAAACCAGAAAGTTTGAGAGTTGGAAAAGACTTTTGTGTTCAAATAGTTCAATGTATACCCAAGAGAAATATTATCTATAATTTAACTGAGAAGTGGTCATTCATCCTCCACTGGAAGAACTCAAAAGACAAATAAATCATCTCTCAAAGCTGTTCATTTCATAACTGGACAGCTTTTATTGTAATTTCGTTAAAATCAAACTCAAATTTGCTCCTCTGTAACCTTTACCCATTGTTCCTGAATCTGTTTTCTGGAGCTAAAGATAATGAGTGTGATACCTCTTAGGTATGGCAGCCCTTTAAATACTTGAAATAGCTAGAAAAGCTATTCTCAAAATTAACATCTCAATTTAATCAAATCATATTTGCAATGTATCTAAAGTCATCCATCTTTCTTACTACTACTGTTCAGAAATTTTGCAGTTTATAGAAATATTTTAACTGTGGTGCTTGGAACTGGACAAAGTATTCCAGATGTCATCTGAACAGGAAAGAAAGCAGATCTCTCACATCACTTTTGGAAGATATGTTTCCCTTAATACTAAGTTCACATTGGATTTGTTACTACACATAACACTAATGACTCATTGAGTATAGCATGCAATTTTTAAAAATCTGTTTGAACCAAATAACTTATTTTCCTATCCTAAGCCTGCACCTTTGGGTTGACTTTTCGATACTCAGATGCAAGACTTCCCATTCATCTCTTTCAAAATTCAGGCCCTCGCTCTAGTTTGTCAAGTTATTTTAGAAACTTAGCTGACATCCAGTACATTGTCATCCCTTTTCATTGTGTGTATTTTGTACATGTAATTCACATGGCATCTAGATTTTGTTTGAAAGCATTGATTAAAAAATATTTATCGGGATAGAGACAAATATTACTATTTTTCCATCTTTTGATAATTGATCATTTAACTATTAACACTCATTGAATTGAACCACATAATTAGTCCATTATTAAAATTAATTAGTCCAGTATTAAAAGAGCTAAAGAAGGAAAGTACATTTTGACAAATGGCACCACTAACAATGAAGAGGTATGGATGTTAAATATATACTCCAAGAAGTAAAGTAAACAAATTCCTAGAGTAAAATTTAAGCCAGTTACAAAAAGAAATAGACAGCAAAAGTATATTAGTGGGAGACTTTAATTTCTATCTCTCAGAATCAGAAATATAACCACAAAATAAGACAGAAACTAGAGATTAATAGGATCTTATAAAACCTAGATATGATAGACCTCTGTAAAAAACTGAACATGGAAAAAAGTATATATCTTTTTCTTGACAGTACATGACACCTGCACAAAAAGTTTTCATGTATTAAGGCACAAAAAAACTCACAATCAAATGCAGAACAGCAGAATTAGTAAATATTTCCTTTTCAGACCACAATTCAATAAAAAAAAAATATTCAATGAAAGACCAGGGAAAGATAGAATAAAAACTAATTGAAAATTAAATAATCTAATTCTAATGAATGAGTCAAACATCAAATCACAGAAACAATCAATAATTTTATCTAACAGAATGACAATGAGATAAAATTCTAAATACCAAATAAATACCAAACATTATGGGATGCGGCCAAAGCAGTTTTTAAGAGACAATTCATATCTATAAATAGCTATATGAATAAAATAGATAAAGAGGAAATCAATGAATTGGACCAATTTCCTTCGATGGATAACTAATTCAGGAAGAGCCAAAACAGAGAAAGAAAATTATAAACCAAACTCCCTAATAAATAATGATGTAAAAATTTTAATTAAAATATTGGCAAAGTGATTACAATAACTTATCAGCAAAATAATACATCATGACCAAGTTGGATTTATACCAGGAATGCAAGGTTAGTTCAATATCAGGAAAACTATTACCATAATTGATCATATCAATAATAAAACCAAGAGAAATCATATGATAATATCAATAGATGCAGAAAACCCTTTCGACAAAAGACATCATCAATTCCTATTAAAATAATAGATATCTTAGGGATAAAATTAGTTTTCCTTAAAATAAGTAGTATCTATTAAAACCAACAGTAAGCATTATTTGTACTGGAGAGAAGCTGGATACATTCCCAATTAGATTAGATGTGAAATAAGGATATCCATTATCATCACTATTATTCAATATTGTACTAGAAATGTTGGCTTTAGCAATAAGAAAAAAAATAAAGGAATTGGAATAGAAAATGAGGAGATAAAACTGTCACTTTGCAGATGGTAGGATGATATACTTTGAGAATCTTAGAAAATCATTGAAAACATACTTGAAATAATTAGAAGCTTTAAAAAAAGTCATAGGTGGATCAAGGAGAATGCACAGTTTTATAGCTTTTTGGGTAGTTCCATTTTTTTTTTTTCTGGGAGAAGTAATAAACAAGAATTAGAGGCAATTGACAGAAGTAGAATAAACTTTATTGTTTGAAAAAGAAAACCTTCTGTACAGACAAAATTAATTTATCTAAGATAAGAAAGTTATCCAGTGATGGTGGAAAGGGGTGTGTGGGGGGGGAATTTTTGTATTAAACTTCTCTGATAAGAGTTTGATATACAAGATACAGAAACAATAAACAAAAAAGTTGCAGTATATGAAATAAAACAAACATCATCAATCATCAGCATTTCTATATATTATTGAAAAGGACCAATAGCAAGCGGTAGAAGGAAAAATTATATTTAAAATAACTGTAGACAGAATAAAATATTTGGATATCTTTTTTCCAAGATAAACCTATTTGATGAGCTATTTGAACACAATTGCAAAACACTTTTTTTTAGGTGTTTACATTCAAAACATGCACGGATCATTTTTCAAGCCTTGTGTTTAAGATATTCCTCTCCTTCTACCAATCTTCTCCCCTAGATGGCCGGCAATCCAATATATGTTGCACATGTTAAAATGCATACTAAATCCAATATGTGTAAACAAGTGTCTTGTTGCACAAGAAACATCAGATCAAAAAGGAAAGAAAATGAGCAAGAAAAAAACATTAAAAAGAATGAGAATGTTATGTTGTGATCCACATTCAATTTCCACAGCCCTCTCTCTGGATATAGATGGCTTTCTTCCTCATAAAATCATTGGAATTGGCTGGTATCATCTAATTATTGGAAAGAGTCACTTTCATCAGAATTGATTGTCATTTAATATTGATGTTGTCATATCCAATGATCTCCTGGTTCTGCTCATTTCACTTTGCATCAGTTAATGTAAGTCTCTTCATTCCTCTCTACAATCATCCTCCTGATCATTTCTTATAGAACAAAAATATTCCATAACATTCATATACCATACCTTATTTAGCCATTCTCCAATTGAAGGGCATCCACTCAGTTTCCAGTGTCTTGCCACAATGAAAAGGGATGCCACCAACATTGTTCACATGTGGTTCCCTTTCCTTCCTTTACAATCTCTTTGGGATAAAAGCCCTGCAGAAACACTGTTGGATCAAAATTAGGCCTTTATCAAAACTCTTAAATGTGAAATTCTTTTACCAATTTATTGCTTCCCTTCCAATCTTGTCTGCATTAGTTTTGTTTGGACAAAACCTTTTTTAACTTAATATAATCAAATGTGTCTATTTGGTGTTCAATTATGAAGTCCACTTCTTCTTTGGACACAAATTTCTTTCTTCTCCACAAATCTGAGAGGTAAACTATCCTATTTTCTTCTAATTTGCTTATAATATCACTGTTCTTGTCTAAATAATGAACCCATTTGGATTTTATCTTGGTAAGTGGTGTTAGATGTGGGTCAATACCTAGTTTCTTCCATACTAGTTTCCAATTTTTCGAGCAGTTTTTGTCCAATAGTGGGTTCTCATTCCTAAATCTGGGATCTTGGGATTTGACAAGCATGAGATCACTATAGTTATTGACTGTTTTGTCTGATGATCCTAATATATTCCACTAATTGACTACTATATTTCTTGGCCAGTACCAAATGGTTGTGATGACTGCTGCTTTATTTCTCATTGATTCTCTTGTGCAATTCTAGACCTTTTATTCTTCCAGACAAACTTTGTTATTATTTTTTCTAGATCTTTAAAATAATTTTTGGGAGTTTGATTGATATGACACTAAATAAGTAGATTAATTTAGGTAGAATTTTCATTTTTTATATTAGTTTGGCATACCTATGAACACTTGATATTCTTCTTATTGTTTATATCTGAATTTCTTTGTGTGGAAACTGTTTTGCCATTGTGTCCTTACAGTGCCTGATTTTATCTTGGCAGGTAGATTCCCAAATATGTTATATTATCTACAGTTATTTTAAATGGGGTTTCTTTTTGAATTTCTTTCTGCTGGATTTTGTTGGTAATATATAAAAATGATGATGATTTATTTGGACTTATTTTGTATCCTGCAACTTTGGTGAAGTTGTGAGTTGTTTCTAATAGTTTTTAGTTGATTCTTTAGGGTTCTCTAAGTATGTCATTATATATTCTGCAAAGAGTGATAATTTGTTTTCCTGATGACCTACTCTAATTTCTTTAATCTCTTTTTCTTCTCTTATTGCCAAGGCTAACATTTCTAATACATTATTGAATAGTAATGGTGATAGTGGGCAACGTTATTTCACTCCTGAGCTTATTAAGAAGCATTCTAATTTGTCCTCATTACATATGATGCTTGCTGACAGTTTTAAATAGATGCTATTGATAATTTTAATGAAAAGTTCACTTATTTCTATATTCTCTAATGTTTTTAATAGAAATGGGTGTTGGATTTTATCAAATGCTTTTTCTGCATGCATTGAGATAATCATATGATTTTTGTTAGTTTGGTTATTGATAT
The DNA here is from genome assembly GCF_902635505.1 of Sarcophilus harrisii. Classification (NCBI taxonomy): domain Eukaryota; kingdom Metazoa; phylum Chordata; class Mammalia; order Dasyuromorphia; family Dasyuridae; genus Sarcophilus; species Sarcophilus harrisii. Next base: position 11,555,770 of record NC_045427.1, on the reverse strand, counting down.
AATCAATTAAGGTAATAATTTTCTTAATATTGAATCAAACCTTAATTCCTCGTATAAATCCTACTTGGTCATAGTGTATTATCTTGGGATAATTTTCTGTAATCTCTGTTAATATTTCATTTAAGATTTTTGCATCAATATTTATTCGGGAAAATGGTTGATATTTTATTTATCTGCTTTCACCCTACCTGGTTTAGCTATAGGCATCAAATCTGTGTCTAAAACAAATTTGGTAGGGTTCCTTCTTTCCATATTTTTTTTCAAATAGATTATATAGTATTGGAATTAATTGTTTTTTAAATCTTTGGTAGAATTCACATGTAAATTCCATCTGGCCATTTTTTCTCAGGGAGTTCATTAATAGCTTGTTCTATTTCATTTTCTAAAATGGGTCTATTTAAATAATTCATTTCGTTTTCTGTTAACCTGGGCAATCTGTGTTTTATAACTATTCTTCCATTTCACTTAGATTATCAAATTTATTGACATATATTTGGGCAAAATAACTCCTAATTATTGCTCTAATTTCCTCTTCATTTGGTGGAAAGTTCTCCAATTCATAATCAATTTGATTATCTTCTTTCCTTTTTTAAACAAATTAACTAAAGATCTATATATTTTGTTTCTTTTTTCATAAAACCAACTGTTTTATTTATTAATTAAATATTTTTATTTTTAATTTTATTAATCTCCCCTTTTATTTTCAGAATTTCAAATTTGATATTTAATTTAAGTTTTTAATTTATTCTTTCTATAGCTTTTTTTACCTGTAATCAATGAGTGATTCCATGACTTCTCACCCTGGCATATGGCACTTTTAGATAGGCCACCTTGTCCCCTTAAGGAGTTACTTCTATGGCCTTCATTTTCTTATGAGCCAAAGATAACCTGTTTCACTTGTCCTCCTGGATCTGATCCTTTCTTTGTAGATTTCAAAACCACTCCCCATGTTGTCTCCTTAACCTTGCCCTTCCCTCCCATTCTTTTTTAGTTATCTTTTATATATTGTCTTCTTTTTCTGCAGTATTATATATTTTTTTAAATCTACAATATAATATTTAAGCAAGGGAAGAAGAATTACAAAAAATTATTTTGTGCATACACAAAATTATGCATTTTTAATTGCATATCATGGACAAGAGGGGCACTGGGACTCAATTGGGTGCCACAGTAGAATGCCAGACTGAAATCAGAAGGACTCAAGTTCAAATGTGTCCTCAGATACTTATCAGATGGGTGACTCTGTGAAGGCCATTTAGCTTTGTTTCCTACAGTTCATTTTTCTACAAAATGAGCTGGAGAAGGAAATAGCAAACGACTTTAGTTTCTTTGCCAAAAACAAACAAAGAAAAATAAACCCAAACTAAACAAATAGGTGGCAAAAAGTCAGAGACTATAAAATGAACAAAAATGGGTGAGCAAGTTTGTTTGGTGAATGATAATATAATGTCTCTTTTTTCCCCCTCTGTCTCTTTCTCTGTAGCTCTTCCTTGCTCTATTTCTCTCTGTGTGTCTGTGTCTCTCTGTGTTTCTGTCTCTGTATCTCTTTCTCTTGCTGTGTGTGTCTCTCTCATCAACCTGATTTCAGATACTTACTGGCAAAGTGGCCCTAGACAAGTCACCTAATTTCTGTTTACTTCAACTATAAAGTGTATATAATCATAGGATATTTTGCATGGTTGTTGTCAGGATGAAATTTTAAAAAATATTGATAAAATGCTTATGTTGAAGAAATAAGAGAGGCTTTAGAAATGTTTATTCTCTCCCCGCCCCATGCTCATATGTAAGGAAGGAGGCATATGCTCACCCTTCTTTCTACGTTGATGATTTCATCACGTGTATGATGAGGTTTTAATGTGGTTCCATGGTGTTAAAGTAATTTAAAAAATATGGACCATCACAGGGATTCATTTTATGAGATGCAAAATGCTTTCTCTGATCGAATTAGAGGAATGACTTCATTCTATGAGCAAAAATCGAACATGTCATTACAAGAATTTAAATAGCTAAGCCTTTCCAAAAATCTCAAACTAGCAGCCCTAAGTGAAGGAGAAAACAGGTTAAGTCTCTGTCAGGCAATAACTCTTGGGAGGCAATGAGGGGATGAGGGGAATTTTTCTCTTCTACCCCATCATGCATGTCAGTTTTAAGATGCAGCTTTTCAATGAGTAAGAGATATTACAACCAGCAGGGAGTAGAGAAACATACTCCTATCTTAGCAATAGAGAAGTAGTCAGTCAAGTGAAAAAGCATTTTTAGAGAATAGGACACATGGAAGATGAGGCAAAAATCTAACTATAGACTCAAGAGGAAACTAGCATTGACAACTGAGATATGGATCCTTGTTGGAAAGAAATGACTTTTAGGTCCTGTATTTGTCATATGTATCCATAATATGTGTGACTGGCTAAAATTGTTTTCTCATTTTCTGCCCATTCTTCCCATAAACATTCTCTGTATTTGTAAAAGCATGTTCCAGAGTTCTAGGAAGAACACATTTATTTTTCTGGTAGTGACTATTTTTAATGTCATATTAGGAAATGCCTTTGATAATGCCTTGCTTCTATTGGTCAATTTTTGTGGGAAAGCAAACCATTAGGGGCTTATAAGGAGAACACTCATTAAAAATGCTAACCCACAGGTTTAATCCTACAGTCATAAAAAAAAAAACTAATTTCCAAATACACAAACAAACATTTTATGTTGGCAAAATAATCTAGTAGAATTGTTATGAATGTATTAGAGATGATGAACAGAAAAGTGATTTTAAACACATAATAATAACAACAATAATTATGATGACCATTATAAAAAATAGATCTTTTATTCCCAAGAAATTTCCACAAATTGTTGTGTCCTAATGAAAACCAACAATTGGAATATTTTTCTTCATCAGTAAAAATATGAAATCTCAACTTGTAAAGTACTCAGCTCAATCAATGAAGTATGGAGCCCAATCAGCAGTGCATCAGAGAAAAACACACAATTAAACTTGCTCAGCAAAGTGTGTTCTTCATTAATAGAATAATCTGAAATGTCAGGTGAATCATGACACCATTATAATATGCAACTTACAAGCAAATTATGCACCAAGCATTGACTTGGAAAGCATGTAGTTAAGGCAATGAACTTTGCAATTCCACCATCAGCAAATAAATGCACCTTAAGCTTTAAAGGATATCTTGATCACCAATAGAAAATTAGCTGGGGGAGTCATAATTTGATTCATTGATTTCTTTTAAGTCTGCACCTTGAGCTGGAAAACATCCCTTTAATGCAATTGAATTCAACTGATGTTGATAAAATGCATGCTATATAAGAGATCCAATACTAGGCATAAGGAGAAAAGGGTATTATTCTCCTGCTCAGAGTAAAGTACAGTTCTGCTAACCCATTTTCCTGGACATGATGCTTCGCTTCATTGCAAACACCATCATTAATGGGGATATTGTCAATATTTGTCAATTGGATTGACATTGTCAATGGAATAATTGTCAATAACCATGATACATATCTGGTCATACTGTACTCACCAATCTGAGTTAGAGGGATAGCTTCATCTCCACATCATTAGATGGGTAACTTATTCTAATTCATGATGAGAAAGTGGCAGATCTGGAAATCAGTCAAATTTTGCACCTCTATACAAGAGACAAATGTGAATTCTTTATTAAAGTTTTGATAACTTCCTCAGTGGTCTCTGACATTCATAGTTAAGAGTTCTGTAGCACTCTACAACATAGTCATTTGTGAACTTTTAAAATGACTCCCTAGCATATCATGAAGATGTGTTTTGATCCATAAAAATCACTGAAGTAGTCCTGTTACAGATAAATCAAAGAGGTAATTCTCAGTTTAAAAAAAGGGGACATTTACTTTTTTTTTTCCTTTGGACACAGAAAATGAGGAAATATATTTTACTTAACTATGTATATTTGTTACGGGGATTTTTTTTTTTTAATTCCCTTCCCAAGTGCTATTGGGAGTAGAAGGTAAAGCTAATAAATTTATCTTAATTAAAAAACAAAAACTTAAAAAAAAACTTAAGGAGTAATATACCTAAGTAAAATGTGAAGACTATTGAGCATTTTTAAACTTAGTCTTAAAAAACCTCCAGGAGAAGATTCTGGGAAGATGACAGAGTAGGTCAGAACATTTTTAGTTTTTCTAATTTCTTCCATTAAAAAAGTCACAGAATGTTACCTCAGAGGAAAGTAGAACAGCAGAAATAAATAAAATTCAGATTAAATCAAGTGTTCTCCTAAAACAACCTAAGGAGACCCTTTCAGGAATAGAGATTTGGCATGTGTGAAGTGCAAACATCTCTGCACCAGGAGGTGGCAGAATCAACAAATAACAAGTCCTGGGAAACTTTGGAGTGGGGATGCATCCTAAGCCTTAGAAAAGTTCATCTCATAGAGAGTATGGGTGAGGGTCTCACTGCAGAGGAAGGGAAAATTGAAGGACCTTCCTCTGTTGAGAGCAGGCAAGCACAGATGTGATAAGTGGAGGTATCCTGGGCTGGGCTGTTGAGGAGAGTGGCTAGCGCATACCTGGTGAGTGCTGCACTAGAGGGACTGATTTTTGGGTATCCAGGAGGGCAATGGTATGGAATGAGAGAAGAAGATTAGGGAAGAATTCTTGGATGTCTTGGTAGGAATAGGACATGGTAGTGGGTAGAAGTAAAGTTGGAGTTTGAGGAGAGATATGGATAGGACAAGAAGGATATTGAAGGAACATAGAAAGAAAGAAAATATGAAAGTAATTATAACAGAAGCTGAATGGAATGAATTTGCCAATAAAATGGAAATTGATAACATTAACATTTTTAATTCAATAATATATTGCTTTAAACAAATGATATAAAATTCACAGATATACACAGACATAAAATGAAGATCAGGATAAAATTTATTATGTAAAAAATAGAGGTATTAATCATGATTTCAAACAAAGTTAAAAGTAAAATAGATTCAATCAAAATAGAAAAGTAGGAAAACTACACTGTGTCAGCCACATTATTCAAAATTGTTTTAGACCATTTAAAATAACTAAACAGCATAAAATAACTGGAAGTATGCCTGTAAAAATAAGAACTGTGAATAAAGCCATAAACCATTGATACAAAAAAAGTTAGATGCAAATAAAGTAATACTTATAATTCGTGTATAGGTAAAGCCAATATAATTTTAGTAACAATTTTACCTAACTAATATCTAGTTACCTAACTAATGTCTAATGCTATCTCAAATAAATTACAAAAACTGAAAAAAAAACTTATTTAGAAAAAAAATAACAAAGTTGTTTTTCTTTCCTAATATAAATAAAACCATGCAACCAGGGATAGAGAATGGAGAAAATTGGGGTAAAAGCAAAAGAAAACAAAGTGACGTTTTTAAAATAATTTCTCTGAACATTATTGTGTTGGAGTATTTTTGTGGTTTAGAAAATGATGAGCTGATTGAGTTAAAAAACATGAAAAGATTTGGACTTATGAATGAAAATGCTATTTATCTTCACAGAAAAAGATGACAACTGAAAATAAGCGAAGTATAGTCTTACATATATTATATGACTTTATATTTGTATAAGTGTGTATTTTACAGTTATCACATATTTGCATATATATGAATATATATTTATATACATGAATTCGTATTCATATATACATACATGTGCATATGTATTTACATATACATATAAATGTAGATGTATGTGTGTATGTGTATATCCAGCTTAATTGTATCCTTTGTGGAGAGGGAGAAGAGAAAAAAACAAAACAAAACAAAAAACACACAACAAAGAACGATGTATGTGTGTATGTTTATGTGTATAAATCTATAAAAAGCAAAGAAAAGCTTGACAAGTCAAAAACCATGTGTGGTGTTTATTATATAAGTTTTCTTAAAATAGAAATATATTGCTTTATATTGAATCTGCTCTTGTGTTCTGTTGTGTACATATTTGTTTACTTATTTTGTACTGTTTAAATAATTTTAAAAACTTAAAAAAAGAAAAGGAACTCATGTTTAATAATAAAGCTTTTACAAAGAGAAATTGTTTATTTGCCTTGCCAAACAATTACAATTCACTTGAGTAAGAGAGAATAGCAACTGGATACTTTGCTGGGCAAAAATAAAACAATACCCAAAAGGAGAAACTGAAATGAAAGCCTGGTAAGTGACAATCTTTGAGAACAATAGTATTTTCCAGAAGAAGGAGAATTTTTATATTTCAAACCTATAAGTGGGAATTTACATAGAATTCTATTAAAAAGGAGGGCTGCTCTTTGAAGAGGTTTTATTCATTTTTTTAAATTTTTTTTCCCTTAAGTCCTCCCTTTTTGGCCTTTCTTTATCAATCAGATGTCAGATAAGAGCTCCCTTATAAAGCCTTTTCTCATCCTCTCAGCTAGTATTCTTTCTATTAAAATTACTTGTTAAGACTTTTAACCAATTATTTTTTATTTTTTAAATGTTCAATGTAGAATCAATTATTTAATGGAATAGCATTTTTATTCTTTTCTTGGTCATTCTATTCTCAATATGCAACTCTCTTGCAGACATCCAGTCTTCAGGTATTCAACTGTCATCTCCTTGATTTGAGATTTTCTTGTAATAATATTGACCTAAATTCATTCATACTTATCCAACTATGTGATCATTGTTCATATTCTACAAAATGTTTTCAATAAGGGGTGAGTTGAATGTGCCAGAAGTCTCTCTTAATTTTTTTTTATATCATTAGAGCATCAGAGGAGTCAGCTGGCTCTCCAATTATAATCTCTCAATCTTGCCTTAATACAAGCCCCTCTCATCACACTCAAACAATTCCTTAATGCCATCAATTATTCATTACCCTTTTCAGAGTATCTCCTTGATTTTATTGTGTGTGCAGACTAATACATTTTCAGAATTTTCCAATTTTAGTTTATTCACAGGCAGTTATGATTTGTGATGTGCTACCATTTATCAAAATGATAAAATTTAATATTTTTAAAATGGATCTTTGTTTCATGGGAACTTTAGAATTTTTGAAAGAACTTTAGAATTTCTAGAGGTAACCCATTTTACCGTCCTCCTTATGTTCAATTTTGCACTAAGCACATTGTCTCTCTGTTCTTTTGGTCTTCTTTTTGCTTGCCAAAAGATTAATTTTATAGTGTGTTCCTCTAAAGATTAGAATCTGAGCAATAGAAAATCACCCTCCACTTGGTTTTCTTCTTTCTTAATTTATTCTCTCTTGTTTCCAAGAGGCTTTGCAGTTTCTTGGGAATTGGTGCGATGATCTCAATGTCATCCACAAACATAGATGGAGTATCTCATTCATTGGCAAACCATTTTCATCATGGATTTTGTCCTGGATATCTTCCAAAAAAGTGTTGGATGTATTCAGTAAAGATATGTATCCCACTTCCTTGCTTCATACCATATTTATTAGAGTACAGATGAATAAGACTCCATAATTTTATCTTCAAAAGATTGTAGACCTATCTTAATGTATGAGTTTGAGGGGCCAAAAAAAAAAACCTACACACCTGTACATCTACACACACACACACTCATAAAATTTTATGAAAAAGGGAGGAAGGGGAGACTAATCTTTGGAGATATTTTATTCTTTTCCTCCTTTATTAGATAGATAGATAGATATAGATATGCACACATGTATATATACACATACATGTAAACACATATTTATATGCAAATATTGATATATTTGCATTGTATATATATGCACACTATATGTATACATACACACAAACATATATATGCATGAATATATGCCTACATACATGCATATATAATTTTATATGAAATTTTAATCAACAGAAAGGAAACAAAAAAGAACCTTGTATTTGTTCTCTGAATCTTTCGGTCAATTTTGACTACCATTTATCTCTGTCTCCTGCCTCATTCCTTACTGTCTGTAAACTTTTCCATGTCTTCTTTATCTTGAAAAAATCTCTAAGTTGATCTTTCAATCTGTATTATTCTTCCATAACTTCTGGACTCAAGAAAGCTGTCAACTATAGGTTTCTCCATTTTTCTCTTCTCACTCTTTTCATAGTCCCCTACAATCTGGCTTCTATACTGATCATTTAACTAAAACTGCTCCCTCTAAAGATACTAATGATCAGATATTTGTGAAACTTCTCTAAATTCTATTGTCTTTCCTGATCAATAATTTCATATTCATTATGAACATGGCTTGTTTGTATATTCCTTTGTATGATGTCTACCCCATTAGTTTATAAGACCCTTGAAAACAGTTTTTTATTTGTCTCTTTTATATCCACTACCATATAGCATGATACTCTTAGAAATTTTATTTAAATAAGACAATTGGACTTTTAAATGATGTTTTAAAAATCAAATAATAGGTATGAACAAATTGATTTGTAACATAATTCATGATTGCAAAAACAATTCATGTTAATATGTTCAGTGCTGAAAAAAAACAACATCTCTAAGATTTTTCTCGGCAAAGATGAGAAACAAAAAGAAAATGAGAAATTCACCAAATTGTAGTCAGGAATTTTATATCATGAGGAGATGAGTGTAAGTTTATTCTAGTAGAAAGTGAAGAGTTGTAATTAAAAATTGATGTTTCAAATTTTGGCTCTTACACTTAATAGAAACAAGACTCAACAAATTAACAAGATCTTGGTTTAAAAAAAGAGAGAGACAGTTGAGTGGGCTGGCCTCTTGATTCCTTCAAGGGTTAAGTCTGTGAAAATATGAATGCTATAAAAATAAAAATTTTGAATATTTTTTGTATTTTATTTGTTTGTTTTCTTATTTATTTATTTGTTTGTTTGTTTGTTTGTTTTGCTGAGGCAATTAGCCTCATGTCACTTAAGTGACATGCCCAGGTTCACACAGCTAGGTATTGTTAAGTGTCTGAGGTCAAATCTGAACTGATCTCCTAACTTCAGGGCTGCTGCTCTATCCACTGCATCACCTAACTACTATATTATAATTTTTACACTGATAAAAATAAGAGTAGGAGAAAAATTTTACTGTAACAAGACTAAAAATAAGGAATTTTAAAAGATATATAATCAATAGAGTGGCCAGCCAACATGTCAGAGGACCAGATAAATAGATTACAGAATGAGGATACATGCATTATACATACATATTTTAGAAGCACATAATGTAGAAACACACATACACACAAATATACACATGTGTGTATATATATGTAAGCACATATAAATATGTATTATGCAGTATGTATTATTTGTTTTGGATTTGTTTATATGTATATACACATGTATATTTGCATATATAGTATATTTAATATATTTTGTGATTAGTTATAGTCTGTGTATAATATATGTGTGTATTGTGTAAATGTACACACATGTATACATATATGTAAATATGCATATGTGCATCTACACATATAAATATATACTTATATGTATGTGTGCATACAAATAAATGAATATATATACATATATATATATATATTTATGGAAAACACACAGTGCAAATGCTTACAAGGTGGTTAGAGAAAACAAAACAAGGACACTGTCAAGGTCTCTCCTAAGAACTTTAGAATAGATTTTATGACATGGGAGATACTTGAACAGGACCACTGCCACAGGATCACGCAACATGGTACATCGTCACCAGAGAAGGTGCAGTGTTCTATGAGTGAAGCAGAATTGAATTAGCTCAAAGGAAAAATGAAATATGCAAAATTACAGAGACTACCCCAAATTTTCATATGAACTTTTGGGTCCAACCTGTGGGACGGCAATCCGAGCTCATATTGGTCTGATCAGCTCTAGTAAAATACACTGTAATTTGACTCTAATGTAGTGATATCATTTTGCTCCTCTTTGAAAATGGACAACAACCTCCTAATGTATGTGTATATATTTATATACACATACATGTTGGTGCATATGTATGGTTGCTGTTGAAATTTCCTTGACCACATATTTGTTACAGATTTTTTTTTTCCTTTATTATCTCATTTTAGAATGTTACAATTGAAATCTGGAAATAACCTTAAAGTTTGGCTTGTCACCCCATTTTATTTTTAAAATATATTTTTTTAACTGATGGAGTTGACAGTTATCTACAAAGTTCAACATTTCCATATACAAAGAAGATTACCATTTCATTTTCCTCAGTTTTGCAAATAAAAGAATTGAAAGCTAGGAATATTGAATGAATTACCTAAACTCATGTTGCCAGTAATATGAAATAATAATCATAATTATATTAATAAATATTTTATACTTATATAGTGTTTTAACATTTTAAACTCTTTTTTTTAAACCACAACAGAGGAAGAATGGAAAAAAAGTGAATATAGATTTCTGTCAATTAAAAATAAAGAGTTTGGGAGAGAGGCACATCTTAGTTGTTTTATATACAAATTCTTATGAAGACACATTCCACTCTTAATTTTTTATATATTTTTTCTTTCTTATAACAAAACTCTCATGATATGAGTTTATTTGATTGTAATATGGAAGCAAAATACATATATAAATTTTTAAAACTGGAAAAGCAAAGGCAAGTCTCATCTGAAACCAGAGCAGATTATTTAAAAAATAAAATGAGAAGCATCCTAACTGAAATTCATGGTAAGCTTTATTCCATGAGTCCCCCATTAACATAGGGCTCTTAACACACACACACACACACACACACACACACGTAACATGTGCACACAAACACACACACATACATTTCCATAATTAAGTTTCACAGTTCAATTTACAAAATAAATGCTTTATCATTAGTTTTTTTTGTTTGTTTGTGTGTTTGTTTTTTCAGGAATAAAGTCTTAACAACTCAAATCCTCACAGAGTGGTGATCTATTTAGATTAGTAATATGGAAAGTGGAAAATGAAATGTACTTTTCATTCTATGAAGTGCTCCCCATCTGCTGATTGCTGGAATAATCCTGAACAATTGAAAAAGTCCATTCTACACTATATTCTAGAACACATAGCAGAAACTGAAAATGGTATGGTTTAAACAACGAAATGAAAAGAGGGTTATAGCAGGAAATGTAGAGAGCATCATCAGTAAATACCAAAACACCCATCTCCTAACATTTACCTTGATATAAGCAGAAAGCTAAGCAACATGATTGAATAGCCTCTACTAATTTCACTAGGTAAAATATAACCTGGCATAACTAAATTGCTGCTGCTGCTGTTGTTGCTGCTATTGTTGTCACTGTTGTTTTACAATTTAATGATCATTTTAAAAAGTCTTTATTCCCTCTTACTTTTGTTTCTCATTTTTTTCTAGTTTTATCCTAACATTGACTTCATGTGGCATTCAAAAAACCATGACATCCTTTTGGAATTATACAAAAAACACATCAATAATCAAAGATAAGCAAATTAACAAATGAGAGAATGTATAGATGAATATATGTAGATAGATACATGCATATGTATATACACAAATACATACATTATGCATATATGCATATATAAGTATATGCAGTAGACATATATATATCATCTATGAATATTACACATATATTTGTAGTATATAAATTGACACATATGTCATCTCTTATTATTGTAGTGATAAATGTCAACATCACTCTCACAGAGGAAAGAAGATCACTTCATTATCTTTACTCTAAAGTGCCACTCAGGGCCATGGAGTCTCTTTAATGATATTAGCTAAAGTCTACCATCCACTGCACTTGTCCCAACTGGTAGCCCCCAGGAAATAATGTGACAGTCCCATTTAAGCAAGCATTTCTAAAAGAATATTGTCCATGATGTTTATCAAACAGAGAGTTCACAAATATTTTTGCCCAGTACCTGACAGCATGCTATCCATTGTACCTTCTCATTCACCAAGGAGAGTGCACTCAAATTTAAAGTAGTTGGCTGTATACTTGCTACTGGTGGAATAGGTTAAGTAGTGTTTGTCCTTTGGAGGATTCTAACATGAATTCTGTCTCCCAGACTCTGCTAAAATCTTTTGCTGAATTTATATCATTGTGCTTCACTGAAACTGCTTCTAGATAGAAAAGAGATTGACCAAATGTCAAGACTCTGTCTACCTAGTTACTTTATACACAGTCCTACCTATAGTATGTAGCTGATACACTGTCCTTTTTTTCACCACATGTTTAGCATATCCAAAGTGCTGCAGAATTTTTGCCAAAGTTCAAAATGAGTGATTACAGCACTTCATTTATCCAACATCTGTAATCCTGCATCCGGGTTCCCCAGTTTATTCCATGTTGGGAAATGAAGCTCTATCATACTGTTGTCTTTTTTTTTCAGTCAATAAACATTTGCAAAGCCCTTTGTTCCAGGATCTGTGCTAAATGCTGAGAATATAAGTACAAATAAAGAAAAATTGCCCTCAAGAATTTTGCTGTCTAAAGGAGGAAGATGGCACACAAAATTAAAAAGTAGGGGGGGAGGGGACCAAGAGGGAAAGAAGTATAGGGCATGAGTCAAAAGAAATCTGAAAGCAGAGCTATTGATGGAGAATGGATTAAAGACTATACTGATTTCTTCCTAAGTGAAGGCCTTGGAGTTCCTAACTCTGCCTCTCTGTCTGACTGTCCAGTCAGAAGGAGAAGAATCCTGATAAAATCACAGCACTAGGCAAATTCAGTATTTTAGAAGAAAGAGGCCATTTTGGATATACTTTATTTAAGATATTTCCAGACATCCATTTTGAGATGTTCAAGAGAGAGTTGGTGATTACAGACTACAGCTTGGGAAAATGCTTAGAGCTGAGTAGATTTTCTTACTGCTAGTGTGTTGATTTGACGTTTGCTTGACTGAGATTATTTGTCATAGAAAATAGTTTCTCTTTTTAATGTTTTAGTTGGCATTCTGCAGAGCAATTTGGAACTATGCTCAAAGGACTATCAAAATGTGCATACTCTTTGATCCAACGATGCCTCTACTGGGTCTGTATCCCAAAGAGATCATAAAGAAGGAAAAGGGATCCACATGTACAAAAAATTATTGTGACCACCTTTTTTGTAGCTGCAAGAAACTGGAAACTGAGTGAATGCCCATCAGTTGTTGAATGGCTGAATAAGTTATGATATATGAATGTTATAGAATAGTATTGTTCTATAAGAAAAAATCAGCAGTATGATTTCAGAGAGACCTGGAGAGAATTATACTGATACTAAGTAAGTAGAACAAGGAGATCATTGTACATGGCAACAGCAAGATTATACAATGATCAATATGGTGGATTTGGCAATTTTCAATGATGAGATTATTCTAGCCAATTCTAATAGTTTTGTAATAAGAGAGTATCTGTACCCAGAGAGAGAACTGTAGAGTCTGGGTATATACCACAACATATTTTTTTTTTCTTTTGTTGTTGTTGTCTGCTTGCTTTTGTTTTCTTTCTCATTTTTTTTTTCCTTTATCCTTTCTGATCTCATTTTTTTTTGGTGCATAATAACTGGAGAAATATGTATAGAAGAATTGCAAATTTTAACATATATTGGATTACTTGCCATGTAGGGAATGAGATATGGGGAAAAGAGGGAAATTTTTTGAAACACAATGTTTTTCAAAGGTGAATTTTGAAAATTATTTATTCATATGTTTTGAAAATGAAATTTTATTGATAAATTTTTAAATAATCTAAAATTATTTTGGTTGTTTGGTTTTGTTTTTATTTTTTGAACTTTGAAGTCTCTAGTAATGTAAACATCTTTCATTTTGTCCATTGGAGATGTATTTATAAGTAACTCTTTGGGAGTTACTTTATAACTTCAAGCAATCAAAGGATATTGAGATTCCAATCTCATCCTCAATGCTCTGCCACTTTTTAATCCACATCCACTGTCTCCAAAGATTTCATTCTTCTTTTAGTGTAATTCTAGACTGGATGTAGGAATTTGCTAGATTTTTTCTTTGAATTATTGAAAATTTGTTTCATAAAGCATTATTTTTCTATTTCCTAAAATGCTTCTCAAGCCCTTAAGCTTGGCTTGAACCTTACATAGCACCAAGATTCTCAGAAGCAAATTAAAAAACAAATGTGAATCTTCATCTCACAAATTTCCTGGGGAATCTTTTTTGTTTGCTTTGGGAACAAGTACTCTGAGTACTCTGTGTAGATCAAATTAGTCTATGTTAATTAAAATCATAAATGACTAACTTATATGCATTCTATCACTATAGAGCAACAATCTCATTGAGCTTATTTTGGGGTGTGCTCCTTGAAGATAAGGACTATTTTCCTTTTGTATTAATATTCTCAATATTGAGAACAATGTTTCTCACAAAGGAAGTATTTGATATGCTTTTTTGTCTTTTTTGGTTGATTGATTTTCTTTGGTTTTGTTCTTGTTGCTTTTAACCACTTCATTCAGTCATTTATTCATCCCACTATACTTGAAAGGTCCAGAGAAAAACTTCTATCCACCTCCTCTCTAAAGTTGACCCTTTTTACCAGAGATATACAAATCCATACAAGAGAAAAATGGCACCCCAAAATTTTTTTTCTCCCAAAAGCATAATATCTCCCTTAGCAATGATTCCTTGTCTTCTACATAAATTTGTAAGGGTCAGTAGCCATCTATTTTATTCTCCTTTCTTTCCCCAATGACAAATATATTGAATGTCCTATATATAATGTCTCAACTTACTCTTGGCTGTCCTTCCCATATGATACTAAACATATATTCCATCCCTCTTTTGGAAACAAAGCTACAGAATCTAATATTTGAAAAGAATCTTAGGACCCTCATAGATGGACAATGATATTAAGCATGGCACAGTGACATCAAATGATTTAAAATATCGTAACTAAAGAGTATCAATTATCAAAATCATTAGCAGAATAAATTAAGGATTTTTAATCTGAAGAAGAGATATTTCAGTTAAAATGTGACTTATTATTGTTTGGTTATTTTCAGACACTTTCTGATCTCATTTGTTTTTGTTTTTGTTTTTTTGACAAATATTGTAGATTGCTTCAACATTTTCTTCCTTGGTTCATCACCAGATGAGGAAAATGAAGCAGCCAAGAAAGTGAATTGACCAGAGTCACATACCTATAAACTGTCTGAAATTTGAACCTAGATTTTCCTTAATCCAGGTCTGAAATTCTATCCACTGCACTACCTAGTTATCCACAACATTCTTTAAATATTAAAAAAGAAATGTAGAAGAGTGACGTCTTTTGTTTTTCTTTTTACCCCTCAAAGATAATACTGTGGATAATGATGGAAATTTTCCAAAAGATAATTGTGGACCTTATTTTACATAAACACCTATTTAAAAATTGTAATGATCTGAAAGGAGAATAGATTGCCTTTGGAGGTTGTAAGTTCTCTTTTATTAGTAATCTTCAAATCAAGGATGCATGATCACTAAGGGCATACACTGCAATGGGTATTCTTTGTTGTATATGTGATGGATTAAAGACCTACTGCAGCATATTTAGATCCTAAAATGCATCAACAAACATTTGAAGAGTCTGTTAACTAAAACTTAGAATTAGAAATCCATTCTTCTGATCCAATATCCACTCTACTTGCATATTTTCTTTTAAGATTTTTTTTTAAAGCAAAGACAATTAGGATGACCAAAAAAATCTTAGTTTATAGGCACATAGATTTTGAGGTTGAAGGAAATCTAAGCATCATTCATTATTTTCTCCTTTTTAATGTAGAGATTATGGCTCTTGTGGGTTAAATAACTTGCCTAGCATCACATAATTACAGACAAATTACAGACACAGGATTTGGGCCCAGTCTTTTCTGTCTCCGAGTAAAACACTTTATCCATTGTGCTACACTTTTACCAATATTGATTATAACTTTCAAAAATTACCAATTACAAAATAACAAGAATTCTTGAAATTGAAAAATCATGACTAGAAACATTTTCATTCATCTTGATAGATGGAATTAAAAAGGGAAGAGGCAAAAATTAGGAAATCCAGTTAATGAAATAATGAAGACTCACGCTCAGCCAAGCAAACCTTCCGTTACCCCCCCAAAAAAAAATCAAGTTCAGCACTCAGAAACTCAATCATATCAATCGCTAAATAATCTAGCCAAGAGTCAAATGTGTCTTTAGTAAACTTAGCTGCATGTTTCTAGATCCTTTTATCACTTCAACTCATGCAAAAATGAATTCATTAATTCAAAAATTTATTCATATTTTTATTATTTCATTACTTCATTATTTGATTTTTCTTATATAGTTACTATTGTATTCTTTCCTGAAATATGTCACAAAATCTCTTCCCACTTATTCCCTATTTCTTATTTTTCAGCTACATCTGATTCCGCATGATACTAGAGTTTTTCTTGGCAAAAACAGTGGAGGGATATGTTATTTCCTTCTCCAGCACACCTTATAAGAGCAAGTTATAGCAATTGGGTTAAATGGCATGCCCAAGGTCACACAGGTAGTGTCTGAGATGTGATTTGAATTCAAGAAAATTAGTCTTCTTGAATCCATTCCCAGCACATTAATCCATTCCACAACCTAACTGCCTACTTCCACTTAAGCATTGTTAAAAAAAAAAAAAAAAAAAAAAAAAAAAAAAGGTCTTGTTTCTTTGTTTATATTTTTTTCCTACAAGATGGATTTCCTCCCTCTACTGTTTGGTTTTCTCACTTCCTTTTCTTTTCTTTTTAAATTTTATTAAGGCTTTTTATTTACAAAACATATGCATGGGTAATTTTTCAACACTGACCTTTGCAAAACTTCCTCTTCTAAATCTTTCCCTCCTTCCCCTCACCCCCTCCCATAGATGGCATGTAGTCCTATAGCTGTTAAATATATATATATATATATATATATATATATATATATATATACACACATATTTATAAATTTATCTTGCTGCACAAGAATAATCGGATCAATAAAGGAAAAAAAACTGTGAAAGAAAACAAAGCAAAAGCAAACAACAATAGAATAAGTGAAAATACTATATTTTGGTTCACACTCAGCTCTTACAGTCCTCTCTCTGGGTGTAGATGGCTCTCTTCATCACTGAACAATTGGAACTGATTTGAATCATCTCATTGTTAAAGAGAGCCATGTCTATCAGAATTGATCATTGTATATGTTGTTGTGTATAATGATCTCCTGGTTCTGTTCATTTTCCTTAGCATCATTTCCTATACATTTCTCCAGGCCTCTTTGAAATCATCTTGGTTATTTCTTACCAAAAAATAATATTCCATTACATTCATATACCATAATTTATTCAGCCATTCTCCAATTGTAGGGTATCCATTCAGTTTCCATTTTCTAGCTACTGCAATAAGGGCTATCACAAACATTTTTTTTGCAAATGTGGGTCCCTTTCCATCCTTTAAGATCTTTTTTTGATAAGCCCAGTAGAAACATTGTCAGGTCAAAAACTGTGCAGGATATGCACAGTTTGATAACTTTTTGAGCATAGTTCCAATTTGCTCTCCAGAATGGTTGGGTCCATTCAAAATTCCACCAACAATGTATCAGTCTCACTTCCTTTTCCTTTTGTTTATTATTATATACTTTCACAGAATTACAGTCGATAACAGCTTATAATAAAATTTGAAGTCAAGGCAAAAAAAATGGCTTCCATCAGAAGTAGTAAAGAACAAGGAGGAAACTCATTTATGTTTTTTTTTACACACAACTTTCAAAAGATTATTATGTCTTTGTTGGAGTGATATCTTATACTTTTATTAAATTCTTTACTAGCAGGAGAAATGCCAATATATTTCACAAGTAAATTTGATTTTTCCAACAGTTAAATTCCATAGAGAAAGCTTGATGTAGCTAACTTTTTCATACATATTTTCAAGGTGGATATCTTTACTCTAACTAGTAGCATTTAAAGCAAAATAACTAACAGTTAAGGTCAAAATCCTATTGATTTTTTCTCTTGGCATTGGTCAGAATATATCTGAAATTGGGTGTTAAAAAAACTGAATTCTAAATTATTATTTGCCCTACACAACATTCTATCTCTGACTCTCTGGATTTCCTGGATGATCTGCATTCTTGAAATGTTCTAATATTCTTTTTCCTGCTCCCTACCTCCTATAAGCTTTGTTTAAGTTAAAAATTCTGTATTCTTTAAGGGACTTCTTTCTCAACATAATTACTTCCCTTTGTGATAACCTACAGTTTTATTCTCATTCTCTCTCTCTCTCTCTTTTTCTCTCTCTCTCTCCATCCCTTTTTCAGATCAGTTCCATATCTCTCTCTAAAGGCAAAATAAATATTTCATCACCATTTGGCAAAGAATACACATGTTTTAGAAGAAGAAGAACAAGAGGAAGAAGAAGAAGCAGAAGGAGGAGGAAGAGAAGGAGGAGGAAGAGGAGGAGAAAAAGAACAAAGAGGAGAAGAAGATACTTCAAGCTAAGTAATCTGTAATGTAATTGTTAGATCATCACCCAAAAGTCAGTCTAAAAAATGTGTATATGAACAGAAAAAGAAAAAATATGACAGATTTATTCACATCATTCCACCTAAACATTGTCTGTAGCTTCCCATGTCTACACAAGTCAGAACATCTTGACCTGGCAATTGAGAACAAGAGACAAGATGACAATAGGGTGTAGAGTACAGGTTTGGATTGTAGAATTAAGAGCCTTGGAGTAAAAATCCTTTATGCAGTAATAAGTTGTAAAATCATGGGGATAACCATTTAACTCTCCAAAGCCTCATTTTCACCATCTTTTAAATGGGGATGATGGTACCAGAATATCTTTTATAAGGTTGTATTAAGGAAGATGCTTTGTAAACTTTAAAGGACAAGATAACTGGGAATTTTTCTTATGATGACATGACATGATTGCAAAACAAGCAAAACAGAACAAAACAAAATGGAATTATGTTTTTTTTCTCCATGCATTCCATAAGGCATTTTATTTATTTTTATTTTTTTCCTTTTTTTATTTTTATTTTTATTTAATAGCCTTTTATTTACAGGATATATACATGGGTAACTTTACAGCATTAACAATTGCCAAACCTCTTGTTCCAATTTTTCACCTCTTACCCCCCCACCCCCTCCCCTAGATGGCAGGATGACCAGTAGATGTTAAATATATTAAAATATAACTTAGATACACAATAAGTATACATGACCAAAACATTATTTTGCTGTACAAAAAGAATCAGACTCTGAATTATTGTACAATTAGCTTGTGAAGGAAATCAAAGATGCAGGTGTACATAAATATAGGGACTGGGAATTCAATGTAATGGTTTTTAGTCATCTCCCAGAGTTCTTTTTCTGGGTATAGCTAGTTCAGTTCATTACTGCTCCATTAGAAATGATTTGGTTGATCTCGTTGCTGAGGATGGCCTGATCTATCAGGACTGGTCATCATCTAGTATTGTTGTTGAAGTATATAATGATCTCCTGGTCCTGCTCATTTCACTCAGCATCAGTTCGTGTAAGTCTCTCCAGGCCTTTCTGAAATCATCCTGTTGGTCATTTCTTACAGAACAGTAATATTCCATAATTTTCATATACCACAATTTATTCAGCCATTCTCCAACTGATGGACATCCATTCAGTTTCCAGTTTCTAGCCACTACAAAAAGGGCTGCCACAAACATTCGTGCACATACAGGTCCCTTTCCCTTCTTTATAATCTCTTTGGGATATAATCCCAGTAGTAACACTGCTGGATCAAAGGGTATGCACAGTTTGATAACTTTTGAGCATAGTTCCAAACTACTCTCCAAAATGGTTGGATTCGTTCACAACTCCACCAACAATGCATCAATGTCCCAGTTTTCCCGCATCCCCTCCAACAATCACCATTATTTTTTTCTGTCATCTTAGCCAATCTGACAGGTGTGTAGTGGTATCTTAGAGTTGTCTTAATTTACATTTCTCTGATTAATAATGACTTGGAGCATCTTTTCATATGACTAGAAATAGTTTCAATTTCTTCATCTGAAAATTGTCTGTTCATATCCTTTGATCATTTTTCAATTGGAGAATGGCTTGATTTTTTATAAATTAGAGTTAATTCTCTATATATTTTGGAAATGAGGCCTTTATCAGAACCTTTGAGTGTAAAAATATTTTCCCAGTTTATTGCTTCCTTCTAATCTTGTCTGCATTAGTTTTGTTTGTACAAAAACTTTTCAGTTTGGTATAATCGGAATTTTCTATTTTGTGATCAGTAATGATCTCTAGTTCTGCTTTGGTCATAAAGACCCATAAGGCATTTTAATTATATTCTCTAATGGAGAAAATGATCAAAATATGCATTCTTATTATTTCTGTATCTAATTTTTCTACTAAATTGTAAATATCATAAAGTCAGGAATAAGGTTATTATTTCATGCCATCTGTTATTTCTCCAATAGTTATGCAACTTGAGTACTGTGCACACAGAATATTATTAGTAACATGTTGATCATGAATGGATAACTTAATCAATAAACCAACACATAGGGAGTTTGAAATTAAGAGAAGATATAGGAAAATTTGAAGAAAAGATTAATGGAAGCAAACAAGGGAAGTTTGAGTTAACTCAGAAGAGACAAGCTTTTAATAAATGAATGAATGTTTGAATGAATGAATAATTGACAATAGAAAAGGGAAGTCTGAGTTATGTCAGGATAGATTGGACACATCCAGGTAGATGGGACTGAAGTTAGTGTACAGAGATGGATAGAGTATTGGTGGGAGGAAGGATGAAGGATGATTGGTAACCAAGGAAACGAAAAGGAGAACTCAGAGCTATCACAAATTGACTGAGATGAAGGTGACAACATGAGCCTTAGCACACTCTTTTTTAAAGCAGAAAATACCTGTCATCCCCACTACCATTTACATCTGCAAGGGAAAAAAACCAAAAAAAACAAAAACAAAAAAACAGAAAAAAACTATTATGAAACCAGAGTTCTCAAACTGGCCAACACATATAAAATCACAGTTCAAACAGATACTATATCCAAAGATCACAAATCAAGAGCTGCAAAGAACTAGCTTCCATTTCCTCTGGGAATTGATGAGACCCAGTATAGCATTCCTTTTGAGAAGGCCAGAACTGGATGCTTTGTAAGAGAATGTAAGACTACAAAACCATGAAAAACAAAAGAAGGTAACTAGAATTAGGACTTGAAGATGAGGTTTCTTCTTTACAAAAAGAATTTTGAGAATTTGTTGAGTGAGAGAATAAAACGGAAAGAAGGGAAGAGAAATGACTTCCATATTCACTCACTCAGAAATTATTTGAGAGATAGAAATAGTTATGATAAAACAGATCATTCTCACCCTTAAATTCTTCCTCTTCCCGTAGGTCTGGAGAGTTGAAAGCTAACACAACAAAGGAATAGCTATTATTTATTTGTTGTTTTTTGCTATTGTTGATTTTAACAGAAAAAACAAGCTCATGGTACAGGGGAACTGACAAGTTGAAAGAAGAGAATAATAGTTCTTATCTGATCCTTCCCCCTTAGTTTTGCTCAATGGGACTGAACTATTTTTTTTTCCATAAACACTTATGCTTTTTGAATTTCTTTCTGTATTTTATTTCAGGGAAAGATGGCATTGGGTATTCCTTGAAGACACTTAGTACAGAGTAACTTTTACTAGAGCATAACTAGAGTGTTATCTTTTTGACTTGTTATAAAATTTTAATTTCTAACTGGATCACAATGATCAGTCATTCAAATTTTCATAATCTTACTTCCAAGTGCATAATTGCTATGGATATGGGCCCTATAAGACTTCTCCATTGGAAAACAGCGACACTGATACATTGTTGGTGGAATTGTGAATACATCCAGCCATTGTGGAGAGCAATTTGGAACTATACTCAAAAAGTTATCAAACTGTGCATACCCTTTGATCCAGCAGTGTTACTACTGGGATTATATCCCAAAGAGATCTTAAAGAAGGGAAAGGTCCTGTATGTGCAAGAATGTTTGTGGCAGCCCTCTTTGTAGTGGCCAGAAACTGGAAATTGAATTAATTTTGTTTTAGTACTAGATACGAGTACACAGAACATTCATGATAAAATCTGATCACACATAACAGTGACTTTTTGCCGCAATCTCTAACTGTACCTACTTCTCATTACATCCCACATAGTCCATTCTATAATGTCGGGGCCTTTATTATCATTTAGTTGGTGATACTCTAGGTCTGTAAGGAATCAAAGCAGAATCAGAACAATCATAGTGGTGGTAGTACTAAGTGGAAAAGGATAATTCATGGTGGGTATAATTAGGCTGGACACATTACCGGTCAAATCTTGTACAGAAAAGTATCTTAAAGCACTTCATCAAAGTATGAATGACTGGAAAAGAAGGTGGGCTGCTCCCCTCATGGATAGGAAGTCCAAAGGAATGGATAGTCTGGGTGAGTTCTACTGGTATCCAGGAAAATTACGAGATCCTCAGGAATGTTTCCAATACACTAATTGGATTCTTTCCATGGAGGAAATATTGCAATATATAAACAAGAATCACACTGAATAAGAGGTTGGTATCAAGGCTGAAGATGATATGAGAAAAAAAAAATGGGTTTAAATCCACCTCAGTTACTTTTAGTTCTAAGCTCCATTTCTTGTATATCTGGGAACCTCAGTTTCTTCTTCTCTAAAATGAGAATAATAGTAAATAGCATATCAGATTGTGAGGCTAAAATAAGAAATGTATATGAGTTACTTTGTACAATTTAAAGTGTTATGTCAATCCGAGTAACTGTTTGGCTCGTTATTTTTATCAATCTTGGTGGACAGAATGGATCATTTATGCCTCAAGAAAGATAGAACACTCATTTGAATGGTCAATGATAGCTATAGTTAATTATTTAGAATGAATTTCACACAAATTCACTTTCTTTCACCTTAGAGGGTAGAAAAAGGTGCAAGGGGCACATTTGATATGTTAAATGGGGGAGTGAATATTAGAGAATAGATGAATCCCCCCACAAATCTAAGCAGGACTTCATAGGACAATTCCAGGAATGAGGTCTTCCATCTTTGGAAGCCTTGGAACAGACTGGTCACTTACCATTTATTCCCAGATTTTTTTTATGAGCTATGGACTAGTTGGGATTATTGTTGAGTTCTCTTTCAACTCAGAAATTTTGTCATAGCAATATCTCAGCCCTTGCCCAAGAACAGTGGTTTATGTCACACTAGAATAAGAGAGCTGTTTGTTCCCTGCTATTTAACCCTCATGATTTTTCACTTAGCTGCTGATCCCCAAATGGATAGCACTAGTCATGTTTATGAAACCAACAAAAACCTATTAGTGTGTTTGCCTGTATCCCATGTTGCTCTGAAGCCCTGGAAATCACCATGGCATTTATCTTGCTTACAAATATTAACATTCATTTCTTTTGCCTGTTTGTTTACTCTAAAGATATGCCGACATTTCCATTACACAAGTACAATGTCATTGGCAATAGATAGGGTGACAGTTCAGACAGGCGGCTGCATGTCCTGGTAAGTAGCAGCACATTTACATTTCATAGAATAGATAGAGTCTGGGGAGAAGTGTTGCATTTATAAAGTCTGGTGCTCATTCTGCAGCCACGGGGGTTGGGGGAAGGCGGTACAGTATTAGAAAGAACAGTGAGGGATTGGGAAGACTTTTTTGTTCTCTTAGTAGACGTGATGTCGGCTGGAGAAGGCTCTATTAGCTGGGGCCACTGATTCACATTTTGATGAGGGTTTAAAATGTAAATGAAAAGAGAACGCCAAGGATGAAGCATCTTTAAACTTGCAACAAATCATTTTATATTGCTTGAGTCCTGGGCTTCCATCCAAGCACACTCCTGCCTTAATGCAAACTGAATTCAGGGGGCTTAAGAATAGCGAAGATCCCATGGTGATTGGCAGTCAGTTTAGAGACAGCTGCCAAAGCCAAATTGATTTTTTTTCCTCTTCTCTTTTGAAGGACTCCAGATAATTTAAGCAGGGCTAAAAATTTAAACACACGTCTGTGACTTTTTTGATGATGTAAAAATATCCCCGGGAACAAGGTGATGTTTTACAAGGCAAAACAGAGTGAATCTGTTGGCGGATTGATCCTGGCAAAATTATGGTGCTGGAACAGGTTCAGTGGCAGATTCTGCTTAATAGCATCCTTTGTGATCTTCATTAGCTCATCACGTTTAGAAAGGAGAACCTCAAATGGCTTCAGTATAGTGGGTTATTGCTTCTCTTTTTTAGGAGCCCCCACAAATCTCTAGAATTCATAAGAGATTTATTTGTCATGGAATTCTATGGCGGAGAAAGTAGGCATGTTATTCTAGTTACTCCCAGACTCAAGAGTGCTTTACTTGAAGCAATTCACTTGGAAGGGAACTCCCATAGTAATGGTAGACACATTGATAAAATCATACATCAGAATCAGGACAAAATTTATTATCTTTATCTATTGAGTAGCCTTGCCTTCAGGTCATTTCCTCTAGCATTTCCATTCTGTAAACAATCTGCTTTTATTTTAGTCACCTCGTTCTAGAGGAAAGGGAAAAAAAATAAGTGGCATATTTTTATTTGAGTCAAAATACTGGAAAGGAAGTTCAATTTCATTCCTTTCTTTTATATTTCAAGGCCCTTATAAAGATAAAGACATGTTCTTAAGGTCAGTGTCAAAGTTGGGTCTTGATTGGCCTTTCTAATCAATGTACTCACTTACATTTAACTACACTCTGGCAACATGATTATTATCCTAACTCAGGCCCTCACCACATTTCACTTATGCTGTGGAAACAGCTTCCTAATTGATTTCCAAGATTTCTAATTCCTCCCTTTCCAATCAGGCATTCATAGAACTGAAAAAGTGACCTGACAAAGCACTTGCTTTATCATGTCCCTTGCTTGATAAACTCCGGTGACTGTAATTATGTACTAGGATCAAACACAAATTTCACTGCTTAATGTTTAAAGCACATCAAAGTTTGAACCCAACCTTTTTTCTTAATGATCCTATATTTCAAATGCTTTATAGATAGCCAAAATTGGCCATATAACTATCATTCAGAATACTCTTATGATTCCATGTCTTTAGAGTGATTATCCCCCAAATGTGAAATTCATTCCTTCTTCATCTCTGCCTCCTGGAATCTCAAGTTTCATTCAAATTAAAATCCCATTGCCCCCTTTTTATGCTATTCTTGCCTCTTCTTCCCCCAATTCACCCCCCAAAAAAACACCTTATTTTCTTATTTTTTTTTAAATTTTCATTTAGTGTCTTATTACAATTTGCATTCTCTGGCTAAATGTTAAGCTCTTGAAGGAAAAAAAAAAAAGATAGTATCTCTTTTATCTGTGTATCCCTAGTGCCAAGTATCATGCATACCACATAGTAAGTAATTAATAATTTTTTTTCAAATTTGTTACTCATCTGATATTATGCCTCTTAGTGTTGGGTTAACATCACTTGAAATAATCATGAATTTGGAATTTGGAGTGACAAATATAAGGTCTCCTGACAGGATAATAATTATTGATCATTGTTCAAATAGGCTTGTATGGGGTTCAAACTAGTGATTGTTTCAAAATATTCTTCATGAATGCAAAAAAAAGTATCTCGAAATCAAAAGGTCTCAGTAATATCATTTTTATACCTACAGAAAGATTGGTCTTTCCCCCCCTTTTTTCAGTAAGTAACACTTTTGCCAATTCTGCTTGAAACCCTTCAGTAATGGTGAACCAGCTTCTGATATGATAGACTGGCAAACATTGGGCATTTTAATTCTTGAGAAGCTTTGGGTTCCGGCCCCCCTTTTAGCAAACTGGAATTTTTTTTTAAATCTCCATCCATTAACCTTTGATTATTTGGCTCTGATTATGCAGAAAAATATGAATCCCTCCCACAAGACAATTTTTTAAAAAATTGGAGATAGTCACCATGTGTCTCCTGTCCGCAGTCTTCTCTGTTCCAGAAACAACAAGAAGTCCCTTTCTTTAACAAGTTGTCTACTATATAGCACAAATCCAAATACCTTCACAGCCCTGGTTCTTTCCTCTGCATGCTCTTCAGATGTCATTGCCCTGCTTAAATTCAGTTCCACAGATCTTTTCGCAAAGTTCCAGATGTGTTGTGACCAAGAAAAAATACAGAGTAACTAGGATTCTCCTTCTTTACTGTGAAAAATAAGATATAGAAGTGGAATCAAGATAGTGATAAAATAAAATATTCCCATCATGCAAATGTCCATAAGGACACATACTAGGACAAGGAATGAAAATCCTTATGGAATCAACTTTTCAATTTTATTATAGATATTTATCAAGAGTCTCTCTCTCTCTCTCTCTCTCTCTCTCTCTCTCTCTCTCTCCTTTGTTTCTCAGTCTCTTTATGCTTTTCTTTATTTCTTTCTTTATCTTTACCCCTCTGGATTCTTCTTCATTTTAAATTCTGTTGTCCAAGCAGACTCCTGGCTTAAAGATTTTACTTATTCCTTAAAGTTGTTTTAAAAAAAAGCATCAATAAATCATAAAGAAGAGAAAGGGGCACACCTAAAGTGTAAAAAATGTTTATAGGATTTTGGAGGGTAGCAAAGAACTGGAAAAATGAGTAGATGGTTATCAGTTGAGGAATGGCTGAATATGCTCTGGCATATAAACATAATCGAAAAACATTGTTCTATAAAAAAAAATAATGGTGAACAAGCCAATTTTAGAAAGGTCTGGGAAGATTTACATGAACTGATGCTGAGTAAAACAAACAGAACCAGTAACACATTGTAAACAATAACAGCAAGTTTGTACAATTATCAACTATGAAAGACTAGGTCTTTCTCAGTAGACTTTGGAAAGAAAATGTCATCTGCATCCAGAAAAAAGAACTTATGGAGATTGGGAAAGTGCAATATAGAGTATGGGAAGCCATTGAAAATAATTATAATTAATAATTGAAGTCAAAGGGTTAATTTTTCTGAATATCAGCTTATACCCAGGACAAACCATTCTTGGGTTACAAACACATGCAGAAGTTTATTAGTGTATTCTGTGTTCATGGATGTGATCACATTAATGCTCTGTAATCACAAAAAAAAAAAAATTCACTAGTTTTTCTAACCATGTACTATTTCTTAGGGTTAATATTGTATGTTGTGCTTATTTGTCAAAAGTAATGATTTAAATATATATATCTTTCTACATAAAGCAGAATAACATGCATGAAGTGTGTTGCAGACTTTAAGATGATATACAAATGCTTTTGTGATAATTATTGTTTTATGTAGTGAGTGAATCACATGAATACAGATAGAAAAATCCTAACAACAAATTTATTATATCATAATTTTCAGTTGTCATTTACTTTGACTTCAGAGATGAATTCCTAAGGGAGGGAAATCATTCCAAGATAGAGTACTCACCCTTTGGAATTTTCTTTCTCTTTCAGGAAACATTTTTCACCTATCAGAATTAAGCCCATATACATATATTCACTGTCTCATACAACCTTAGAAATAAACTGATCAAATCCAATAATCAATTAAGATATATTTATCAAATAAAAGGTTTGGTTAGACATTTTGTTCTGGATGGAGAATTAAAAAAAAAAGTAAGAAATAAACAAAATACAACCTATGTCTTTGAAGAATTATCAAAGGAGCACATGACCTTGTGGGAATTGAATACTGAATCAGTCAGAATGATTGTAATCAACAAAACTGAAAATTATGGAGCCCTGGAGAGTCACTTTTATTTGTTAACTCCTTTATTTGTTTGCTGTTAATTTAGTTGTGTTTAATATAGAAAGTCTCACAGATAATAGTGCTTTAAAGACCCTCCAACATCCTTATTTTATAGATACAAAAACTGAGGATCATAATAGTTTAGGGACTTGTCCAAGGTCACAGAGGTAATGTGATGCATAATCTTCTTTCCAAGTTTAATGTGTTAGATATGACAATATTCCATCTCCCAAAGAATCACTAATTT
Source organism: Sarcophilus harrisii (assembly GCF_902635505.1). NCBI lineage: Eukaryota > Metazoa > Chordata > Mammalia > Dasyuromorphia > Dasyuridae > Sarcophilus > Sarcophilus harrisii. The sequence continues at coordinate 11,527,885 of NC_045427.1, read as the reverse complement.
TAGAGTAAGGCTCAGGACTTTGTGTAGCTCTGCCTCATTTAGATCCAATTTACAAACAGGTCAAAAAACATTCTCATATTCAAGAATGAAAGATGAACAACAAAATCTTTCCTAAGGATATATTCCTACTCTATATTGTGAAGATCGTGTATTTTTAAATCAGCAGGAGTCAGGAATTCAAGTTAGGGGAAAATCGTCAGTCTTTATTCTCAGTGAAGAAGGATCGGAGGTGGAAGAGAATCGGCGATAGCAATGTGTGCAGCTGAGTCAAGAAGCTAGCTAGATCAGCAACCACACGACCAGCCGCTAGGAGTATAGAACCCAGGCCCAATCTCTCCCAGCTTCTCTTCCTGTCCCTTTCTGCCTCCACCCACCAAAATCGTGATTTCCTATACAACACATCAGGATTTGCACTGAGAGTGGGCAGGGATCATTCTTTATCCAATCATGTATATTAATAGAGTATAGCCCAATTACTATTTAGCCTCATGTACTTGGGACCTCAGTGCATCAACTCAAACTTCAGCCCATTACACTATATGTTTGGACATTATATAAAATAATGTTTTGCATAAACAAACAGAGTGATCATCAAAATAAAATAAAACTCAGTTAAGAAAATATATTTATTAATCAATGTATTTGTACACAAAGATGCTTGTAGGAATTCCTTAATTTTTGAAAAGAAATCTCTGAGGTTTCTCTTACTTTTCTCATAATCTGAGCATCAATCCTTAGCAGGAACCACTCTTTTATTGTTGCATGGGCAAGTACAATTTTTTAGATCATATTTATTTTGAAACCAAGATGGAAAAAATTAAATATGGCTTAGAATTTTTCTCTATTTTGAAAGTTAGGTTGACTCAATGACACATTGTTCCCAGACCTTCTTGTTAATCAGTATTGGGGAAGACATCACTCAGTTCCCTGATATTTGTTACTTGATCAAGTCAGCCCCTCCTTGTGTCCTTTGTACTTCTACCTTCAAATAGTCACATTCTTGCTATATTAAGGAAGGGCTGAGATATAAGGGTCTGATGTCTTTGCTGAGTTGGGCATGTCTTACTTGTCATAAAGTTACCTAGAGAAGCTGGCCTTACTTTGAAGCCATTCATGATCTCCAATGATAAGACTGATATTGCTGCCTAAAATACTTATAATAATTTCTTTTAAAATTTTTTCTGTCCCAAGTTTTACCTTATTAATCAAAATGAAAGCCCAAATGAGGAATTTTCCTTTCAAAAACATCCTACTAGTAACGTCTCCTGGTAAGTCCCCTTGTCACAATGGTTGATTGAAATTTATTGAGAGAGTATGAGATCATCATAGGTATATATATATGACTTCATAAGAAATTATGTTACACCTTAATTATTTTTCTTTCAGTATCATGTTATTTTTCTACTAAAAATCTCCTTAGATACAGGCTCATAGAATATGAAGTCAATAAGAATTTTAAGAAAGAACAGATGGCAGGAAAAAAAAAAAAAAAAAAAAAAAAAAAAAAAAAAAAAAAAAAAAAAAAACTTGATTAGGAGTCAGTGGCCCTAGTTTGGACCTCTCTTCTACTATACACTTATGGTACATTGAGTAAGATATTTAATATTGCTAGGTCTCTGTTTCCTCATTTGTAAAACATGAGGGTTGATCTAAATTTATTGAATGAAGTGCCTTATATTCTAAACCTACTAAAATACTGAATAAGAAACAGAGATTGAAGATATAATGGACCACATCGAGGTCATAAAGGTTTAACAAAAAGGTTAGAACTACAGAATCAGGTTCATGTGTGTCATCTGTTTCATAGTCCTTCAACATCAACTATTCCCTGTCTGTACCATGTCTCTATTCCATATGTTAGCGCTACAACTATATTTAAGTCCTTAAAACTGGGCTCTTCTTCCCTTTCCAACCTTCAAGTTGCTTTGTTTTTAATTGCTTATCCTTAATTTGGATTTTTGCACAACATACTATTTAAAAACAATAAAGATTACATTTCCATATCTGTCTGTATTACTAAGCCCATTTGCATTAAAATGGTCCTGTTCTTTCTTACCGGTTCAGATGTTCCCTGTTTCTTTTCCTCCTTACCCCAAAAGTCATAATTATTTCCATAGCAACTGTGCAGGTTGTCAGAGACAAGGGAATTTCATTTCTATTAGGTCTTCCCTCCCCACAATTTTGGAGAACTTTTCAGAAACAAAAGGTTTTGTTTTAATGCAAATTTCCCCAGTATTGGAGAACAAGGAAAGTTTCATTTGAAAAAAAAAATCTGCTTATTGAGTTTGTTCTTTAATCATTAACAAAGGAAAATAAAAGGCACAAAACAAAAATGAATGTCAAGAAACTCATCATTTGAGATGCTTTGATAATTTGATAATTCTCTTTTCTTCTTCTTTTTTTCTTTGTTCATTCCTTATCAACTTCCTGGGAACACCCATTTTTCTTCAACTAAGAAGCTAACAGATCATTTTGCTTTCTGATCTTCTCTGTAAATGTCCTCTTTTAACTGTCTCTTAGCTTTTTAAACTCTTAATTAAGGTTATTAGAAATTCAATAAAGTGAGTAGAAAAAATCTAAAATGTTTAAATCCAATATATTAAAATACCACATTTGTTAAACATTAGTCAAGATTGGGGTCAGAAAAACTTGTATATATACTTCTTGTGTGCAAAGTCTTTATTGTAATGAGGGTGATGACATAGTGATGATGAAGGGAAGGGAAGGGAAAGAAAGAAAAGGGAAGGGAAGGAGAGAGGGAGGGAGGGACGAAGGAAGGATGAGAGGATGCATGGGAGGAGGAAAGGAAGGAAGAAAAGAAAAAGGAAGAGAGGGGAGGACATAAAAGAGGGGAGAAAAATGAGGCAAACAGAGAAGCAATTTGCTAGTGTCACACAGCTTATAAGTATGTAAGGCCTAAAATGAATTCATCTCTTTCTGACTTAAAATCCAGCATGGTTTCTACTGTACCACCTGAGCTACCAGAGAAGGAAGTTAGAGTATTAATATTAATTAATTAATAATAATTGATTGATATTGTGTATAAAAATAATACCACAATAATTATTCTCTTAATGTTCATTAAAGAAGCATCAGTTGTGTGGTAAAGATTTAGACCCTGTGGTACAAAGACCCAAATGAATTGGTCCTTAATATAATGGAGCTTAAAATACCGCAACCTTGCTTACTGTTACTTTTCTCCTCCTCCTTTTCTTCCTCTCTTTTAAATAAAATCAGCCATGAAGAAATGCATTTTTATGTAGCTTTACCACGCTGCTTATAACCATAGATTTCCAGTCCTTACAGGGCATATGTATAGGCTGCCCTTTGGTATATTAGTGAGTTGCCTACATACTGGAAAAGATATATACCCCACAAATGCGGTTCATAGAATTAGAGATTTCTCTTATCCTCTCAGCTGCTATGGGTCAGAAATTACACCATTAGAAACTTGTAATGGAGATATCCTGGGGGTCAGAAGCAGACACACTCAGCAGTAGCAGCAGTTAATCAGCCCAGCATGTGATGTGGCTAGTGCCTTAGCCACCAATCAGCTCCACTTAAGAAAGTTGGATTGACCCAGAGAAATAGGGAAGGAAGACTCAGAAATGACTCTCTGCAATCATATTAGCTCCCAGGCTCTATCCTTTCATCACGGATAGATAAATGAATCTTTGAAATATGTAAAAGATATACTATATAAATAGATAAGTATATATATACTCATCTAGGTGTTGATCTAATTACATAGCTACTTGGATATCTTTATAACATATAACCTTATACAACATATATCTATATTGATTTCTCTCTCCATACGCACATTAATTCTTACCAACATTCTTGTTTTTAAATTATGAATTATTTATGGATATATAGTGAATTATGCTTCCTAATATTTTTTTAAATAATGAAAAAAACAATTCATAAATAAAAAACCATAACAACAAAAAAATCTAACTCAAGCAAGGCTGAAATTAGTCACACTATTCTTAACCCATAATTCTACACTTTTAAAAAGGACAAGAAAAGATCAAAATTTCCAACTCTTATCTGGGACTAACCTAAGTCATTATATTTCACTTTTTTTCTTTCTATTGATCTTTTAGTCATTGTGTAGACCGTTTCTTTGGTTCTACTTCTTTGAATTTATATCATTTCATGCAAGTTGTTATGGGCTTTTTAGTATTCATTATATCCATCTTTTTGTTTAGTGCAATCATCCCAATATATTTCTGCACTATACTATTTTTTTTCCTTTTAACCATTTCCAAGGCAATAAGCATCTACTTTGATTCTAGTTCCTTAATGATACTAATAAAACAATTAATAAAACTACATAATTCCAGCCTCCCATATTTTTTTTATGTTCCTGTCCAGGACACCTTCAGGACCTCAAAGGGACGATACATTTTTTTTTTCAAATAAATAAAAGCACTATCCAAGAACCACAATTGTTTTTATTTTTAAATTCAGTTGATCTTTTATATCAGCTGCTAAGGGCTCTTGCCAATTAATTAATAATTCTTGGTTAAGAGCTTGTAGTTTTTTCATGCCAATAAGATCTTGTTTCACAAAATCTCAAAACTTGATAGTCAAAAGAAAGCTTGGTGGCCATTTTTATCTATTTTATCCTAAAAGACACTCAAATGCAATAAATTTAACAAATGGTCATCAATAATTTTCCCGAGGCCTTCATGTGTCTTCCTAGCCTTATGCAGAGATGACATCATAACATACACACACACACACACACACACACATGAGGCTACCACCACTGTGATCAGTATATTACCACTGATATCCAGAAATTCTTCTGTCATCTCTTTCAATTTTCCTTATATGTAACTCCTTTAGATGTTTTCTATTTATAGTCACACTTTATTTACTTATATGCCTGCTTGATATTACCTCTACTAGAATATAAAACACTATTGCAGAAATTATTTCAGTTTTTGAATTTTTAAACCTAATGTCTAGCACAATGGAATACACTGCTAGGTAATGCAATAGAGAGAATGTTGGAATTAGAAGCAGAAAGAATTGTTCAAACCCGGTTTCAAACCTCTTGACCCTGCGAAGTGGATTAATCCAACCAAAAATCAGTTTCACTATCTGTAAAATGAAAATAATAAGAACAGGAATATATAGAATTATTGTGAGGATCAAAACATATGATGCATATACAATGTTTACTGTTAAAAAGCACTACATAAATGCTAGCCTTATTAATAAATGTGATTTGTTTTGTATATATGAGCTATTTCTGTCTTTAAACTTTTTTGGTGTTATGCATATAAGTATAATCATTGGGTAAAATAGTTATTTTAATTAATTTTTATTCAAATTCTATAGAATTATAGAATTTATTTCCAAAATAATTTGGCCAATTCATGTCTGCCTCATTATTTACAACTTCACCAATTTTGTCCATTTCCATTTCTGACATCTTGCCAATTGTCTCAGATTGAAGTTAGACCTCAGAATTGTTTTGATTTTCATTTATGATTATTAGAATCTTGGGAAAAAATCATTAGCAAAAATCCTTTACTTTTTAAATTTTTTGATGATTCAGTAAGCATAAGCCTATGTATTTCAAGTGTGGTAAAAAGTTACATAGAATGTTGGAATTATAACATCATTTACTGAAGAACATCAAATATGTAAACCTAACTAATTGCATGGAAAGTTTATGGTTCAGAGAAACTATACACTAAAGGCAGAAGACACTTCCTATTAAACAATAACAATATATGTATTTTAAAGAAAGCTAATTATTAAAAGAAAAGGAAGAATAATATTCTGAGAGTAGAATATAGTTTATCCACATATAAGGTAGTCTCAAAAGCAATGTGAAATGAGGTATAGCAAGGGCTCCAGTTTGATCTAAAACATAAGATTTGTAAGAGGAACAGAATGGCATAATTCTGGGAAGTTTGGATAGAGTTAATCTGTAAGAATCTTTCAAAGTCAAGATGAGCAATTTGTATTTTATCCTAGAGGAAATTGTAAGTTGGTAAGTTATAGTGTAGAATCTGGTCTTTAGGAATATCAGTTGATGGGACATTAATTAACTATTGGTGAAGTTGTGAACCATTCTGGAGCACTCTGGAGAGTATTATGGAGCCATGCTCCAAAGACAATCAAGCTGTGCATATCCTTTGATCCAGCAGTGTTTTTGCTGTGCCTGTATTCCAAAAAAAGATCATAAAAAAGGAAAAAGGATGCACATGTGCAAAAAATATTTGTAGCAGCCCTTTTTGTAGTGGGAAGAAACTATAAATAAAATGGATGCCCATCAGAGAATGGATGAATAAGTTATGGTATATAATGATGTGGAATATTATTGTTCTATAAGAAATGATCTAGATGATTTCAGAAAGACCTAAAGAGACTTATATGAATTGATGCTAAGTGAAGTAAGTAGAACCAAGAGAACATTGTTCAGAACAACAGCAAGAGTATATAATTATCCATTCTGATGGATGTGGCTCTTTTCATCAGTGAGGTGATTCAGGCCGGTTTCAATGGTCTTGTGATGAAGAGAGGCATTTACAACCAGAGAGAGGACATTGGGAACTGAGTGTGGATCACAACATAGAATTTTCTCCTTTTTGTTATTGTTTGCTTGCTTTTTGTTTTTTCCTCCTTTTTTTTTCTTTTTGATCTGATTTTTCTTGTGCAGCATGATAAATGTGGAAATATGTATAGAAGAATTGTACATGTTTAACATAGATTACTTGCCATCTAAGGGAGGGAGAAACAAATTGGAACACAGGTACATGGGTGAATGCTGAAACCTATATATGCATGTATTTTGAAAATAAAGATCTTTATTTTTAAAAGAAATATCAATTCTTCAGGTATTAGCAAGAAGAATTGGAACTGAAAGAGACTAAAGGCAGGGAGCCCACATAAATGGTTAATATATAATATAACATATATATTAATATATAATTTCAGCTAGAGTGGTAGCCATGTAAGTAATTATCATTCACTTTTTGATTTAGAAGAAAACCAATGACGTCACAAATGAGATTTGATTTGTATGGAAATTGGATTTAAGTGAAGCAGAGTTGCTTAAAGTCATTGAGGTCTCGTAGCCAGACAAGTCAGAATTCCCTTGGTGTCTTAGGTATTTAAGTTTTTTTTTTTTTAAATAGCCTTTTTTATTTTTCCAAATATATGCCAAGAGAGTTTTCAAATTTCATCTTTACCAAACCTTGTGATGTAATTTTCCCCCCTCCTTCTTCCCTCTTCTCCCATAAACTGCAAGCAATCCAATATAGGTTAAAAATGTGCAAGTCTTCTGAACAAATTTCCATATTCATCATGTTTCACAAGAAAAATCAAATCAAAAGGTGAAAGAAAAAAATGAGAAAAAAGAAAAGAAACAAAACAAGCAAACAATAACAAAAACAAAAGTGAAAGTACTAAATACTATGCTTTGATCTATATTCAGTCTCTACATTTCTCTTCCTGGATGTAGACGACTCTTTCCATCACAAGTGTACTAGAATTGCCTTGAATCACTGCATTATTGAAAAAAGACAAGTCCATCAAAGTTGATCATCTCATAATCTTGTTGGTGTGCCATTTTTTCTTTGGTTCCACTGACTTCACTTAGAAGCAGTTCATGTAAATCTTTCCAGGCCTTTCCAAAATAATTTGCTGATCATTTATTTCTTATAGAACAAGAATATTCCAATACATTCATGTTCCATAACTGAGTCAGCTAATCCCCAACTGATGGCATCCTCTCAGTTTCCGATTCCTTGTCATTACAGTAAGCGTTGTTACAAACATTTTTGCACATGTGGGTCTTTTCCCCTTTTTTAATGATCTCTTTGGGATACAGACATTGATGGATCAAAGGGTATGAATAGTGTGATAGCTTTTTGGACATTGTTCCAAATTGCTCTCCAGAACTGTTGGATCATTTCACAACTCCACCAAAAATGCATTTGTGTTTCAATTTTCCTATGTTCCCTAAAAAAATACCAATATCTTTTACTGTCTATTTAGTCAATCTGAGAGGTGCTAAATGATACCTCGGAATTGTCTTAATTTGCATTCCTTTAATCAATTGTGATTTAGAACATTTTTCATATGAATAGGAATGACTTTAATTTCATTATCAAAAAAGTGTCTGTCCATTTTGACCATTTATCATTTCTTGGATAACTTGTATTTTTTTAATAATAGCTTTCTATTTTCAAAATACATGTAAAGATATTGTCCCTCTTCATCCCCATAGCACTCTGTATTCTTAACTTCTTTCCTTCTCTTCCCCCTACCACCTTTCCTAGACAGCAAGCAATGCCACACATGTAAAACATATGGAATTTTCTAAAAAACTTCACATTTATCATGCTGCACAAGAAAAAATAAGATCAAAAAGGAAAAAAAAAGAAATGAGAAAGAAAATAAAGCAAGCAAACAACAACAAAAAAGGTGAACATACCATGCTTTGATCCAAATTCAGTTCTTATTATTCTCTTCCTGAATGCAGATGACTCTTTCCATCACAAGCCTACTGGACTTGGTATGGCTTATATTCTTACAAGTTTGAGCCAATTCTCCATATATTTTAGAAATGGAGCCTTTATCAGAAACATTTGATGTAATTCTTTTCGTAGACAAGAAAGCTTTCTTATTTCTTTCTAATCATAACTATGTTGATTTTGTTCAATAATTTTTTTTAATTTAATGCAACCAAAATGATCCATAATTCCATAATTTTCTCTAATTTTTCTTTGGCCACAAATTCCTTCCTTCTCCACAAATCTGAGAGGTAAACTATCCCTTGCTCTTCTAATTTACTTATGGTATCACCTTTTATGTCTAAATAATGAATCCATTTTAACCTTATCTTGATATAAGGTGTTAGATGTTGGTCATTGCCTAGTTTCTGCCATACTATTTTACAATTTTCTCTGAAATTTTTGTTAAATAATGAGTTCTTAGCAGAACTATTTAGGTTTGTCAAACCCTAGATTACTATAGTCATTGATTATAGTGTCTTGTGAACCTAATCTATTCCATTGATCCATTATTCTGCTTCTTAGCCAGTACCAAATAGCTTTCATGACTGAAGCTTTATAATATACATATATATTTAGATTTGGTACAACCAGACCACCTTCCTTTGTATTTTTTTCATTAACTATCTTGAATTCTCAAGAATTCCTTTTTTGTTTTTCTAGGTGAATTTTATTATTTTTTTTTCAAACTTCATAAAATAATTCCTCGGTAGTTTGAATGGTATGGCATTGAATAATCACATTAAACAGAATTGTCATTTTTCTTATATTAGTTCAGCCTATCTATGAGAACTTGCTATTATTCCAAATGTTTATATCTATCTTTATTTGTATGAAAAAAGTGTTTTGTAATTGTGTTCAAATAGACCCTGGCTTTGTCTTGCAGATAGACTCCCCCAAAATTCATAGTATCTACAGTTAATGAGTTTTCTCTATCTCTTCCTGTTAGACTTTGTTGGTTACATATAGAAATGCCAATGGTTTATGTGGGTTTGTTTTAGGAAATCTAAGTTCTAATGTCTCTACAATGTTGGTTTCATATATTTTCATAGATTTTGAAATAATTTTTTTCATCCCATGGCAGAGAGCATTCATATGATTTGGGTAGATACACCCAGGTCTCGCAGATGCATCTGAGTTCCCTATAAGGGTATTTTGACCTTTCTTCTCAGTAAGCTTTACTAGGATGTTGCTGTTGAGAATAAATGCATTGGATTAAATGAGGCACAGCTGCAAAGTCATTAGACTCACTCTCTCTTCCAGAACCATTGAAGTTCAGTGACAAGACAAAAGTCAAGACAGTTGCCAATGGCCTGACATACAATTTATGACCTTGGCATCTTTGACATCTGATGAAACTTTAAGGGGATGTTGAGGGGGAAATGTTCTCATTCAGCCATTTCATGGAACAGTCTCTTCTATTCTTGAAGTATACATTCTCCTATCTCACCAGCAGATGTGAAAATTGTCAATTACTCATTCTGTTTTAGCTTATCTACTGAATGGATTTTACTGGGGTGTCATGTTACAGCTTTTAAGAGTCATAGGAGAAAGTTGGATGGAAAGTGCTATATAAGTGGATATGTCACCCAACAATGGGTTTAGCAAACCTTTACAACAGAGACCCTAGGCCTACTTGAACATGATAAGAAGGTGCTTTTCTAGTAGGAAAGGTTGTGCTCAAAGTCACATGTTCAAATAACAAGCAAAGCAAAATATTCTAGTAAAGATAATAGTAGGGCAGTTGTTGCTTGGCAAACATCAGAATTATTCTTTTTTTCCCCCTCAATGGGCGACAACCCATTGAAAAAATGTGGCATCGTTTTGACAGATAAAAACACCAAAATGACAACTGGAGGGGGAATCCACATCCCAGATAGATGTTGTAAAATTAAGATTAAGATGTAGAAGACACAGGAGTTAAAGAATCTTGATGAGGATATTCTTCTTCTCTTACAAAAGAGATGAAAATATGCTGACAATTTATGTCATAGATACAGATATAAATATGCCAAAAAGCATGAAGGATCATTGGGATGTGGTGACAGATGGTTATGAAGACTCAGATCACTAGTTGTTATAGCAGAAAGAAGCCAATCTTCTTGAGGGTCTTGGATTGCAGACTCTCTCTGAAGAGTAGAGCAGCCATCATACTACAATAACCAATAGCCAGAGATTAAAACCTAGAAGAAAGCATTAGGCAATTAGATTAATAATTAAAAAATTAATTGACTTAGGGATCAGGAAAGAGAACATCAAGGTCTTTCCATTATTATAAAGTGTGCATATCTACTTAAACCTAAGACATGTGTCTGATTTTAAGCTGAGATAAGATAAACATGGCTAAGCTGAGCAAAGGAATCAATAACAGAAGGGGTAACAGAAGGGGATGGTTGTAAAATATTTTGAAGAGGAATAAACTATGGGACTTGGCAAATGATAGGTGTGAGTTCTGAGAAAGAGGGAAGATTTAAGGATGATTGGATGGCGATTTTCTTAATATTGGTTTATCCTGAATTTCTCATTTGGACATGGTTACTTACATTTCCTTTTCCTCCAACCACCAGCCATTAGGTTGTGAACTTCCTGAGAACCATAGTTTTCTTTTAGCTTTCTTTATATCCCCAATGTCTATTACATGGCCTGGCACATAGTAGGCACTTAATAAATATTTATTGACTAATTGACTAAAAAGAGAAGTTGAAAGTATCCGTAGATTTGAAATATATGCATTTAACATCAAGAATAAGCCAAACAGAGATCCTAGTAAAAAGAGATTGTCATTAGCTTTGCAACTGGAATCTGTTTTCAAATTCTTATGGGGAAAGAAAACTGAAGAATGTGAGAGTTGTAATGGACCTCAGCCATCATTTCTTTCATGTCATGGACAAAATAAATATTCATTATAACATACCTGCAAAATCGCCACCTAACTTGTACTTAAAAACATCACCAGAGCCCACAATCTTTCAAAACATCCCATTGTACTTTTTGGGATAGTTCTAATTGTTAGGAAACCCTTTTTTCTTCCTGACATCTTTCCTCTGACACTTCTTCTACTGACATGGATGTCATTTATTTTCCTTGTACAACATTTTCCTTACTTGTAAAATGAGTAAGCTAGGTGGTACAATGAATGGAATACTGAACTTGGAGTAAGGGACATCAGAATTCAAATTTAGTTCCATCAAAAGCTAGTTTTATGATCATGAACAAGTAATTTAACCTTTTATTGTATCAATTACTTCATCTATTAAATAAAGACAATAGCATCACTTACTTTTTAGTATTACTTTGAAAATCAAGGTTCAGAATTTAACACAGTATTTTGCACATGGTAAATACAATATAAATGTGAACTATATCTTGGAAAATGAAAGGAAAGAAGGAAATTGACATTTATATAGCCTCTACACTTTCCCAGGCACTACATTTTGCACTTTATATATATATATATATATATATATATATATAATTTAATTTGATCTTATCTGTGAAATGTGTAGATAGTATTACCATTTTGTAGTTGAGTAAACTGAAGCAGATTTACCAAAGGATCGTATGGTATCTATCTGAGCCTAAATTAAACTCGGGTCTTTTTGGCATCAGATCCACCGCTTTATTCCTTCTTTCATCATAAAATGCCTTGGGATTTGTACTGGGTGAAGTCTCAATAATCTTTCAAGTCTAGGACCCTGAGAAACTGTGCAGTAAACTATATATTTTTTCTCGATCAAAAGAGTAGTAGAAGTCTTTATGTGGTCTAGAGATTAGGTAATCCTGAGGATAAATAGAATAAAAATGTTAAAGAAGAATGAGAGTTGAACTTACTCATAAGAAAACATCAAACAGTGTCAGGCTGAATGGCACAGTTAAAAAAAAAAACTTATACAGACTCAGAAAATACAAATTAAAATCATTTTGAACCTTACTTATTGTCTGGGTCATATAGCACAAGTTACGTAACCTCTCTGAATTTCTGTTTTCTTTTGTTGTATAATGGAAAGGTAACTATATTACCAGTATCAAAAATGAACAATTATAAATGGGATACAAAAATGACGAATGAAAAAAAAATAAAAGATATTGATAGAAACTCCAAATTATTTCAATAAAGCTGATAAATGAAGTAAATTTACATTTATAAAAATGCAAAATACCTGCATTAATAGAAAATAAATTAATTAAAATTCAAATAAGGAAATTGAAAACAAATTCATTGCAGAATGATGGGAAAACACGGCAGAATCAGATAGTTTTGCAGATGATTTCTATGAAATATTTAAAAAATTTCTTAATTCCAACATTATTTATATAATTTGCATAAATATAAAGAAATTAAGAAATTTTTCTATGGCTTCATACATAAATCAGCAACAAACAAAATGAAAAAAAAATAGGTCAATATCACTAATGTCCTAAAAACTTTTAAAAAATATATTAGAAAAGGGGAAAAAAAATATCACTCTGCCAGATTTAATTTATGTTGGAATATGAGATTATTTAATAATAGGGAAATTGTTTATAATTGTTAATAAACACTAACAATAAAAAATAATCACATGGCTATATCAAATGATGCAAACAAACCCAAAAGTTTTTGAGATTATATACCAAGCTAAACCAAACAACAACAAAACACAGTAGAATACATTCACCTTTTCTTAAAATGATCAATGATATCTAAAAACAATAATTACTTTTATATGCAATGGAAATTACAGAATCCCTCACAGTAAAATAGGGGATCAAAGAAGGATGTCCATTATTGCTATTTTTATTTTACAAAGTATTAGAAATGTTGACTACAGTAACAAACTGATAATAATAAAGATAATGATAACAACAACATAACCCTAGTTTCTTGGATCTCATAGATTAAATTTTCATTTTAAATGAAATACAACATATTCAAGTAGGATATAGGTTTATTAGTGAGCAGGAACTCAAGAATTATTTCTAATTAAGTAAATCCATGCTAATCTCTTTTTTTCTGTGAATGAAGTAAATGCCACCACCAAAGAAACAAATGTTGTATTCCCTGACAATCAAATAGTTTTCTGACATTCCTCCTCAATGGGGGTCAATTAGCATTTATTAAACACCTGTGCTAGGCATTGTGTTAAGCATTAGAAAGATAAAGAAAAACCAAAGAACACTCCAATTATAAAGATGCTCATACTGTAATGCTGTGGACAACTTGCAAGCAGCTATGAAGATATATGATCTTTACATATTAATTTAAGTTTTTCAAGAGAGTAAACATATTAGCATTTAAAATATTTATTTTATATTATTTTATATAACTTGTATTATATATTATTTTTGCTATATTAACCAAATATCTATTATTACAAATTAAACAAGCTTTTCCTCAACATAGAATAAGAAAAAAGGTGATTACATGAAACTGCAAAACTATTATGTACAACTTATATATAATATCTATATTGTCTAATATGTATATATACACATATATATTCACATGCACACATATATCTTTATAGTCATACATATATCCATACACATTATATATAAAATCATTCTATACATATTCTTGTCAGTTCTTTTATTCTAGATGCAGATAGCATCTTCCTTTATAAAAAGTTTAGGCATTCATAATACTTGAAATGACTTATTCATTCAAAGTTGTTCTTAAAACAATATTATTATTACTATATCCAATATTCTCTTAGTTTAGTTTATTAAGCTCAACTATTTCATGCAAGTCTATCGATATTTTTTAAAGATTGTTGGGTTAATCTTTTCTATTCTTCCATCTTAATCATATACCACAAATTGTTCAGCCATTTTGCAATTGGTGAGTGTCCCACAATTTCCATTCCCACCTCTACCACAAAGAGGTGCTATAACTGTTTTAGAACAAATAGTTTCTTTTCCTTTTCCCTTATTCATCTTACAGACCTAATATTGGTATTAGTTCAAAAGGTATGAGTGATTCAATAACTTTTTTTTGAGGTCCTTAAAGAATATGTTTTATTAAAAGCTTAAAATGAAATACCACTAAAAAAAAAGACTGGCTTAGTAACTTTGTTTTATTAACTTTATTAAAAACTAAAACAAGTTTTCCACAATGTAGCAGAAGAGAAAAAAAAAAGATTAGATATGAAACTGCAATTTATTATGTGCAACTTTCTATTCTTAAATATACAATAAAGTTATTGTAGAACTACTTTCTTCTGCATTTTTTCTTCATTGATTTTAACATAGCTTTTCATAACAAGTTTCTACTACACATTCTTCTCCTCTGGTCCCTTATCTTACTGCTGAGAAAAGAAATAGCTTGTTTCACTTTTTAAATTAAATTTTCTTTTTATTATGAACTTAAATATCAATAGATAGGAACATTTCAATTTGTAAAAAAGCAAAAATTGGATATAAAAGTGTGAAGTTTTACTACACATATGTTCAAAGTAATGCTAAATGTATTATGGTAGTACAAAACTGTCCTGTTTGTCTATTTTCCCTTTTGAACTTTCTCCTGGTTATTTTTGGGGTATTTAAAAAAATATGTTATTGAAAATCCTTTCTTTTTGTTTCTTTTTTTCCTCCTCTTTTTTTTTTTTTTAAAGTAGCCCTATCACTTCCAATCACTATTGACTAACTCTACTCCTCCAAATGGAAGCTTTCTCTTCAAAAAAATAATTATGGCCATTTAAAACAAACACTATTTGCCACAGAGCAAGTTTTCATTAACTCCTTTGTTTATCCATTCATTCTCATTTACTTTCCATCTAATATGTTTATAGTTAATGCATACACAATCATTCTGTTTCTGCTTTATTTATAAAAAATATTTATATACTTTATAATTAATATTCTCAGTACAAAAATGATAGATGAAAACATTTTCCTGACCTTAAAATGACTCTCACACACTATACCCACATCATCTTTTTTTTTTAATTTTAATGGCATTGTATTATATTGGATTGGAATCAGTTTTAGACTTTTAATGATGATCTGAATATTCCTGTATGAGCCATACAAGAAATTCTCACTTATCTTCTTTCTGGCATTTGCCAGGTATTAGATGGGCTCTCTCATGGTAATTATGCCTCTAAATTATACTTATTGTCAGTATGACAACTGTGGTAACAGATGTGTACTATATATATATATATATATATATATATATATATATATATATAAACAAAAGTTTTAACTCAACAAGAATCATTATAATAAAATTTTAGAACTCTAAAATGAAGAAATGAAATTTACAGATAATGAGGGAAAAAATCTTTAAATCTCAAAGAGAAATTATCAGAATGCCATAGAATTAGAACTATTACATGGTGATAGTCAATCAAATGAAATTCTGAAGGAGAAATAAAACCAGTCTCCACCCCTAAAACAATTTATACTGTGAAGCTGACCCTAAACATCAAAGGAAAGGACAGTACATTGAGTTAAAGGTACATATGTTAATCATTTCTCCAAATGAAATTTTTTTTGTGTGGTTCATCCTTCAACTTTTATTCTTTCTGATTTCTAATTTCCTTTTTTTTTATTTAATAGCCTTTTATTTACAGGTTATATGCATGGATAACTTTACAGCGTTAACAATTGCCAAACCTCTTGTTCCAATTTTTCACCTCTTACCCCCCCCACCCCCTCCCCTAGATGGCAGGATGACCAGTAGATGTTAAATACATTAAAATATAAATTAGATACACAATAAGTATACATGACCAAAACATTATTTTGCTGTATAAAAAGAATCAGACTCTGAAATGTTGTACAATTAGCTTGTGAAGGAAATCAAAAATGCAGGTGGGCATAAATATAGGGATTGGGAATTCAATGTAATGGTTTTTAGTTATCTCCCAAAGTTCTTTCTCTGGGCATAGCTGGTTCAGTTCATTACTGTTCCATTGGAAATGATTTGGTTGATATCTCTGAGGATGGCCAGGTCCATCAGAACTGGTCATCATATAGTATTGTTGTTGAAGTATGTAATGATCTCTTGGTCCTGCTCATTTCACTCAGCATCAGTTCGTGTAAGTCTCTCCAGGCCTTTCTGAAATCATCCTGTTGGTCATTTCTTACAGAACAGTAATATTCCATAATATTCATATACCACAATTTATTCAGCCATTCTCCAACTGATGGGCATCCATTCAGTTTCCAGTTTCTAGCCACTACAAAAAGGGCTCTCCAAATGAATTTAAAGGTAAGTAGGATATTTAATATGAAAACTGACCAAATAGCAGAAAGTTAAATAAATGCCTTCTGATAGTAATAATTTTGTTTTTATTATTTCTTGATTTCTCATAAGGTCATTAGCTTCCATTTGCTCAGTTCTAATTTTTAAGAATTATTTTCTTCAGTGAGCTTTGGTGCCTCCTTTTCCATTATTATTATTTTTTTAAGTAATTGGGTTTAAATGAAGTTATGAGGTCAGATATGAACTCAGTCCTCTTTACTTTAGAACTGGTGCTCTATACACTATGCCATCTAGCTGCCTCTGTGATTCTACTTTTCAAGAAATTTTGTTCAGCAATTTTTGTGCCTCTCTTTTCATTTGGCCAAGTATGCTTTTTAAGGCATTATTTTTCTCGCAGACTTTTTGTAACTTCCTTGTTATTTGGCCTACTCTATCATTTTCTTAAATATTGTGTATGTGTGACTCCTTCAGCAAATTGTAAATTTGTTTTTTATGGTTTTATTGGATCATTCTCATTTCTCTCAAAAAAAAGCTCCTTTTACTTGGTTTCCTTTTTAAGTTCTTCTATGACCTGAGACCAATTCATAATTTACTTTGAATCTTTGGAAGCAGGTTCTTTGACTTTATTTTCTGAATGTCTGTTTTGATGCGCCTTGTAATCCTAGTAACATTTTAATATGTTAAAAAAAGTGTATATGAAAATGTGAAGTTTTGGCATACATATTTTTATTTTTTTATTAAAACTTTTTATTTTCCAAAATATATATACATGAATATTTTTTCAACATTAGCCCTTGCAAACTATTCCAGTTTTTATTCTAATTTTTCCCCTTCCCCCACACCCTCCCCTAGATAACAAGTAGTCCAATATATGTTAAGCATGGTATAAATATATATTAAATCCAATATATGTATATATATTTATACAATTATCTTGCCCCACAAGAAAAAAAATAGAATCAAAATAAAATGCAAGGAAACAACAACAAGCAGAATGAAAATACTATGTTGTGCTCCACACTCCATTCCCACAGTGATCTCTCTGGGTGTAGATGGCTCTCTTCATCACTGAACAATTGGAACTGGTTTGAATCATCTCATTACTGATGAGAGCTACATCCATAAGAATTGATCATCATATAGTCTTCTTGTTGCTATGAACAATGATCTCCTAGTTCTGTTCATTTCACTTAACATCAGTTCATGTAAATCTCTCCAGGTCTCTCTGAAATCATCCTGTTGGTCATTTCTTATAAAAAAAAAACAATATTCCATAACATTCATATACCATAACTTAGTCATTCTCCAATTGATGGGCATCCACTCAGTTTCCAATTCCTTGCCCCCACAAAAAGGGTGGCAAATATTTTTTGCACATGTGGGTCCCTTTCCCTCCTTTAAGATCTCTTTGGGATATAGGCCCAGTAGTAACACTGATGGGTAAAAGATATGCACAGTGATAACTTTTTGAGCATAGCTACAACTTGCTCTTCAGAATGGTTGGGTCCATTCACAATTCCACCAATAATAAGTATACATATATTTAAATTAATATTGAATGTATTTTGGTACTATGAATGCAAAGTAAGCATATTTGTACTGTTGTTTGCTCCTTTCCCCAGCTTATTACTTGACTCTTAAGGCTCTGTTTCCAAAAGGATGCACTAGCCCAAGATTCAGGAGGTTTGCAATTATTTTAAGGTGGTAGGATTTAAGGAGATCCCGCCTTCTAAATTGTTTTGGACAATTATTCCACTTTCTCTTTTTGTGAGTTCTGTTACTCTCAAATTTATTTACAGTCATTAGTTTAAAGTATTTAGAGGGATTTTGGGGGATAAAGCACTGACTTTACTTCATCAGTCATCCCATGGACATTAGAGGACATCAAATATCAGAGAAGTTAAGTGATTTGTCCACACATAGGTCTTAGAATATAGGATATCTAAGCTAAAAGTGCATATAGAATATAGTTAAAATATTGAGCTTATATGGTTTTCAAACTTTAGATGGAAATGATCTTAGAGTCCAATCCTTTATTTTAAAGATGAGGAATCAGAGCACCAGAGGGGATACATTACTGTCCTATTGCTTTTGCTTAGAAGGTCAGAGTCACAATTGGGCTGATTTTTTTTTTTCTGACTTAAAAGCACTGTCTACTAATTATACTCCATTGCATCTTTTTCAAATTTAGAGAAGGGAATGCACTTGCCTCGTGGCATAATAAATAGCAACAGAAATGTAGTCCAGATTCTATAACTGGAAAACTGATCTTCTTGACACTATGCAATTCTTTCTCTTCACAAAATGAAAGCCATGTATTTGTACATGGCTTGGCAACATTTCTTTACTATAACACTTATTGGAGAAAAAAAATAATGTGCCCCTATAGACTTGTTTCTTACAAGAAGCAAGGCAGTCGTAACCTAAAAACCGATATAAAATGTGAATGTATTCATAGAACTATGGAAGCAGCGGCAGTGAGTGAAATGTACACAAATCAATCTAGCAAATAACTACTAAACATTTTCTATGTGACTGATACTGTGCTATCCCCAGGGATACAAGGACAAAAGAAATTGTCCTCTTGAACTCATGGATCTTGATTTCACTGGATTTTTACTCATATCAATAATGGAAAATAAATGTGTTTCAGGCCTAAATAGTAAGATTTCTTTACAGTGATGAATATCATGACACACCCATGCTTGTTCATCCAGCACAAGTCTGCTTTTGTCTTCTAAAAATTATACCTTAGGAGCTCCATTTAATGTGTGGGAAATTTTTATAGTATATTTCCTTGATATTGTGAGACCACTGATGAGATACCTACCTAATATCTTTTGCTTTTCCCACATGACCAATCAATATTCTGTTTCACTCATAAAAATTATTGGATAACATAGATGATTCCTATCCTTCTTCAGAATTATTGGTTATTTGTTGCATCCCGCTCACATTCCCCATGTCTTTTTCCCTTGCCCTTTGTATGATAATCATGTTTATTTCACTGAGACAGGGGATTTTAACTCTCACTGCCATATGGTAACAACACTTAAAAGATGGGCCCTTGCTGTTATTAAAGACATAGGGATAGTAAAGAGTTCTTATCTGAAAGCACTACAACCTAGATTCTTCTTTCTTTTCAAAGCTGTGCCCATATAATTATACATATGCAATATTTTATCCCAATACTCATACTGTGCTCCCTAGGATTTATCAATAAAAATGCATGATAAAATTGAGAAATGTTCCTTTTTATCCATTGTGTGTATCTGTGTGTGTGTAGATAAAAAGCTGGAGTACCTTTGAGTCATCACAAAACTTTTCATTTATGTGATGAATAGTCTTGAGAGTTTATACAATTAGCACAATGCTAACCCCAAATAGGATAATATGGAGGATATTACCATAGATAAGGAATCAGCTGGATTTAGCAGTCTCCTTCAAATTGTCAGGTAGTTTTGGTGACCCTATATTTGCTGATTTATTCCTTTAATGATGTTTATTATCAAAGGGTCCTTGTGTAGAGTTAGTTTACTTGTTACAGTAAGGAGCATTGAATTATCTTTATGTATGTATGGGAGACACGTCAGTTTAAAATAACCTGAAAACAACATTTATAGGTGTATATATGTATGTATGCAACCACATTTATATGCATGAATACAAATATGTATAAATAAATATACATTCAAGGAAACAAAAGCGCATGCTATGATATCCTAAATATCTTTAAGTTTATTATGGTTATTTTTAAAAATGTGGTTTTTCCTTAAGTATCATTTTGGAAAAAAAAATCATTGCCTGTTCCCTGCTAAGGTCTTTATTGAATATAAGTACATAGGTGACTGTCCTTTTGTATAAATGGAAGAGCACAATACATATACATAGTTTTTAGCTGTGATGCACACACACACAGACATATATGTTTGAATGAAGACATTCTAAACACACATATATACATGTATATGTATTTATATATATATATATATACAGTCTGATAATTTTTTGTGGTGGTGTTCTACAATCCAAACATCTTCCCTTCATTAAGATATTTTTAAAATTTATTCCTCGACAATCTCATATCTGTATCAGGTTCAGCATAAAATGCTTACACCAATCCAGTGGATTTTCCAATTTTTATTCTTTTTTATTCTCTCAATAATCTTTACAGACACTATAAAGGCTGTGATATTTATTTCTAAATCTTTTAGTGCTATTATTTTCATCACAAATTTTTAAATGACTTTCCCCTTTTTCTTTTTTTTCCTGTTTACTCTTTCATTTTTGACTACCTGCTCATGATACTCCACTGATCATTTCCTACCATCTGTTCATTTTGTTGTCTCCTTTGTTGCCTAATTATCCTTACACAGTCACTAACTGTGACTAGACCTACAATTTCCATTCTAGACATTCTCTTTTTCTTCGAAACTCTCTGGCTTAGTAAATTCATATGTCCCCTTGGGTTTGTTTATCATCATTATGTAGATAACTTCAAATATATGTTCTTGGTTGTTTGTTTTTATCCCAAATTCATCTTGGCCCATATGAACCAATAAACATAGAGTTATCTTAAAGTTAATTCTCAGATGTTTACCAAGTCTCTTTTTTATTTCTGTAACAACAAAGTAATCAGTTTGCTGTTTCAAAGTTCTTTTTGATGGTCATACCTACTCTTTTTTTTATGAAAGAATTTTTTTTCTTCTTATTTTTTTTATTTAATAGCCTTTTATTTACAGGTTATATGCATGGGTAACTTTACAGCATTAACAATTGCCAAACCTCTTGTTCCAATTTTTCACCTCTTACCTCCCACCCCCTCCCCCAGATGGCAGGATGACCAGTAGATGTTAAATATATTAAAATATAAATTAGATACACAATAAGTATACATGACCAAACTGTTATTTTGCTGTACAAAAAGAATCAGACTCTTAAATATTGTACAATTAGCTTGTGAAGGAAATCAAAAATGCAGGTGGGCATAAATATAGGGATTGAGAATTCAATGTAATGGTTTTTAATCATCTCCCAGAGTTCTTTCTCTGGGTGTAGCTGGTTCAGTTCATTACTGCTCCACTGGAAATGATTTGGTTGATCTCCTTGCTGAGGATGGCCAGGTCCATCAGAACTGGTCATCATATAGTATTGTTGTTGAAGTATATAATGATTTCCTGGTCCTGCAATGAAAGAATTTATAAAGAAAAAAAACTTAGTATAACAAAAGAGGAGTTATATCAATTTTTCTTTTCTCTCCCTCCCCCTCAATGTCTTCCTCTATGTATCTAGAATATATTAACTCAAATCTTAAGGGGGGAGGATTTAGAAAAATGCATTAATTTTTATTTTTCCCAATTCAAATTGGTATAGAGAGATACACAGAGAAAACTGGAAGTGTCTGAAATGTGGTCTAGAAAAAGAAGTCATACCTAAAGCATTTTAGAGAAGGGAGAGGCTATTCACTGGGACAAGAGGAAGTTCCAGATGCAAAGACATTACTGCAATGGGAATAATAGTTGATTGGTAACTTTATCACATGTTACCATATTTTAAATTACCTGTCCCTGTGTGTGTGTGTGTGTGTGTGTAGAACTCTGGATGAGATCTGAATTTGTGTAACTTTTTGAGACAATTTGAGACAATTATTTGCTCAGGGTCACACAACTAGTAAGTGTTAAGTGTCTGAAGCCAGATTTGAACTCAGGTCTTCCTGATTTCAGGGCTGGTGCTCTATCCATTATGCCACCTAGCTGCCCCAATAACATTCTTAAGTAAAGAGAAAGCATGTATTAGATAGCATATTGGGAGAAAAACAATTTCAGAAAAATGTAGGAGCAGGATAAAATCTTAGTTCTAGCTTCTCATATAAACTGAAGTCTTCAGAGGATTAATTAGCATAGAATTCCCAGACCTCAGTCTCTCAATCTGAACACATGGCGCTTCTGAAAATTGTTGATAGCATCTGAATCTTTAGCAGTCTTGTGCTGATCAGAAGCAAATACAGTTCAGGAACGTGCACAGTTCAGAAGAACAGGATAGCAATAAGACTTTGCTCTAAAGTACACTATTTTGTGATCAATAAAAATGTTCTGTAATACTGGAAGTTCTTAGCCTGAGATGTCCCTTATATACTGTGAAAAAACAGCATTCAGTTTTATATGAAATGAACAACAGGACCTGAACTTCCCTCAAGAAGCACTTACTATCAGCATTTTGATATATTATCAACAAAGTCCAGCAGCAAGATACACAGAGAAATTCCATTTAAAATAATTATTGATAATATAAAATATTGGGGAGTCTTCCTGACAAGGGAAAGTCAAGAACTATATGAACACAGCTACAAAACACTTTCTATACAAATAAAATCAGATCTAAAGAATTGGGAAAAAATTAAGTATTCATGGGTAGGCCAAGTGAACCTAATAAAAATGACAATACTACCTAAATTAGTATTAGTATCTAATTATTTAGTGTCATAACAATCAAACTCTCAAGAAATTATTTTGCAGATCTATATAAAAATAATAACAAAGTTCATCTGGAAGAAAAAAAGGTCAAGAATTTCAAGAAAACTAATGAAAAAAAGTGCTAATTCAGGTAGTCTAGCTGTACTAGACCTAAAACTATTTTATAAAGCAGAGGTCCTCAAAACCATTTGGTACTGGCTAAGAAATAGAATACTTGATCAATAAAACAGGTTAGGTTTACAATACAAAATAGTCAATAATTATAGCAATCTAGTGTTTGACAAACCCAAAGACCTCAACTTTTGGGAAAAGAACTCACTATCTGACAAAAATTTGTGGGAAAATTGGAAATTGGTATGGCAAAAACTAGGTATTTTTTTTTTTTAATTTAATAGCCTTTTATTTACAGGATATATACATGGGTAACTTTACAGCATTAACAACTGCCAAACCTCTTGTTCCAATTTTTCACCTCTTAACCCTGCCCCCACCCCCTCCCCTAGATGGCAGGATGACCAGTAGATGTTAAATATATTAAAATATAAATTAGATACACAATAAGTATACCTGACCAAAACGTTATTTTGCTGTAGAAAAAGAATCAGACTCTGAAATATTGTACAATTAGCTTGTGAAGGAAATCAAAAATGCAGGTGTGCATAAATATAGGGATTGGGAATTCAATGTAATGGTTTTTAGTCATCTCCCAGAGTTCTTTTTCTGGGCGTAGCTAGTTCAGTTCATTACTGCTCCATTAGAAATGATTTGGTTGATCTCGTTGCTGAGGATGGCCTGGTCCATCAGAACTGGTCATCATATAGTATTATTGTTGAAGTATATAATGATCTCCTAGTCCTGCTCATTTCACTCAGCATCAGTTCATGTAAGTCTCTCCAGGCCTTTCTGAAATTATCCTGTTGGTCATTTCTTACAGAACAGTAATATTCCATAATTTTCATATACCACAGTTTATTCAACCATTCTCCAACTGATGGACATCCATTCAGTTTCCAGTTTTTAGCCACTACAAAAAGGGCTGCCACAAACATTCGTGCACATATAGGTCCCTTTCCCTTCTTTATAATCTCTTTGGGATATAATCCCAGTAGTAACACTGCTGGATCAAAGGGTATGCAGAGCTTGATAACTTTTTGAGCATAGTTCCAAACTATTCTCCAAAATGGTTGGATTGGTTCACAAATCCACCAACAATGCATAAATGTCCCAATTTTCCCGCATCCCCTCCAACAATCATCATTATTTTTTCCTGTCATCTTAGCCAATCTGACATGTGTGTAGTGGTATCTTAGAGTTGTCTTAATTTGCATTTCTCTGATTAATAATGAATTGGAGCATCTTTTCATATGACTAGAAATTGTTTCAATTTCTTCATCTGAGAATTGTCTGTTCATATCCTTTGACCATTTTTTAATTGGAGAATGGCTTGATTTTTTATAAATTAGAGTTAATTCTCTATATATTTTGGAAATGAGGCCTTTATCAGAACCTTTGACTGTAAAAATGTTTTCCCAGTTTATTGCTTCCCTTCTAATCTTGTCTGCATTAGTTTTGTTTCTACAAAAACTTTTCAGTTTGGTATAATCGAAATTTTCTATTTTGTGATCAGTAATGATCTCTAGTTCTGCTTTGGTCATAAAGTCCTTCCCCTTCCACAGGTCTGAGAGGTAAACTATCCTATGTTCCTCTAATTTATTAATAATTTCATTCTTTATGCCTAGGTCATGAACCCATTTTGACCTTATCTTGGTGAACGGCGTTAAGTATGGATCAATGTCTAGTTTCTGCCATATTAGTTTCCAATTTTCCCAGCAATTTTTATCAAACAGTAAGTTCTTATCCCAAAAGCTGGGATCTTTGGGTTTGTCAAAGACTAGGTTGCTATATTTGTTGACTGTTTTATCCCTTGAACCTAATCTATTCCACTGATCAACTAATCTATTCCTTAGCCAATACCAAATAGTTTTGGCAACTGCTGCTCTATAATATAATTTTAGATCTGGTACAGCTAAGCCACCATCATTTGATTTTTTTTTCATTAATTCCCTTGAAATTTCTTGACCTTTGTTTTTCCATATGAATTTTGTTGTTATTGTTTCTAGGTCATTAAAATAGTTTTTTGGGAGTCTGATTGGTATAGCGCTAAATAAATAGATTAAATTAGGTAATATTGTCATCTTTATTATATTTGCTCGCCCTATCCAAGAGCATTTAATATTTTTCCAATTGGTTAGATCAGACTTAATTTGTGTGAAAAGTGGTCTGTAATTTTGCTCATAAAGTTTCTGATTTTCCCTTGGCAGATAGATTCCTAAATATTTTATATTATCAGTAGTTACTTTAAATGGAATTTCTCTTTGTAACTCTGACTGTTGGATTTTGTTAGTGATATATAAGAATGCTGATGACTTATGTGAGTTTATTTTATAACCAGCAACTTTGCTAAAGTTGTGGATTATTTCTAATAACTTTTTAGCAGAATCTCTGGGGTTCTCTAAGTATATCATCATGTCATCGGCAAAGAGTGATAATTCTGGCTTCCTCGTATATTCTTATTCCTTTAATCTCTTTCTCAGCTCTTATTGGTATAGCTAAGGTTTCTAATGCAATATTAAATAGTTATGGTGATAGGTGGGCAACCTTGTTTCACTCCAGATCTTTTGGGAATGGTTGCGTTTGTCTCCATACATATGATGCTTACTGATGGTTTTAAATAGATGCTGCTGATTATTTTAAGGAAAGTCCATTTATTCCTATACTCTCAAGTGTTTTTAATAGGAATGGATGTTGGATTTTATCAAATGCTTTTTCTGCATCTATTGAGATGATCATATGGTTTTTGTTAATTGGTTATTAACATGGCTAATTATATTGATAGTTTTCCTAATATTGAACCAGCCCTGCATTCCCGGTATAAATCCTACTTGATCATAGTGTATTATCTTGGAGATGATTTTCTGTAGTCTTTTTGCTAATATCTTATTTAAGATTTTGCTAATATTCATTAGAGATTGGTCTATAATTTTTCTTTCTCTTGTTTCAGCCTACCTGGTTTAGGTATCAGTACCATGTCTGTGTCATAGAAGGAATTTGGTAGGACTCCTTCATTCCCTATTTTATCAAATAATTTATATAGCATTGGGGCCAATTGTTCTTTAAATGTTTGGTAAAATTCACATGTAAATCCATCTGGTCCTGGGGATTTTTTCTTAGGGAGTTGTTTAATTGCCTGTTCTATTTCTTTTTCTGAAATGGGACTATTCAAGCAATTTATTTCCTCCTCTGTTAGTCTGGGAAGTCTGATTTTTGGAGGTAGTCATCCATTTCACTTAGATTATCAAATTTATTGGCATAAAGTTGAGCAAAATAACTCCTTATTATTTCTCTAATTTCCTCTTCATTGGTGGAAAGTTCTCCTTTTCATTTTTAAGACTACTAATTTCATTTTCTCTCCTCCTTTTTTAATGAGATTTACCAAAGGCTTATCTATTTTATTGGCTTTTTCATAGAACCAACTCTTAGTTTTATTAATTAGTTCAATAGTTTTTTTACTTTCAATATTTTAATTTCTCCTTTTAATTTTAGAATTTCAATTTAGTATTTGATTGGGGATTTTTAATTTGGTCTTTTTTAGTTTTTTAGTTGCAAGCCCAATTCATTAATCTTTTCTTTCTCTGTTTTATTCAAGTAAGCCTTCCTAAGGATATAAAATTCCTCTTATTATGCTTTGGCTGCATCCCACAAATTTTGGTATGATGTCTCATCATTGTCATTATCTTGAGTGAAATTATTAATTGTATCTATAATTTTCTGCTTCACCCAATCATTCTTTAAGATGAGATTGTTTAGTTTCCAATTACTTTTGGTCTATTTCCCCTAACTTTTTGTTGAATGTAGTTTTATTGCATCATGATCTGAAAAGAAAGCATTTACTATTTCTGCTTTCTTGCATTTAATTTTGAGGTCTTTATGTCCTAATATATGGTCAATTTTTGAATAGGTTCCATGAACTGCTGAAAAGAAAGTATATTCCCTTCTATCTCCATTCAATTTTCTCCAAAGATCCAACATACCTAATTTTTCTAATATTCTATTTACTTCTTTAATTTCTTTCTTATATGTTTTGTGGTTTGATTTGTCTAATTCTGAGAGTGCAAGGTTGAGATCTCCTACTATTACAGTTTTGTTGTCTATTTCTTCTTGCAACTCTCTTAACTTCTCCTTTAGGAAGTTGAGTGCCATACCACTTGGTGCATATATGTTTAATATTGATATTGCTTCGTTGTTTATGCTACCCTTTAGCAGGATGTAGTTTCCTTCCTTATTTCTTTTTAATTAGATCAATTTTACTTTTGCTTGATCTGAGATAGGATGGCTACCCTGCTTTCTTGACTTCACCTGAAGCATAATAGATTTTGCTCCAGCTTTTACCTTTACTCTATATGTATCCCCTGCTTTAAATGTGTTTTGTAAACAACATATTGTAGGGTTCTGACTTTTGATCCAGTCTGCTATCTGCCTCCTCTTTATGGGGGAGTTCATCCCATTCACATTTACGGTTAGAATTACTAAATCTGTATTTCCTAATAACCCCGAGATTGTGCTTTACTTATTCTTGCTCCCCAACCCTCTTTCCCTTTTAAACTTATGTACCCTCTTGTATCTCGATACTTATCCTCTTATAATCCCTCCTCCCCTTTGATTCTTTCCCCTTCCTTCTCTTATTACTCTTTTTCTTTTCCTTTCCTCTCCCCTGTTTTTAATGAAGTTGAGAGAATTTTCTCAAAACAAATGTCAATTATTTTTTCTTTGAGCTAACTCTGATGAGAGTAAGATTCACACAATGTTCTTCCCTCTCTAAATTCCCTCACATGATAAGTTTCTCTTAGCCTCTTTGTGGGATGTGGTTTCCTCTTTTATCCCTCCTTCCCACCTTATTCTGCCATCATCCCTTTTCCATATCTACTTCCCTTTTTATGTTATATCAGTACAATCAAATTATACATGTATTCTTTTTGTATATCCACAACAGAAATACAATTCTCAAGAGTTAATTTTACCTTTTCTGCATCTCTTGGAGTTCTATGCTTGAGATCAAATTTTTGTTTAGTTATGGTTTTTCTTTCAGAAACAAATGGAATTCATTTGTTTCATTAAATGTCCATCTTCTTCCCTGGAAGAAAATGCTCAGCTTAGCTGGGTAGTTTATTTTTGGCTGCATCTCAAGTTCTTGTGCCTTTCAGAATATCATATTCCAGGCCCTTCTTTCCTTTAATGTAGAGGCAGCAGATCTTTTGGTGATCCTTATTGTGGCACTCGGTATTTAAATGGTTTTTTTGGCTGCTTGTAAAATTTTTTCCTTAATCTGATAGTTTTGAAATTTTGCCACAATATTCCTTGGGGTTTTTATCTTAGGGTTTCTTTCAGAAGGTGTTCGATGAATTCTTTCAATGCCTATTTTACCTTCTGATTCTATTACATCTGGGCAGTTCTCTTTGATGATTTCTTGTAAAATAGTATCTAGGCTCTTTTTTTCATCATAGTTTTCAGAAAGTCCAATAATCCTCAGATTATCTCTCCTAGATCTATTTTCCAAGTCTGTCGTTTTTGCAAGTAGATAATTCATGGTTTTTTCCAGTTTGTCATTTTTTTGTTTTTGCTTGACTGATTCTTGCTGTCTCAATGAATCATTAGATTCTATTTGTTCAGTTCTAATTTTTAAAGAATTATTTTCTTCATTAGCTTTTTTTACTTCTTTCTGTATATGTCCAATTGAGTTTTTGAATGTATTGTTTTGGTCTGTGGAATTTTTTTCCATTTCACTAATTTTTTTTTAGTGAATTATTTTCTTTTTCCAATTCACAGATCCTACTTTCTTGCGTGTTCTTTGTCTTTTCCAATTCACGGATCCTACTTTCTTGCAAGTTCTTTGTCTTTTCCAATTCACAAATCCTACTTTCTAGTGAATTCTTTATTTTTTCCAATTCACCAATTTTGTTTCCCTGCACTTCCTGGGAATTTTATAACTTTTCCAATTCGTATTTCAGGAAGTTATTGCTCTCTTGTAAGGCTTCTCTTTCCTTTCCCCATTTATCTTCTAACTCTCTTTTGAGACTTTTAATGGTCTCTTCTATGAGAGCATCATGTAAAGGAGGACAGTCTGATGAATTTTTGCTGTTTGAGGTCTCTTCAGGTTTGCTGACCTGCTCTTTTCTGCATAGAAGCTGTCGATCGTTCTTTTCATCTTTTTATTCATGTTTTAAAGCCTTTAGGGTATGTCTCCCTAGGGCAAGGGGTTACCAGCTTCCTCTGCAGAGCAGGGAAAGATGTAAACCTATTTCCGGCTCCCAGGTATGGGAGTGCTCTGAGTGAGAGTTTTCCCTTCCCCCAACAGGAAGTGGATTCAGCACTGGTGGAGCTATCAAACTGCTTAGTAGGGCTGAGTGGGTTAGTGATTGCCCTCGGCTAGAGACTAAGGGGTGAAAGTGTCACTGCCCCAGGCCGGAGCCTCTTGTGGGACTGTGAGTATTAGCAGCTGACCGCAGACCACAGACTGCAGACCGCAGACCGCCCAGAACTCCTGCCCCAGTGTCTCTGCCCAATGCAAATCGGCCCTGGAAAAGCTCTATGGCCCCAAGTTGAGCTCCCCACTGCGCAGATTGGAGGCTAACTCGGGCTGTGTCCTCCTGCTGTGCAGGATCACAACTGCCCCAAGGAAAAGTCCGTACTGCGGGTTGGGGCTGCAAGCTTGTGCTGAGATCTGTGCCTTCACCCTCGGTTTGAGACTCTCCTCAGAACCTAATTTCTCTCCCCGTCTGCTCTGATCTCCCCCTGGCCCCGGAACCAACCTTTTTTGGCGAGACTGCAGATTTTCTTCGGCCGGTGAGTTGTTCTACTTCTTATCTTTATGAATTGTAGCAGTCAAGACTATTTTTGAGGCTCGATATAATATTGATAAAGAGGGCAAGAGAAGAGCTTAGAAAGTCGCGTGTGTCTTCTCCGCCATCCTCGCTCCGATAACATATATCAAGATACGGTCAAAATAGGTCCATGATTTTGACATAAAGAGTGATAGTATGAGCAAATTAGAAGAACATAGGATAGTTTACCTCTCAGATCTGTGGAAAAGGAAAGAATTTGTGACTAAAGAAGAATTGGAACTCATTAATGAACAACAAATATATAATTTTGATTATTTTAAGTTAAAAAGTTTTTGTACCAACAAAAATAATGCAGACAACATTAGAAGGAAATCAATATATTTAAAAAAAAACATTTTTTTTTAAATTTAAGGGTTCTGATAAAGGTCTCATTTGTAAAATATATAGAGCATTCACTCAAATTTATAAGAATTCAAGCCATTCTCCAGTTGATAAATGGTCAAAAGATATGAAGAGACATTTTTAAAATGATGAAATCAGAACCATTTCTATTCATATAAAAAAAGTTGCTCTAAATCACCATTGGTTAGAGAAATGCAAATTAAGACAACTCTGAGATACCACTATACGCCTCTGAGATTGGCTAAAATGACAGGAAAAGAATGATGAATGTTGGAAGGGATGTGGGGAAACTGGACCACTAATACGTTGTTGGTGGAGATGTAAAGAGGATCCAACAATTTGGAACTTAGCTCAAAAAGTTATCAAATTGTGCACACACTTTTGATCCATCAGTTTTTCTACTGGGCTTATATCCCAGAGAGATCTTAAAAGAGAGGAAGAGACTCACATGTACAAAAATGTTTGTGGCAGCCCTTTTTGTAGTAGCAAAGAACTGGATGAGTGGATGCCCATCAGTTGGAGGATGACTGAATAAATTATGGTATATGAATGTTATGGAATGTTATTGTTTTATAAGAAATGATAAGGAGGATGATTTTAGAGAGGCCTGGAAAGACTTATATGAACTGATGCTAAGTGAAATGAGCAGAACCAGGAGATAATTGTGCATTACAACAGCAAAATTATATGATGATAAATTCTGATTAACATGGATCTCTTTAACAATGAGATGATTCAGTAAGTTCCAATAATCTTGTGATAAAGAGAAGCATCTACACCTAGAAAGAGGATTGTGGAAACTGACTTTGGATGACAACAGAACATTTTCATTCTTTCTGTTGTTGTTTGCTTGCATTTTGTTTTGTTTCTCAGGGATTTTCTTCTTCTTCTTCTTCTTCTTCTTTTTTTTTTTTTTTTTTTTTTTTGCTTCTTGATCCAATTTTTCTTGTGTAGCAATATAACGGTATAGATATGTATACATGTATTTGATTTAACATATATTTAACATACTTAACATGTACTGGATTAGCTGTTGTATAGAGGAGGGACTGAGAAGTTGAGCAGAAAATTTGGAATACAAGATTTTACAGAGGTCAATATTGAAAAATGACCCATGCATATGTTTTGTAAATAAAAAGCTTCAATAATAAAAATAAAGAAGAACGAACATATTTTTTTAAAAAAGTGTTTACAAACTTGTCCCAATATAAAGTCAGAAGTTAGGAAGTAGATTAGTGGAGAAAAAAGAATGAAAGAAAAATATCCCATACTAAAAACAAACAAACAAACAAACAAACAAAAAATATGATGGCAATAGTGACAAGATACTATAAAAATAGAACAGAATGATTCCAAAACAACTATAAGCAAAGCTTCTAAAACAAACAGAAAAACAAACAAACAAACAGAACAAATATAATTTAAATTTGTAGAGACAAAACTAGGTTTGGTCTCTTTTAATTTTTTTTAATACAAATATAATTTGACTGCTAAAGGAAAACAATGGAAAAGGAATGAAAGAGGTGGAAGAAATGATTATAAATGAAATTAATAGTTTGTTAATTGGTAGACATCCTTGTCCAAGGTACAAACAATGCAATGAGATTGAAATAAGGAAAAGTTAATGACTTCCTGACACAATAATATATATATTTTAAATTCAGAAGATAAAGAAATATAAGAAAGTGTATAGTAAAATGCTATAATGAAAAAAAAGAACAAAGAGGAAAAATAATCATTATACTATCTGAATTTATGAAAAAAAAATTACAGAAACAACAACCTAAACATCCCATTTCAAAAAAGTTTTAAAGAAAATCATCTAGAGCTTTTAAATCCAGAGGACAGAGAAGAGAAAAAAAAAAAAAAACTGTAAGCAATCTTCTAAAACAAAAAAGAGAGAAAAAAAACTGTAAGCAATCTTCTAAAACAAACTACCAATGAAAATTCCCAGGAATGTGATAATCAAAATATAATTTCCAGGTAAATAATAACAATCCAATAAGGAGACAGAAAGAAAAACAGTCCAGTGCTAAGGATCCCTAGTTATCATGACAATACAATTTAGATGCACTGATTATAAAGAAGTATAGGGCTTGGGATGTGATATTCAAGATAGCAAAGCTTTATTTCCACTCAAAATCACTTACTAAGAAAAATAACAAAGTACAACCCTATAAATTAAACAGAAATGAGCAATGATAAGGAAATAAATAAAGACAAAATTATTCTATTGAGATGTATTGAGATGTATGTATTGATATAATACATGTTCCCATTCTGTAATTTGTGATCATCAGCAATCATACAAGGAACCAATTAAAAAGGAGATATGAGTGTTTATAGCTTCTTAATGATCTTGAAAGAACAATGAGAAGAGAGGGAATAGCAATATGCTTAGGAGGAATAAATGCTAATTTATTGGTGAAAATAATCTCATATAAATCAAAATATATATCTATACAATAAAAGTAGAGGTAGAGATTAAAAGTTGAGACATCCTCATCTGAACTGGTCAAAGGAAAGAAAACTAAATAAACATTAGGATACAGTAAAATAGATTTCAGAGTCTAATTCAAAGAAGTAGGAGGAATTATACAAATTATACAATGTCAACAATATAGTTAAGAGGAAAAACTTTAAAAGAATTTGGACCTCAACGAGTATATTCACCACACTACTTCTTGATAGAGTATAGAGCGTGTACTTTTTGTATATTTCCAATGAAGAATTTTTTTTTTTTTTGCTTATTCATATATGGTAGTAACAAGTTTTTGTTTTTGTTTTCTTTTGTTTTCATTCCCAGTTGGGTATTTGGGGAGGTATCTGATGAGGAAGGAAGAGAAGCAAGATTTTATTTGAATTTATGTGTATGTATACATTTAAATGAAAAACTTGTTCTATACACATGGAGTTTATGAAAAAAAATTTACATCTTTGTCCTTTCTCATTTATTTCTCTAGAAAAAGACATTTTTCCACCCTCATCTTTTCACAACTTTGCATTAAATTCATAAAATTCCACAGAGATGATGGTTTGATCTGCATGCCTTTGTCAAATTTCCATAGAATTTATCTACAATTTTCTCTTCATCAACTGATGTTGGTACACCAGTTGCAATTATTTTCATGTCAATCTATTTTATAAATATTTAGCTTTAGTACTGCAATCTGTACTGATTAAATGTCTCATAAAATAATATTTCTTGTCACTTTTGGACATGCATGTTGTGTAGAATGATTTGCCATTTTTCTCTCTAGTTCATTTTACCTCTGAGGAAACTGAAACACATGGGGTTAAATGACTTTCCCAGGGTCACACAGCTAATAAGTGTTGAGGCCAGATTTATGAGTCTTGCTAATTTCAAGTTAGTACTATATCCACTGCAGCACATAGCTGCCAATTTTTCAGGATTAAAAAAAATGCTAGCAATTAGTGAACTCTGGGAATCTGGGGAAATAATTAATATAGGAGGGGAGGTCTGAGCTGAGCTTTGAAGAGAATTAAGGATAAAATAGAGCACACTGAGATAAGAAAAGAACTTTAAAATCGAATTTTATATTGTGTATATTGTTACTGTTTGTAAAACAGTGAAACCTATGAAAATCAAGCTGTGGAAAGAACAACCAGATCATATGAGGTCACCTGAGTTAGATGACCAATCCTGATACTTCCTGTGTGATCTTATGTAAGATCTACTTTTCTGAGCCTCACTTACCCCATCTGTAAAAATGGTATTATTGATATATAGAATGGGTTTAGAGTTAGAATATTTAAGTAGAAAGGAGAGAAGCCCTATTATTAATGTATATAAGACTGATTACATTCTTTTGATGTTTGGTCTGAAGTAGCTTAGATATGGACTAACCACCTCAACATATAACTAATGTTCTTAGAACCTTTAAGAATACTTTTTCAAATCCTTGAATGGCTCTCTGACGCATCAATATGGCTACTTCCATCTGTAATTCTGATTGTAGTTTCATTCCTTCCAATTCTGGGTTTCTTCTTCCACAGTAATTACACTATGCATATCTCGCTGATCACTTCCTGAAAGAGATTACATGCTCCTTTCATCATTTATCAGTTTAATTTTCTTTTTGTCTATAATGGACATGATGTGGTGGTACTTCAATTATTTTAATTTTCATTTCTCTAATTATAAATGATTTAGAGCATTTTTTGTTACTATTGATTGCTTAACTTTCCTCTTCTGAAGACTGACTGTTCATATCTTATGTTCTTTAACAAGGGGAGAATGTTTTTTTTTTTTTTTTTTTTTATAGATCAGATCATTTTTCCATGAATTTGAGAAATTAGATCTTTTATCAGAGAATATTACTGTATGCCCTTGTGCATTACATCCTTCCCTTCCAATTTTTGTTTGTTTTTGTATCTGTAATTTAAAACAATATTACCAGAAGTAACAATTACTGCTCCTGTGATTTTTTTCTATCTCATATTTACTCACAAAATTTTCCCTTATCAATATATTTGACAGATACTTCTTTTTATATTTCCTATTTTTCTTATGATATTACCCTTGCAACCTAAGTCATGTTCCCGGCTTGATATCATTTTTAATATGGTATAAGGTGTTCATCTCTGCCTGATCCCTTTTATTAATAGATTTTGCTAAACGCTGATTTCTTGCCTAAATAGTTGGAATGTTTGGTTTACTAAATACTAGGATAATGTGCTCATTTATTTTTATATGTTGTTTGCCAAACAAATTTCATTGATAAATTATTCAATTTCTTATTTAATAGCAGATTACTTCCATAAATATTATTTTGTAGTATAATTTGAAATCTGGTACCCTCTCCAATCTTCTCATATTTTTTCATTGATTCCCAAAATATTCTTAATCTTTCATTCAATTTTAATTGTCTTCTTATTTTTTCCTAACTAAAGTAATTCTTTGGTAGTCTGATTAGCATGGTGCTGAATTAAGAAATTCATTTAGATAATGTTATCTTTTTATTGCATTGTCTTAACCTATTCATGAGCAATTAATATTATTTCAATAGCTTAATTTGTATTCATTAAAATAAATATTGCTTTGTAAGTGTATTTATTTTTTATGTATAATGAATTCAAGTTCTATTTTATCTACTGTTTCTAAGATCCAAAGGCAGTATCCATTTATAATTTCTTGAAATGTCATTTCTAAGCTTTTTATTATTTCTTTTTATCACAGCTTTCAAGTAGTCCAATAATGTTTAATTTATCTCTTCTTGATCTATTTCCAGGTCATTTTTTCTATGAAATTTTTTCACATTTTCTTTTATTTTTCACTTTTTAAATTTTGTTTCACTATTTCTTACTAATCTCATGGAATCATTACCTTTCATTTGACCAAATATGAATTTTAAGAAATGATTTTTCTCAGTGAGCTTTTTTTACCTTTTATAGTATTTGGTCAATTCTGGTTTTTAAAGAGTCATTTTCTTCAGGAATTGTGTGTATCTTTTAACCACATATCAATACTGTTTAAATAAATTTCTTCCATGACTTTCACTCTACCCCCAATTTTTTTTCTTTATAGCATTTATTTGATTTATTAAATATTTTTCTTCTTTAAACAAATCTCTCTTTCTTTTTAACTCTTCTTTAATTTTTCCCGACTCTATCTAATCTCTAATTTTTAAATAAATACATTTGTTTAATACTTTAAAAAAACATTTAGTATATTTCCCAAGTTACATGTAAAAACAATGTTTAAATTATTTTTTTAAGTTCCAGATCTCCTCCTTTCCTCCCTCCCCACCCCATTCTCATTGAGAAGGCAACCAATCTGATATAGATTATACATGTATAGTCAGGCAAAACATTTCCATATTAGTCATGTTGTGAATGAAAACATAGACCTCCCTTCAAAAATCTGAAGAAAAATGAAGTAAAAATAACAGATGCTTCCATTTGTATTTAGTTACCACCAGTTCTATATTTGGGGATGGATAGCATTTTTCATCATAATTCCTTCAGACTTGTCTTGTATCACTGTACTGCAGACAATAGTTAAGTCATTCCTAGCTGATCATGTTACAATATCAATGTTATTTTTTATAAAGTAGTTTTCATTTTCCATCAACTCATGGAAATTTCTCCAGGTTGTTTTGAGAATATCCTGCTCATTTCTTATAGCACAATTGTATTCCATCATAATCACATCCAGAATTTATTAAGTCATTCCCTATTTGAGGAGCCTACAGGGAAAAATATTTTATAAATATAAGTATGAATAAATACTTGTAGGTAGTTTCCTTTTTTTTTTCTTTCTTTTAAAAATCTTTTTGGATGCAGACCTAATATTATAATTCCTAGGTTAGAAGGTGTGTATGATATTATAACTCTTTTTGGACATTGTTCCAAATTGTTCTACAGAATGACTGAATCAGTTCACAATTCCAGCAATGATGCATTAATGTCTTATTTCCCCACATCTCCTCCACCATTTGTCATTTTTTAAAGGTCTACAGATCTATTGTGATTACCTCAGTATTTTAAGCCTATAAACCCTGGAGAGTCTACCAGCACCATGCCAGGAAACTGAATCACTTCCATTTGAATTGTCTTACAATGATTCTGAAGATCACCTGGCAGGATAAGATAGCAAACTGAGCAGTCTTTCCTTGAACTAAATGGCCAAACATTTTAACTTTACTGCAGAGAGTACAATTTCATTGGGGTGGCCATTCGAATGCCAAATGTATGCTTTCCAAAAGAGATTATTTTATTGACAATTCACACATGAGATGTACTCACAAAGTGGTCAGAAAAATGGATACGAGGACATTCTCAAGGGTGCTTTTAAGAAATTTAGACTTGATTGCATGAAATGGGAACCACTAGCCCACCATGGCATGCCCTTATGAGAGAAGCTGTTGTGCTCTTTGGGCGAAACAGAATAGAATTATCTCAGAAAAAACATGAGATGTTCAAATTAAGAGAAGCCATCCCAAATGTCCATAGGGAATACTTGTGTCCAATCTGTGTCAGAGCATTCTAAGTTCATATTCATTTTGTGAGAAACAGTCATATGCCGCAACTTGATTCTAACATAGTGATGTTATTTTGTTCATCTTAAAGAGCAAAAGAAAATAAGCTTTTTTCTCTTCTATTAATTAATCTAATAGATATGAGGTAGTGCCACAGAATTGTTTTAATTAACATTTCTCCAGTAAGTAGTGAGTGAGAGCATTTTCATATGACTATGGATAACTTTGCTGTCTTCATCTGAAAATTGTTCATATCTTTTGATCATTTATCAATTGGAGAATTGTCCTTACTTTTATACATTTTACTTTGTTCCCTATAGAACTGAGGTCCTTATCAAAGAAACTTAATTTTTTTCCCATAGTTACCTTGGCTAAATGTATTAGTCTACCCTATTTACCCACACCTCTATTTATTCTACTCTTTTATCTCCCTTTGTCTACCTTCACTTTTAATCTAACCCTCCCTTCTATCATTCCCCTTTTTCTCATGACCTTCCCCTCCAACTTTCTGTAATGTGAGATTTTTTTTTTTAATTCACAATCGAGTGTGTATGTTACTGCCTCCTTTAAACAATTCAGATAATAAGGTTTATTTTCTTCCCCTCACCTCCAATTTCTTCCCTTTTACTGTAAAAGTCTTTTTTTCCTCTTTAATGTGAGATAAATTACTATATTGTATCTTTCCCTTTCCATTGCTCTCAGTATATTTCTCTCTCACTCATTAATTTAAATTTTTGGATATCATCCCTTCAAATCCAACTCACACCTGTATCGTATATATATTCACAGACATATATACATTTTACACACACACCTACAGACAAAAACTTCTAACTGCTAAATAATGATGTACAAGTATTAGCCTCAGATATAGGAATGTAAACTGTTTAACCTCATAAAGTCTTTTATTTCCCTTCTCCTGCTTACCTTTTTATGGTTCTCTTGAGTTCTGTATTTGAATGTCAGATTTCCCTTCATCTCTGTTCTTTTCATCAAGAATGCTTGAAAATTTTCTATTTTCATTCCTAAATCCCCCACAGGATTTGATTAAGTTTTGCTGAATAGTTGATTCTTGGTCTTTTGTCCTCTAGAATATTATATTTCAAGACCTTAACTCATATAGAAGATGCCAAACCTTGTAGAATACTGATTCATTTCATGTAAGATTCCTTATCACTCTACTACATTTTTATAGTCAGGATCTTTTAAATTTTTTCTTTTTCTTTGCTCCTTTTTCCAGCTTATTTCTTAAATTAGGAGTTTTGGTTACAACTTGCTTTAGGGAGGGAAGTGGTTGTTTCAGATTTTGTCTATTATATTCTTTTTCCTTCACCCATTTACTTAGGAGCTCACAGATTTTTCATACCTCCAAATTGTGATCTAGGGAGAAATACAGTCACTGTGTTTCTAGTCCTTTACCAGGTGCTAGAAAAGGAGTCATTTGAGATGTTTTTCTTACCATTTTCCTAACCATATCTGAGTAATAGAGATATCTCAGGTGACACTGCTGTTCTCAGATGCTGTTGCCTGTCGATGCCCCCAACACTTGGTGCCAATTCCATCAGACTTTTAACCAACCATATTTAAATATCTGCAAATCCATTTCCTGCTAAACTACTCTGGGCTAGGAGGAAAATGATTCCATTGAATTTTTTCCCTCTATTTTCCATTCAGAATGCTAATCATTTTTATCACTTTGTAGAATTTGTTTTGGGGATAGTTTGACAATTATGATCTTCTAGTCTACCATCTTGACTTTCCCCTCCATATATTTACTTTTACTAGTCCTTCTTCCTAAGTCAATCATGTTACTCTAATTTTTTCAGGCTCTGTGGAACTGATTTATACACACTAAATTAAAAACAGATTGATTGGGAAACTAGGAGGCCAATTTATAAATTTACCCTGTGAATGTAACTGCCAAGCAGATGGGAATATTTGAGTTGGCTGAGCAATGTTTTCTCTTCCCGGTAGGAAAGTCTACTTGAGAAACTAATCTAGTTTGAGAATCTTAATGAATATTTGTAATAAACTATGAGAGTCCATTGCTCCATCTTTACCAAAAGAACATTCCTCACATGCATGGCTTCCATCCTATTATAAAAAAAAATCTAGTTTATGTTTTTATATAGGCTATTCAAATAATCTTTGATTGGCTTCCTGGGATCCAGTTTTCTCCTCTCTAGAAAATTTTATACACTGATGATTCCACAATCTCTTTATTGTAATAACCTGATTTCATCATTCCTCTACTCAATAATCTTCTGTGATTTCTTTTTCTATATAGTATAAAACCAAACTCTTTCATCCCAGCATTAAAAGTCTCCCGCTACATATCTCCATCATCTTTTAAGAATTTCTGTAATCAGAGATGCTGCCTGACCCACAAAAAGGTACTTATTTATTTCCAGCCTTACTTATCTCATATTAAGTCCTTTCTTGTAATCTATTTTTCAAGAAACCTGGCTTACTGTTAACTATGATGATCTCTAGATGATTGTGCTCTATCTTGAAATATAGGCTCATGCTTTTATCCATAAAATAAAATGTTAGATGTCAATTCCTTGACCCATTTCTTTCAAAAATTTTAAGAAAGGCAATATGGTATTGTAGAGGTTGAGACTTACAGTCGGTAGAGTGATGGGTTTAAATCATACCATGTGTACTTGCCAGACATGTTTGTAGGCAAATCAATTAATCTGCCTGGGGCTCTGTAATGACTTTGTTAAATACAAAATATCCTTTGTTGGATCTACCTGCTGATAGGGTTTAAGGATCAAATAAGTTATTAAAAGGGGTGAAATGATAATGTCTACTAATGCTTTTTTTAAAAATTGTCTATTCTAGATGTTGCTCTTATGCTCCCCCACCCAAAAGAAAAGGAAAAATGAAAAGAGGCCTCTTTTTAACAAACAAAAGCAATTAATACAAAATCAGCTGACACTGTGATTGTATTTGACACTTGTATGCAACATCCTGCAGCTGTTATCACTTTATTCTATTGAATGAACCATAAGATGATAATTTCAGAGCTGGAAGAAAACTGGAAGCCAATGTTTTCCAGCTGTCTCATTTTAAAGGTCAGGGAAATTAGACCAAGAGACCATAAGTGAATTACTCAAGGTTGCATAGAAATTAAATATCTGAGATTGTATTTGAATTCAATTTCTATGAATCCAGGGCTTATGATCTTTCCGCAGTCTTGACAGAAATGTTTTCTCCTTGTCTTTCTGAATCGAGATGGATCATCATAATTGTTCGGTGCCATGCTTCATTTCAGGATCCTTGTCATTGATATTATTATAATATATGTATATTGTATTTTCCTGCCTTTGTTCAAATTTTCACAAATTCATATACAACGTCATAAGATTTTTGTTAATTCTTTCTGGGTATCATTTCTTATGATATGATAAGATTCCATTGCTTTCTCTACCATTGTTCTGTTCAGTCATTTCTCTATTTAATTACACAGCCATGACTTTATTTGGAAGAATATAAAATGTTTTTTCAAGTCTTTATAAGTCAGTATTGTTATTCTTTTCAATCAAGGTGACCCATTCAAGTGATGTCCCTTCCGTGTTTCTTTCTCAGCTGCTCAAAAATAAAAATTATTTCTCTCTTGAAATTCATCATGGTAATTTATCTGAACCCCATTATTTTCACTTATAATTTTCTTTTAACAAAATATTGATGTTCCATAAACCTTTTGGGGTTTGCATATGATAAGCTTGGTGCATTATTTTATAATTTTGTCCACAGCACACAGAAAGAAAACTTGCATATGGTTTGCACTTGTTTTATATTTGTTGAATAAATATAGTACATAATTTAAATTTTATCAAATCCCAACTATCAATGGTGACAATCACCAGGGGCACAAAAAGAAGCAAAAAACAGTTCATGTTTTCAAAGAGCTTAAATACTAATTAAAGAGATAACATGTAACTAATTATTTACAAATGCTACTTATACAGAATAAAATGGAAGTAATCAAGGGAAAGAAGATGTTGAAATTAAGGGGGAGCAATAAGGGTTTAGTAATCAAATTTTATCTATGACTTGAGAGAAACAAGGGAAACAAAAGGGAGGAGAAGAAGGGGGTAGAATATTATATGTGTCAAGGACAGGCACTGTCAATGGCCAGAATAAGGCTATAGATTCCTTTGTGCAAAAAACAAAAACAGAAAAGAAGCCAATTTTAACAAGTACATACATAATGTGTTTTGTAAGAGGCAAGAAACTTGAAAAGTAGGATAGGAACAAGTTATGAAAGACTATGAGCACAAATCAAATGTATAATTGATCTGGAAATGATTTGGAGTTACTGAATTTGATTGATTTGATGTGATGTGATTTGGATGTTATGGTCAGACATAAAAATTGTTAAAGATTATTGTTGAGTTAAAAATTGACTGGAGTTGAGAGAGACTTGTGGAAGGAAGATCAACCAGTAGGATGCTGTAATCATCAAAGTGTGAATTAATGAGGGATAAAATTAGTGTGGAATATCCTTGAAAGCAGTAAAAAAGGGTAATATTTGACAGAAAATATAATTAATTAAGTTTTAGATATAATTAGTTTAAGCTATCTGTAGGATATTTATTTTTAGATACTCAATAGGTAATTGACGATTGTAGAGTGGAGGTCATCTTGGAGTTTAGAACTCGATTCCGTCACTTTAATAAACAAGAACTGATAAGATCACCAAATAAAATTAAAGGAGAAAAGAAAAATTCTAGGATGGAGGACTGGGGGATGTCCAAGTAATGGGTACATTCTGGATGAAGAATGAAGATCTATTAAAAATAATGAGAAACAGTAGTCACATAAGGAATCGGGAGATAATCGTATCCTGAAAATCTACATATTCAGTAGAGAGAGTATTCAATAATTTCTAAAGCTACTAGGAAAACAAGAAAGTTGAGAATTGAGTAAAGACAATTGGATTTGGAAATTGAATTATTGTTAGTAACTGGAGAGATTAGTAGAATTTAAACCTAGAAATAATACTAAAAAATACAGACTTAACCCATATGTTAGTTCTATAGAGCATCATCTCATTGTCAGAGCTGGTGAAAAACTGACCAATTTTTTTTGTTAGTTATTTTAATTTTAAAGGACATATAAATAGGAGAACTTATTAAGTTCGTATTCCTCATTTTTCAAAGAAAGAATCTGAAACCCAGAAAGTTTATATGTTCCATGTACACAATGTCACAAAGGCATAACAGCTTGATTTAAAAAATAACACTTTTGAATTCAGAGCTCCTCCCCACACATACAGTAGATATCTAAATAGTCAATGAAAACTAATATTTTATATAGCACTTACCATGTGACACATATTGTGCTTTTTACAGTTATTGATGTGATCAATCCTGGGAGATGTATGCAATTATTAATCTCACTTTACAGATGAGGAAACAGGCAGATAAAGATTTAGTGATTTGCTCAGTCACAAAAAAATAGAGATTGAGATTGGATTTGAATTCAGATCTATTTTGACTCCAAACCCAGTACCATACATTGCAACTCACTTGTTTCAATATTCTCTAACAGTTATCCTATTTTTTTTTATATTTGAATTCATCCTAGAAGAGGAAGAGGTGAAGTCAAATGATGTATGCTACCTGTATCATCCTGAGCAATTCACTCTACTTTTACCCTTACATTTTTCATCTGTAAAATGAAGTTCATAGAACTTATTCCACAAGTGGAATATTATATTTATTATATAACATAACATATATTATATTTATATATATGTGTGTGTTTGTATATACAATGAATATTGCAAACTTTAATATACTATATA
Source organism: Sarcophilus harrisii (assembly GCF_902635505.1). Lineage (NCBI taxonomy): Eukaryota > Metazoa > Chordata > Mammalia > Dasyuromorphia > Dasyuridae > Sarcophilus > Sarcophilus harrisii. The sequence goes on along the minus strand of NC_045427.1, from coordinate 11,484,558 downwards.
AGCATTAGTTATTTTCAATGAGAACATTTTACGAATTCTAAGATTGTAACTTATATATCATCAATTTTAATTTAAATTGATATCATTTTGTTAGATATATGAAAATATGCTAGTCATTTAATTTATGAATCTCACTTTCATATTTGTGAAATGTGGATGAAGTTATTAATTATCAACTAAGAAGGTGGTCAAAAGGAAAATGTTGCAAACCAGATGGTGCTAAAGAAATGCAACATTATTATGATTACAACTGGAAACACTCAATTTAAAGCCTTGGATTTTATTTAGGAAGAAATCGAATCTGATAAACTCCTAAACAAGTATTTCTTCATATGACTCACAGATAATAGAATTAAGAGCCCTGGTACTCATTATTTCTTTTGGATTATGTTGGTGGAGGTATGGGTTGGAACACTTCTTAATTAAGAGCGTTGTCCAAAAAAGAAATGATGGGCTTTTGAAAGTTTCAGGTTCCTTCTCAATTGTGGGATTTTTGTAAAAACGGAATGATTAATTTTCAGGTTTTTTATAATATTTTTCTCAGATATTGGTTGGTTTATATACTCACTGCTATCATTTAAAAATTTGAAATTATTTTATCCTTTTCAGCACTTCAGCAGATGGCTGAATTCATTATTTTTCTGTTCATTTTATTCTCCTTAAGAAAGTTATGATTATTTTTCTTTTCAAAAATATTTAGCACAAACTACATGCAGAGCTGGGGTTTGTCCAAAATTGGGATTAGCTATTGGAAAATTAAAGTAAAGAGAAGATCAAGAAAGGAAATCAGCAAAAATGAGACCTGCAGAGAAAAAAGGCTATAAAGATAAAATAACTGATGATGTGTATAGTAAGATCCAACTCTGGATGATGGCAGCAATGCTGTGAGAGAAGGAATCAAACTGGAGTCTAAAGTAAATAGTTATGTTGGTCATAAATATAATAACCAATTGTTTTGCCTGATATCTTCTTTTCAGATTAATGAAGATTCATCATCAAAGTGACTATGGTCTCACGCAAACCGAAAAGTCATCCTATAAATTCATTTTCTATGATTTTACTCTCTTTCCACTATACCCAGATGGCAAAGGTAATATTGACTTTTATTTCTTTATTTCTTTAATTGTTTGTTTTTGTTTTGTTTGTCATGGATGACTTTTGAGGTGACATTGAACATATAGTTATCTGCATTTGAGCCATTACAGCTGATGTTTCTGAAGTGGGGTAAAGAGATGGAAGATAAAAGTATAGCAAGGAACATTTTTAAATCAATTAGGAAGGAATTCTCTGGGAGATATAATTTTCCCTCTTCAATTATGTTTTTTTCCCAATAACTTAAAGTACATTAAGTCTACTTATCAACTTTTCAAATAAGACACAGCTTTGCGGTTCACATTGAATCTCAGATCCCAAGAGTTAGACAGAATATTATGATTACCAATCTAAATCAAAGAAGGAATCTTAACAGGGATGAATATAAAGTTTTACATTTAGCTTTTTAAAAAATCTACTTCATACATGTAAGATGAAGAAAGACTTGCTATAATGGTTTAAAAAAAACAAAAAACTTGAGGGACAGCTAGGTGGCACAGTGGTTAGAGTGCCAGCCCTGAAGTCAGAAGGACCTGAGTCAAATCTGACCTCAGACACTTATCACTTCCTAGCTGTGTGACCCTGGGCAAGTCACTTTAACCCCAATTGCCTCAGGGAGAAAAAAAACCCTTGAGTTATATAAGTTGGTCTTTTTGTATGGTCTGTAAATAATGTTATGAATAATCAAATAGCCCTTGGCAGAAAAGTTTCCCACCCCTGCTCTATATATTTGATTTGCTAAGAATAGAGAGGCATTTACATATCTATAGCAGGGTGCTCATAGTTAACACAGCTTGGTGTGCTGTGGTGATGTGGTGATGTAATGGTTCTATAGCTGGCACATGCTCAGTGTGCTGTAGTGATGTAATCATACTAAGATATTTAGAAGCTGAGAGGACTGGGAATAAACAGACACCATGTTTGACCAGCATCGTGGGTCTCCTGCTTTTTCACTCACTAAAACCAAGGACTGAAGTTGGTCCTAAGACCTCCAGACAGCTAGTCTGGACAGTATATTTTGACATCCCAATGCAGGGGCTCTAGAAAGCATAGTATATTTTGGTCCCTTAATTTGAGGGCTCTGAAAAGCACACTACATGGATCTGTCTGGAAATATGGAGTAAGCAGTAGATAAGTATTAAAAGCACATTTAAAAATAGCCTAATTGTAGGAGAGCACAATCAGGAAAACTAAATGAAAAAATGATATACATCTTGTGACACTTTTAGAATGACATTTAGAACCAAAAGGTCTTTCAAATATCAAATAGTTCATTGCCTTCTTCATTCACTTTATTGAAGATGAGAAAACTGGATGCCAGAAAAGAAAAATTATATACAGTTGGAATGTTCTTCTCTAAAATATAATGTTCTCTGGGTGCAGGTTTTTCAGGGGGGCTTCTGGGAGCAGCCTTCCTTTCAATACTGTGTAATAATCACCTCAAATGCAGCCAGCTGTTAAAATCTAAATCCTTTATTGTCTCCTTCAGAGTCTTATCTCCTTCACTTGGGTTCGACTAGTTTTCTGGAGACCTTCCGGATCCTGCCCCTAGTCCTTTGCCTCTGCTTCTTCAGCCTCTAGCTCCCTTCGAATCTCCAGTCAGCACAAAGGTGGAAGTTGGAATCACTCTGACTCCACCTCCAAGAGTGGGCTTGTGGGTTCTAACTTGTGAATCTCCTCAACTCAATCTTGGTTGAGGCTCCTAGCTTATATATGCTCTCTTAAAGATATGAATCTTAAAGGTGTGAAAGGTGTGAATTCTTATAAGTACTAAGTTCATTAGTGAACTAGAGAACTGTTAAGTAACATGCTAAATTGATAATTATTGTCTCTATCAATTGCAGTGACTTAGTACCTTGTAAGAATTCTAACATACAGTCACAAGAGGAAGTAATCAGCAAGACCCACTTTCAAATCCAGGATCTCTGACTACAAATTCAAATGACTTTTAAAAGAAACATATAATAGAAAATATGAAATATCAGTTGTTAATAAGAAACATTCATGTTAATCAACTATTATTTACATATATACACATATATAAATACTACAAGATGAAAGGAAAAAAATGTAAACAAGCCTGGATAAGGAGAAATATCAAATGTAATTGTGACTTTTTTCCTACCTTTCATTAATTCCTTTCTGTTCTGTGCTTTTTCAAGAAAGAAATAGAGAGATAGAGATTGAGACAGAGAGAGAAAGAGAGACACAAAGAGAGAAAGAGTGACAGAAACAGATATAGACAGACACTGAGAGAGCACAGATCTGGTCATGAAACATTACAAAATTATCTTTGCAAATGATTATTGATTCATCATATAACAACAATTCCATTTGGTTCAATTAAATAAACATTTAGTAAGTGCTTAATGAGTAAAAGAGATTTATCAGGTAATACACATATAAAAAGATGAAGATAAAATTATCTTTGTCCTCAAAGAGACCCATTTTGTTAGGAGGATGGAAATGAATATGGGCAAAGAACATGATTAGAGAGTAATCTGAGAATAGAGAATGCTGACTGACTTCATGAGAACTCTTAGATTTGAACTTTCCCATTCTAAAAATCAAATCCATTTTTTTTTCTTCTTTCCACTATAGTAAGCTATCTATATCTTTTGGTTTTGATTTCCCTATCTTTTGATTTGAAAGTTTTTAATATTTTTATTATCTTCAATCTCTTTGATTTGAAATTAATTTTTTTCCTATTTGCTTTTCTCCCATCTCCCATCTGCTAGAAAAATCTTTCTTTAATTGGACATTCTAACATTCACTTTACTAATACCAATTATATTGGTATTCTGCTCAAAATTATTCTCCAATAATTCTAATCAATCAACCAATAGACATATATTATGGATGTAGACATATATCTGCTTTATGTCAGATAATGTGCTAAGCACTGTGAGGATGGGGGTCTGAAAATGCTTTTTGTTTATATCTGACTCTTTATGACCTCATTTAGAGTTTTCTTAGCAAACAAATGGGAGAGGTTGACCATTTCCTTCTCTAGCTTATTTTAGACAATGGAACTAAGGATTGTTTAGGCAAACTAAGTGACTTGACCAGATTTACATAGCTAGTAAGTGTCTGAGGCAGTATTTGAACTCAGGAAGATGAATCTTTCTGATTTCCCACTTGACCCTTATTCATTGTGCCACTTAGCTGAGTTTTGGAAAAAAAATAAATACAATTAAAAAACAAAACAAAACAAAACAAACAAACAAACAAAAAAAAAAACAACCCTTGATCTGATGCTTACTATCTCAAGTATCTAAAGTGTGTACAGGGTGATGGGGAAGACTAAAGAAGTCCAAAGTTCACATAGCTGATGGAAAATGGGGAGAAGGCTGGGTTTGTTCAGCTTCTTTTCCTTCCTTTTCTTCTTTATTCCTTTTTCTGAACCTAGAGATGCCTTTAAACTGCAATATTCAAGAAATGATGATCATCTGCCATGCTTCCCTACCCATTTTACTGTGCTTATAATTCCCTCTCCCAGTTTGAAGGTCCTAATGGTATACTTCAAGGCCTAATACAAGTTACTGCGATTAAGGTATACCAAATTTTTTGATACATATGGAAGGAGTAAAGGCCTTTCCTTTGAGAGAATAAAACAATTCTATATAGATCAAGTATAGGGAATGGCAGAAAACAACTCAGTTACTCCCCTTGGGACAGATGAAAAAGAACAGAGTCTGGTAAGTCAAGTGGCAGTTCTGTCTAGGTTCCTAAAATAATTCTTTTTTTTTTATTTTATCCTCCCTCCTTCTCTCCTTTTCTCCCTGTCTCCCTCTTCTTCTTCTTCTTTCTCTCTCTCTCTCCCTCTCTTTCCCCCTCTCTTTCGCTCTCTGTCTTCCTCTCTCTCTCCTTCTCTTTCTCCTTCTCTCTCCTCCTCTCTCCCTCTCTGTCTGCCCCCTCTCTTCTTTTTTCTTTTTTTGTCTCTCTCTTTTCCTCTCCCTTTCCCTCTACCTCTCCCTTTCCTTCTTCCTTTCCAAATCCCTCCTCTTGTTTCTCCTCCTCCTCTCCTTCTTCTCCTTCTCCTCTTGTCTGTATCTCTATCTCTGTCTCTATCTCTCCCTCTATCTCTCTGTGTCTCTCTGCCACTCTCTTCCCATCTCTCTTTATGTGTTTCTCTGTCTCTGCTTTTGTGTCTCTGTCTCCCTCACTGTGTTTGTGTCTCCACCTCTTTCTCCATATCTTTCTTTCTATTTCTCATTTCTCTTTCTCTGAACCCTCCCTCTCTCCCTTCTTGTCTTCCTTCCTCCCTCTCTCCCTCCCTCCCTTCTTCCATCTTTCCTTTTTCCTTCTTTCTCTCCCTCCCTCCCTTCCTAGCTTTCTTCCTTCCTCCTGCTCTTCCTTTCTCCCTCTCATAGTTCCTTCCTTCTTTATTCCTTCCCTTCTAACTTTCTTCCTTTCTCCTTCCTCCCTTCCTTCCTCTCTTCTTTCCTTTCTTCCTTCCTTCCCCCTTTTTTTCTTTCTTTCACTCATTAAATTCCCTTTTCTAACAGATAATTTATTTAATTTGACAAATTGATATCAACTCATGTATCATGCTGGGGTAGACAGAAAGTTGGGGCTTATAGAAAGACATTAGTTAATCTCTCAGGATACCATAGAACCCTAAAGAACAGGAGTCAGGCTTCCTCTGGACCCTCAAACTGCCAGCAGTAGTAAGCAATCCCAGATTGTGTCTTGTATGTTGATTATTTTACCCAAGAATTCAACAGATTTGGTTGAATTAAAACTAGATTTTTTTTCTTTCATTTCAATTGACTTTGTCTAGATTATCTTTCTTTATAGCAGATTTGGAATCATAATAAAGGGGTTCTTATGCTTTCCCCTGAAAAATAGACCCCCCTCTTCCTCTGAAATATAGTTTCTAGATTGCAGTCTTAGATGTGAATGGCATGAAGAAGGATGCTGAAGTTAGCTTTTCTATCCTGGACAGAGTAGAAGTAGAAACCCAAGGATGAACAACTGAAATCAAACTCCCCTTGTTGAAAGGTTTTTAGCAGGTTATCAGTGGGTGTTTAAATTATGACAAATTTGCTCTCCAGTTTTCCCAGAAGACTTGACTATGTGGAGTTTTCAGATGTTCTTAGTATTCAGGCGTGAAACATCAGATATAATTCAGACATGAATTACTAATTTTCAGTGAATTAGAATCCAGTAAATGACACTTCTTGTGAGTTGGGCTGAATATTACAGAGATTTTCTTGGATGATTCAGAAGGATTTTTAAGTCCTGTATTCAAAGTTCTGTCTCAGAAGATGCATCTTCAAAGTGCCAGATTTATAATATCTAGAGCAAGCAAGTAAATTCATTATAGTTTTTTTTCCTCTGATAGAGATGATAATTACCAATAAAAAATATACCAGTAGGATCAGGTAAAAACATGGTTGCTTTAATGCAAGGAAGCATGTGTTCAAATCTTAACTAGGAAACAGTGAAGTTGCAAACTTCCTGAAAAAAAATTCTCATCTTTAAAATGGGTTTAATTCTATTTTTATACCTACACTCAGTATTACCGTGAATATTTTTGGGAAAAACCTCAAGGCTTATATTGTCACAGAAATATGATTTATTTCCCCCCTTTTTTTTTCTTACTCTATCCTAAAAGAATAATAATAATTGCTGTTCTCATATTGCTTTAAGATTTAAGCAATGATTTTGCAAAAATTATCTTATGTGATCTTCATAATAACTTTGTGAGGTAGGTACTTCCTCCATTTTATTGTTGAGGATCCTGAAGCTAATATTATGTGACTTGACCATGATCATACAGCTAATAAGTTTTGGAGGAAGGTTTTGGATTCAGATGTCAACTCAAGGGCTATAATTCTAAGTACTGTGCCATTAGCTGCATAATTCTTAGCTTAGATTAGAAAGCAGTAAATCTTGCCTATTTTTCTAGATTTCGGAAAATTTCAGCAATCTTCTAAATGGTTGGACTACCTCAAGTTTTTCCTGTCTTCCATCTCAATCCATTCTCTACTCAGTTTTAATGTGATCTTCCTAAAGTACATATCTGACCATGCCATAATGCTACACAATAAATCCCAGTTACTCATTTTTATCCCTGTAACTAAATATGCATTCCTCTATTGAGATAAAAATTTAGAAACCTCTAAGACATAAAGTATGTTAATTGATATAATACATTTTTAGCAATAAGAAAAAAGCAGATGAATAATTTTATTCAAAATTGTATGTTTATTGTTATATGTATTTAAACTTCATTCACACAGACATAAGCAATTATAACATTTTTAGATTTTTCTTTTTTTATTATAAAGCATTTTAATTTTCAAAACATATGCAGGGATAATTTGTCAACATTAACCCTTGCAAAACTTGTGTTCCAATTTTTCCCCCTTTTCCCCCCATTCCCTCCCCTAGATGGCAAATAATCCAATATATTTTAAACATGGAAAAGATATATGTTAAATCCAATATATTCATACACATTTATACAATTATCTTGCTGTACAGAAAAAACAAATCAAAAAGGAAAAAAAAATGAGAAAGAAAATAAAATGTAAACAAACAACAGCAAAAAGAATGAAAATGCTATGTTGTGATCCACACTCAGTTCCCACAGTCCTCTCTCTGCGTGTAAATGGTTCTCTTCATCACAAGGTCACTGGAATTGATCTGAATTGTCTCATTGTCGAGAAGTGTCACATCCATCAGAATTGATCATCATACATTATTGCTGTTGTGTACCACGATCTCCTGATTCTGCTCATTTCACTTAGCATGAATTCATGCAAGGCTCTCCAGGCCTCTCTGAAATTACCCTGCTTATCTTTTCTTATAAAACAGTAATATTCCATAACATTCATGCACCATAACTTATTCAGCCATTTTCCAACTGATGGGCATCCATGCAGTTTCCAGTTTCTTGCCACTACAAAAAGAGCTGCCCCAAACATTTTTGCACATGTGGGTCCCTTTCCTTCCTTTATGATTTCTTTAGGATACAAGTCCAGCAGAAACACTGATAGATCAAAGGGTATGCACAGTTTGATAGCCCTTTGGGCATAGTTCCAAACAGCTCTCCAGAATGAGTAGATCACTTCACAACTCTACCAACAATGTATCAATGTCTCAAATTTCCCACATCCCCTCCAACATTCATCATTGTCTTTTCCTGTCATCTCAGCCAATCTGAGAAGTGTGTAATTGTACCTCAGAGTTGTCTTAATTTGCATTTGTCTAATCAATAGTATTTTAAAGCACCTTTTCATATGACTAAAAATGATTTATTTTCTTCATCTGAAAATTGTCTATTAATATCCTTTGACCATTTAATAGTTGAAGAATGGCTTGAATTCTTATAAATTTAAATCAATTCTCTATCTATTTTAGAAATGAGGCTTCTACAGAACCTTTGAATGTAAAAAAATGTTTTCCTAGTTTATTGATGTTCTTCTAATTTTGCCTGCATTAATAACTTTTTTTGTTATTGTTGTTTGAGTCAATCGATGGATTTATTCCTTGTAATGTAAACTATTTCATAATCTGTCATCTTCTGCTTCTCTGGTCTTATATTTCACTCCACATATTCTGCAATCGAGCCATAGTGTCATTCTTTCTACTTCTCTACCTGAAACTCAGTCTCCTATCTCTGGGAATTTACAATGACTACTCCTATGACTGAAATGTTCTCTCTTTTCAGCTCCCCATTCTGACTTCATTGACTTTAAAAAAGATAGTTTACTTTTACCTCCTACAAGAAGGCTAACTACCACCATCTCTCCCTGGTGACTTTACTTTTACATTAGCTCTCCTTTTACATTGTATGTCTTTTTATCGTACATGGTTCTTTGCAATTGTCTCCTCCTTTAGAAAATGGGCACTTTGAGGACAGGAATCACAATTTACTTCTCTTTGCATTTCTAATGTTTACATAATGTATAAAAAACAAAAGGAAAACAAAATCCAGTTATATTTACTTTTTTTTTATTTTTTGTCTTCAACTATTTTATTTTATTTTTTTTTTCAAGTTTGACAGTATATTTAATGTTCTATAACTGTAATTCCACATAGCTGCAAAGGAAAGAAAGGTCATTTTTCCATTGCTTTTCACAGACCAAATGTTGGTTTGACCAAATTATGATAAATTCACAGCATTCAGTTTCACTTGTTTTATAGCGGCTGCTTTTGTTGCTCTTCTTATTTAAATGGTCAGAACCACTGTGTTTCTTTTTTTTTATTATTATTTAATAGCCTTTTATTTACAGGATATATGCATGGGTAACTTTACAGCATTAACAACTGCCAAACCTCTTGTTCCAATTTTTCACCTCTTACCCCCCCCCCTCCCAGATGGCAGGATGACCAGTAGATTTAAATATATTCAAAATATAAATTAGATACAATAAGTACACATGACCAAATCATTTTTTGCTGTACAAAAAGAATCAGAATCTGAAATATTGTTGCAATTAGCTTGTGAGAGTAAATCAAAAATGCATGGCATAATATATAGGGATTAGAATTCAATGTAATGGTTTTAGTCATCTCCCAGAGTTCTTTCTCTGGGCGTAGTTGGTTCAGTTCATTACAGCTCCATTGGAAATGATTTGGTTGATCTTGTTGCTGAGGATGGCCAGGTCCATCAAAACTGGTCATCATAACATCCTCAGCAACAAGATCAACCAAATCATTCAATGGACATGAACTAACAACTGAGTAGCAGAAAGAACTCTGGGAGTGACAAAATACATTATTATTCACCAACATCATTTCTTCAAGCTATGTACTATTCAGAGTCTGATACTTTTGTACATAAATCTATTTAGTCATGTATTATTGTATCTATTATTATATACATCTACTGGTCATCCTGCCATCTGAGGAAGTGAGAGGTAAGAAGGTGAAAAAATGGAACAAGGGGTTTGACAGTGTAATGCTGTAAAATACTCTATTCCTGTAAATAAAAGGCTATTAATAAATAAAAAACTGGTCATCATATAGTATTGTTGTTGGTATATAATGAGTCTCCTGGTCCTGCTCATTTCACTCAGCATCAGTTTGTGTAAGTCTCTCCAGGCCTTTCTGAAATCATCCTGTTGGTCATTTCTTACAGAACAATAATATTCCATAATATTCATATACCACAATTTATTCAGCCATTCTCCAACTGATGGGCATCCATTCAGTTTCCAGTTTCTAGCCACTACAAAAAGGGCTGCCCCAAACATTCATGCACATACAGGTCCCTTTCCCTTCTTTATAATCTCTTTGGGATATAAGCCCAGTAGTAACACTGCTGGATCAAAGGTTATGCATAGTTTGATAACTTTTTGAGCATAGTTCCAAACTACTCTCCAAAATGGTTGGATTCGTTCACAACTCCACCAACAATGCATCAATGTCCCAGTTTTCCGCATCCCCTCCAACAATCATCATTATTTTTTTCCTGTCATTTTAGACAATCTGACAGGTGTGTAGTGGTATCTTAGAGTTGTCTTAATTCAGTTATATTAACTTAAAAATAATATTCGGAGTAAAGGAATGTAGGATTATTTAATGACTTTTTTATGATTTCCTTGGGATACAGAACCACTAGTAGCACTTCTGGGTCAAAGATTATACTATTTGATAATCCTTTGGGCATTATTCCAAATTGCTCTCCAGAATGTTTGGATCATTTCAGAACTGCACCAATAATGAGTTAGTATCCAAGTTTTCCCATATCCCCTCCAAAATTTATCATTATCTTTTCCTGTCATCTTAGACAATCTGAAGGTATGTACCTAATAATTGTTTTAATTTGCATTTCTCTAATCAAATAGCAATTTAGAATATTTTTTATATAAACATAAAAATGGCTTTAATTTTGTCATCTGAAAATTGTTGTCCTCCTTTGACCATTTATCAATTGGAGAATGACATATTCTTATATATTTGACACAGTTCTTTATATAGTTTATAAATAAGACCTTTATCAGAAATCCTGGCTATAAAAATATTTTATCAGCTTTGTACTTTCTTTTAATCTTATTTCTATTAGTTTTTTTGTGCAAATATTTTAATGTCATATAATCCAAGTTGTCCATTTTCCTTTAATAATTTTCTCTAGTTCTTCTTTAGTCATAAATACCTCCTTTCTCCAAAAATCTGATAAGAAAGTTGCCCCTTGTTCTCCTAGTTTGTTTATGGTATTATTCTTTATGCCTATATCATGTATCCATTTTGGCCTTATTTTGGTATGGGGTGTGAGATGTAGGTCTATCTGAGTTTCTGATGTATTATTTTTCAGTTTTCCCAGCAATTTTTGTCAAACAGTGAGCTCTTATTTCAGAAGCTGAAGTTTAGGGGAGTTATCAAATACCAAATTGCTATAGACCTTGATTGTTGTGTCTTGTGACCTTAACCTATTCATTGATCCACCACTGTATTTTTTAGCCAGTATCAAATGATTTTGTTGACTGCTATTTTATAATATAATTGTGGGTCTGGTATTGCTAAGTCAAAATCATTTTTTTTATTAATTCCCTTGATATTCTTGAGTATTTTATGGTTTTAAACATATTCTCAGAATCCATAGGCTTCACCAATTTGCCCATGATGTTTTTGATGAACATACACAAACACAAACACAAACACAAACACACACATACACACACATATTCCTACTCTAGAATGCCCATCCTCCAAAATTTTTTAAAATTAGATCTTGCTACCAAAGAAACAATCTTCAAGGTTGGCAATTCATAAGAAATAATCCTTTTTTTTCATTTTTTTTTCTGAAGCAATTGAGATTAAATGAGTTGCCCATAGTCCCACAGCTAGGAATCCTTAAATGCCTGAGGTTAGACTTGAACTCAGGTCCTCCTGACTTCAGGATTGGTGCTCTATTCTCTATGCCACCTAACTGTCCTGAAATAATCCTTTTTTATGAGAAAAATTTATTTCTCTGATCACATTTTCAGAAAGGTTAAGTCATCATTATCTAAGAAAGAAGATGGTCTTCCAGGACATTTTCCATGAACTTTGTTTTTGGTGTTCATTCTTTTATTCCTGTCTAACTGTTTGTGACCCTATTTGGGATTTTCTAGCAAAGATACTGGAGGCATTTAACATTTACTTCTCCAGCTCATTTTACAGTTGAACAAATTAAAGGATGTGTTGTGACTGTTGCAGGTTTACAAAGTTAATGTCTGAGGCTGGATTTGACCTCAGATCTTTCTCTGGGCCTAGTGCTTGAACCACTGTGTCTTCTAGTTGCCTCTCTATGTGAACTTTTTGATTGTGGAAATATGGGACTGCTCCTCTCCTAAGAATACAGATCTGGAAAGCATCATAAAGATGATCTGACCCACTCTCCTCATTTTGCAGCTGGGGAAACCAAGGCTCTGAGAAGGGAGCCTAGGCTATTGTCCCAGTGAAAATGTCACAGCAGGATTAGAATCCTAAACTTTCTGCATTGAGATCCAAGATCTCATATACTATGTTGTGCTGCTCTGGGCCCTGTGAGAATTCTTGGTGATACATGATAACATAGGCATTAAATGGAACAGTGGGAAAACAATGATTTCTTTTTTTTTTTTTTTTCAATCAGTAGAACTAGTGTCTTATATTAAGCTAATGCCAGGTACTGTTCTTCTGACTAGGGCATATCTTCCTGGGAAGTGAGGTTTATGATTGTTTTCATTTTGCAGATTCAGTAGCAGAATCTCAGAGAGCTTCTAAAAATAGTAAGTGTTTGATAGAAGGATCTAGCTAATCATCATGGAGCAATGCCAGCAACTGGAAACCAAATAGGAGTTGCCTTTCTCCTTTCAATATACACAGTAAAAGATGTAGCAAATTTCCAAATTTGTAAATTTGGAAAAAAAAATATCAAATTTTTGGTGGGAGTGCAAGGAGAGGGGGAAAAAGTGAACTCCTCTAATTACTATCCTTTTATATATTTCCTAGAGTTTGCAAAGAGCTCTACATACATCATTTCAGTCAAACCTCACAAAACATTATTAGGTAAATACCATGGTAATGATTCTCTCCATTTCACAGATGAGAACAATGAAGATCTGACTTTTATATGTCTTAGCCTGGGTCGATGCCAAATAAGTATCCAAAATAAGATTTGGACATGTGACTCCCAGTCTACCTCCTGCTGATACTTCTTGCTGTCACTTCTTTTTAGCAAACTATATTCTTTTGTAGGTCATTAGCTCTACTTTTCTAACAGAGCCTTGGCAGGTGACTTGTTAATGAAATGGCTTACCTGGCAGCCTGAGGCTGGCACAGTCTTCCATTCCCATTTCAGACTGGTCCAGCTGACATCTTCCCCATTCCATGGGTTAGAGTTTCCTCTTCCTACCTAAATGGATTAACCTGGCCTTGACTTCTTAGGCATTAGCCATTTTCTTTCTATCTCTCCAATTCACCAAGGTCAATGTACACTTCCTTTGTGAATTTTCAGTTATCTGCAGCTCCAGCAAGCTGACAAAACCTGAAAGACTCTATTTTTTTTGTCTAAAGATGCTCAGCCCCAGGGGTTTCTATATAGACATCTACATCCCCTCCAATTCCCTCAAGAGCCCTAAAGCCAGAATTCAGTGGTCACTGAGGCCAGCTTTTTATATTAAGGTTTTGCACTTTAAAATCTGTTTCTCTCTGGTTTTAACCAGATGATAGAAAGCAATTTCAGTAAGTGCTTCCCTTAATCAGTTTTGGGCCACAGATGGATCTCTGAGGTTGCCCTTGCAGAGTGCATTGGAGAATCTGTCACAGATTCTTTCCTTTTCAGAATATACCCTTGGCTTCAGGTGGGGGAGGCTGTTTGCTGTTGGACATTGCATCCCAACCAAGGACTTGGCTCTTTTACTACCTTTTGTTCCTCTTGGTTTTTGGAGTGTGACTCCTTTGCCTGTGGAAAGAGACTTTTACCACATAAACACAATGTCCTAAACCTGAGGCTCTTGAAGCTTCTTCATGTCCCATAATTCATTAGAATTTCTACTTGCAGTATTACTCAGTATTAGAGAGCCTGGGAAATTTTTAGGCCACATGAAGTACGAGACAAGCTGTTCTTTGTGGAGTACGAAAGACCTCTATTTCAAACTTATCTCATCTACTTGCCAGCTGAGAGACACTTTTTTTGTTCTTCTCTCTCCCAGTATGATTAATAAAAAAATATGTAAAAACAATGTAAATATATGATCAAAAATAATTAATTAAAACTTAAATGGTCTTTATGCGTCATTGTACACTTGTTTCTATAATGCTTTCACAAGTTTCCCACTGTTTCCAGTCTACTTTTATCTCCATCTGAGCAATGTAGAAACCCTTTATGCCTAAACCATATAACCATTTTGATCTTATTTTGGTAGGGAGTGTGTGATGTATACTGAGTTTCTGGCATATTATTTTCTTTTTTTCCCAGAAATTTTTAATGAAATAGTAATTTCTTATCCAAGAAAGTGGAATTTTGGGGATATCAGATACTAGATTACTATAGTAATTGATCATTTTGTGTCATGTACATCTTAGTATTACATGGATCCACCTTTCTATTGCTTTTTTTATAAAGCTTTTTATTTTCAAAAGCTATGTATAGATAATTTTCAATATTCACTCTTGTAAGATCTTGTGTTTCAATATTTTTCTTCCTACCTTCTCCTCCCCTTCCCCTGGATGGGAAGCAATCCAGTATATGTAAACCATTTCCAATTCTTCTATACATATTTTCATAATTATCATGCTGCACACACACATACGCACACACATACATACACACACACACACACATACAAATCAGATCAAAAAGGGAAAAAATGAAAAAAGAAAATGAAAAAAATAGTATTTTCAGTCATTCCCTACAGATCTCTCTAGGTGCAGATGACTATCTCCATCACAAGACCATTGGAAGTTGCTTGAATCACCTAACTATTCAAAAAGAGCCACACCTGTCTGAATTGATCATTCCATAATTTTGTTGTTGCTTTATACAATGTCCTCTAGGTTCTACTCACTTCACTTAGCATCAGTTCATGTAAGTTTCTCCCGGCCTTTCTGAAAATATCCTGCTTATCGATTCTTATAGAATAATAATATCCTATAGTATTTATATACCATGGCCTATTCAGACATTCTCCAACTAATGTGCATCCACTCAGTTTCCAGCTTCTTATCACAACAAAAATGGCTGCCACAATATTTTTGCACATGTCCCTTTCCTTGCATTATGATCTATTTGGGATACAGGTCCAGTAGAGACACTGCTAGATCAATGGGTATGCACAGTTTTATAGCCCTTTGAGCATAGTTCCAAATTACTCTTCACAATGGGTGAAATAGTTCAAAACTCCATCAACAATATAATAATATCCCAGTATTCCCACATCCCCTCCAAAATTCATCATCATTTTTTTCTGTCATCTTAGCCAATCCGATAGGTGTACAAAACCTCAGAGTTATCTAAATTTGCATTTCTCTGATCAAAAGTGATTTAGAGCATTTTTTTCATATGACTAGAAATGGTTTTAATTTCTTCATGTGAAAAATATCTGTTGAAATTCTCTTAACCATTTATCAATTGGAGGCAATTTGAGGCAATTATCTATATATTTTAGAAGTGAGACCTTTATCAGAACCCTTGAATATAAACTTTTTTCCCAGTTTCTTGTTGCCTATGTAATATTTTCTGCATTGATTTTGCTTGCACTAAAACTTTTTAAGTTTATATAATCAAATCTATCCATTTTGCATTCCATACTCTACTCTAGTTCTTCTTTGGTCACAAATGCATCCCTTCTCCACAAATCTGAGAGATAGATTATCATAAAGTATCACTATGTCTAAATCATCAAACCATTTCAACCTCGTTTTGGTATAGGGTGTTAGGTGTGAGTCAATACCTAGTTTATATCACACTTATTACCAATTTTCCCTAGCAATTTTTGTCAACTAGTGAGTTCTTATCCTGAAACTTTGGTCTTTGGGCTAATCAAACACTACATTACTATAATCATTGACTATTTTTTTCTTGTGAACCTAACCTATTCCAGTGATCAATGACTCTTAATCAATACAATATGTTTTTGTTGACTTGACTGCTGATTTATTATGGAGTTTTGGCCATTTTCCTTTATATTTTTTTCTCATTAATGCCCTTGGTACTTTTGACCTTCTGTTTTTCCAGCTGAATTTTGTTATTTTTTTTTCTAATTCTTTAAAGTACCTTTTTGACTTTTTATTGATATCATTAAGACTATTTCAAAAGTATCAACTTACTTTTAGCTCTATGTTTGCTATGTTGACTCATATCTAGTTTTCAGCAACCTGCTCCCACATACACATTTTTAATTTAATAAAACTATTGGGTGCATACAGTTTGAGATGCACTGCATTGTATGAACTTTTAATTCTTAATTTTTTTTTATTTTGTCCCAGAATATTCTATATCCAAAAAACTCCCTCCAGCCTTGGAAGACACCCTATACACCTCTGATCCTTCTTTTTTTATGTTGTTTTCAAACATTGGAATATATGCCCTTAAAGGGTAGGAACTTTCTGCTATATAAAAGCAGAGGCAGTTAGCTGACACAGTGAATAGAATTCTGAGTCTGCAAAAAGGAAAGTCTGGCTTCAGATAGTTACTAATATTGCATGATACTGAAGACACTTAACTTCTGTCAATCTCAGTTTCTTTAACTGGAAATGGGGGATTAATAATAGTAGTAGCCATAATAGTAACAATAATAACACTTACCTTAAGGAATTATTGTGAAGCTGAAATGCCTCACATAGAGCACTTAGAATAGTATCTGACAAATTTGCAGGGGCTTAATAAATGTTTGTTGCCTTTCCCTTTTCTCACGTTTGCATGTATTTATATTCCCAGTTCTTAGCAGAGTGATTTAGTACATACTAAGCTCTTAAAGATTTTTTAGGGGATTGTAAGTTGTGTGTGAGCTTTACACTATGATACAAGAACTGTCAGCAAGAATGCTCTTTCACTGTAAGTAAATATTTAATCTTTATATTCCTTTGTAATCCTTTGTATTCCTAGAAATTACTTTGGTGTAACCAATTGATACATTATTAATTAGTAATAAATAATAATTAATTAATATATGTTGATTAATAGAGCTGTAAGGGACTCCAGAGACCAATGACTCCATCCATTTCTTTTATACATAAACTACATAGTTATTTGTATGTTATTACCTAATTAGACTATAGGCTACCAAAGGGCAGAGATTTATTTTTTCCTCTTCCTTTGTATCCCTAGTATTTAGTACAATCTCTGTTGCATAGTGGGTACAAAATAAGTAATCTTTGACTTACTTGAATGACTTTCCAAAAGGAAATTAGGTGTAAATGGAAGCATTTGAATTTGAACCCAGGGCTTCTAAATTAATTAGGCTTTCAAACCATGTTCTAAAATGTAGGGAATCAGCAACTCCTCTATCTCAAAGAATTACAAGAGGGATTGAGAGATAAAATGCTTTACCCAGGGTTACCCAGTTAGTATATCTGAGGCAAGTATATATGAATCTATGAGCACTCCTAAATTGACTCTTTTACTTAGCTTCTACATGTCAGTCTAAAAAGACATAGAGGATACAACTTTAAAGAGCTTCCATCCTATAAAGTCTTAAAAAGTGGTGATTCTTGGTTGTACAACAATCAATCAAACAATCAACAAACGTTTATTAAAAGCCTACAGTGTGTCAAGCACTGTGCTAAAGCTGAGGATGCAAAAAGAAGGAAATGAATAGCTCCCTAAAGGAGCTATTCAGGAGAATTAAAAGTCTGTCTTTGGAAAGGAGAAAAATCTTGTTGAAATTTTAATGGCATGTACCTCTTAGTGTCTCTAAACTTTATGAAGAAGATTTATAAAACACCATTGGCAAAGGTACAGTACTGAGGTTATTTTATTTTATAATTCACTATAAAAATAGAATGAGATTTCTGGAGAAATCCCATTTGCAGAATTCCCCTGTTAAAAGTTTTTCATGTCCCATTAGTGAATTGTCTGTCCCTGCCTCTTAGAAACTTTATAGACTTTCTCAATAGCATCTTTTATTTTATTTCTCACCCCACCCCAACCCCATGTGTATCCTCCTGGCCTGGAAAAGTAATTTGAAGTCAAGTATAAGAATAAACAAAACTATTAGCTTTTAAAAAATAAAATAAAATCACTTCTTTCCCCTCCCCAGTTCTAAGCCTTTTATTTCCATTAAATTTATTTTATTTTATCACAAAAAGAACTTTAAAATCTGCATCAAAATAAGGGACAATTCAACATGGGATTTGATTAAGTAATAAGCAAAGGGAAAAATCAGTGATTTTCCCTTAAAAGGCAGTGTAAAAGATGGTTCCTCAAGGAAATTTAAAATATCCTATTAATTCACTAACTATAAACCATAATGGTTCAGACTACAAATGGAGAAGTTATTGTTTTAAGTACTAGTTAATCTAATCTGTAGTAAACACATTTTTCTCATATATTGCCTTCTAGAAGATGTAGCCAGATCATCTTAGCTGAGAACTGAACAGTCTCCTTGTGAGTCTGAAAGAATAAAGCTGCTCTCAGATGCCAGTAAATTCAGCCTCAAAAGAAGCAAAAGTTTTGCTTTCTTACCATGGCCCAGGGTAAAGTTTTAGATATTTCAATTAAGTACAAGTTTATGAAGTCATAAAAACATATTTAAGGGCAAGAGACCTAGGAGGCAATTCCAATGAAAGCTGGAATGAACTAATCTGGATCCTAGTATTGGTTGATGGCAAAAGCATGCTTTATTTTATTTAGTAAGAGAAAAAAGATGGGACCCAAAGTATCCTTCTGATCCACCGAAGATCTCTATTTTGCATGTGGGTAGACTTGCCAAATATGGGAGAAATTCCAGGGTCTGGGGTCCTAAGTAATTCCCTTAAGCTTATGAAAACCAAAGATAGATCTCATCCCTTCCATTACAAAAAAATATGGAAAAATATGGAAAAGAAAATTATTTTTAATGATAGTAGGGGACAAAACCATTATTTTTCCTTTGAAGGCCTGATATTTAGCTCACTGAAACTTTTATCTTCTGGTTTAAAAAAAAGAACCAAGTCTCTGACATCTCTTCCAACTGAATAATATGATATCATAGATTAAGATCTGGAAGAGATCATAGACTAGATCTAAGGGACACATCCTCTGAGAATGATTGATAAATCAGGATTTCAAATTTTCATTAGTCAGATTCTTGTAATAATTTGAGTGTCAAAAGCTTTTCCCACAATTTAGTGAAGAAAATAAAAGGTTTATTATTGTTTTTCCATAGATATTTTCATGAATACAATTAACTTGGACTAGGTGATGTCAGACCCAGAATTTAATCACAGCTCTCACTAAATCCAAATCCAGACTTTGGTGAGGTATTAAGCCTTCTTTTTTGGAATCAATGCTATAAATCTCAAATCTGAAACTTTACATCACATTTTAAATAGATTTACAAAATTTTAGATTGGAAAGTTAGCATCTTCTCTCTCTCTCTCTCTCTCTCTCTCTCTCTCTCTCTCTCTCTCTTTCTATTCAGCTAGCCAACTAACTAGCCAGTCAGTTAGCCACCCACTCATCCATCTACCCATCCATCTATCCTTCCATCCATCTATCTATCTGAGCATGTATATACAACATTATGCACATAGTTACACCTATCAATGCTTTATACTCACAGACATATGTATCTTATACACACATGGATATGTACATATAATATACATTTGATGTATATATGCATGTGTATAATAAATGTGTATATGCATATATACAGATAGATGTATATATCTATATACAGTCATATATCCATATGAAGATATCATTATGTGAATATATATATTTTATATATGCTATATATGTATTAAATGTATGAATACAGACATATATATAAATGTATAGATAATATATGTAAAATATATAAATAATAGAAAAACAAACAAAACATTAAATATCAGATCGATGTTATCTGATAATATATGCATACTCCCTCATATATACAATGAGGAAAGACTGGTACATTTCTCAACTCTGTTATGAGGGCGAAACATATACTTGTTGTGTTAAAGGTTACAAACAGGATTCTTTTTAATTCTGAAGTATTGGGTAATTCTTTGCTTTCATTGCTTTCAGTGGTTTGCTCACATTGTATTGTGTAATAGTACTTATTTAATGCCAGTTCTCTGTCATTCTTAGTGAGTTGCTGACTTTTATCATTCATCTATGCCTTTGGGAGAACAGCACAAGTTAAGGAAACTAAAATTGAATGACTATGTCTTGAATAATTGAGAATTTTCTGCAACCAATTATTCTTCTAGACTCTAAAGTGTTATTTGAAAGTAAAAAACATTATGGTGGCTAACTAATTTCATGCCTTTTTTTGAAAAAAAATAAATTTATCAAAATCTCTAACTGGGTACAGAAGGATGGCAGATGTCCTCTTATATAAGACTGTATGGAATTTTTTGTCTTCTTTTTCTTCAGGGAAATGGAGTCTGCAGGAGCATCTATATGATGAAATCAAGTGCTGACCTCTAGTTGTACCAATGGATAGAGTAGTGGTCCTAGAACCAACAAGATCTGAGTTCGAATTCAGTTTTAGCCACTTAGTAATTATATGTTTCTGAGCAAGTCACTGAAGCTCTTTGTGCATTAGTATCTTCATTCATAAAACAGAGAAAGGTTTTGACAATAAAATGAGATAACATTTTGAAAGTGCTTTGCAGATCCATATGAGCTTTATTATTGTTAATGCTGTTGTTCAATTGTTTCTGTGTTTCAGAGATTCTGTGACTTTTTGGACCATATCACAACAATACTGCCCATGAGATTTTTCTTGGCAAGTACTAGAGTGGTTTTATCACTTCCTTTTCCAGAGGTAAACACTGACTAAGTGACTTGAACAAAATCACACAGCTAGTGATTGAATCTGGCTTTGAATTCAGCTCTTCCTGGGTCCAGATTCAGTTCTCCTATCTACTAAATGATTATTGCCTATTTTCATAATCACAATCAACATATATTAATTACCATTATTATTATGATTTACCATTAGTATTGTTGGTTACTATTATTATAACATCATTATTTGGGTGATTAACTTATCCTACTCCAAGGACAAAAGTAAAAAATGCATGGATCAATAAGATGTGCTCTTAATTATTAGAGATGGTAAACTCCTTGATGTGATCAAAGCTCAATATGTGTATTTGATCTCTTTAGCAATGATTTCTTCAATGTGGAGTGACCCTGGTGTAGAAATCTTCTCTGTCAATATAGAACGGCAATTCCTCTGGGACTTTTAGTCTTAGAAAGTTGCTATCAAATAGGAAGTATTTAAATCAAAGTTCCTCTGACTTTTATACCGGTCTTTCTATTTATAATATATTGCTGCTTCTGGCCTTGCATATGGTAGACATGTAACAATTACTTGTTGAATTACCCTGAATCAAATTACCTACAGAGGAAAACACACTTTCTAATCTTTTCAATTGACTACAATCCTTCATTTGAAAACTTTTATTGATGTGGAACTCATTTCCTAAAATGAAATACATTGTACTTCTGCATCTCTCTAACAGAGTGTGTTTCTCACTTTAAGTAGAAATCAGTCTCAATTCAATGTCCTCCACATAATATTCTAATCTCCAGGATTATCAAAGAGGATGCATTATACCATTGAAGAAATTTATATCAACAAGTAACCTTATTGGCCTTCTAGTCTAACCCAAATCTGGAAAACATTTCCAGGATAACATCTCAGAACTGGCCATCTGGCATTTGCTTAAAGATTAAAAGTAAAGAACACATTATCTTGTGGATCAGTCCATTCACTATGTGGAAGCTCTAAATGTCATGAAGTTAAATTCTTGAAAATAAACCAAAATCTTCCTCTTCTATCTTCTAACCTTTACTCCTGGATCTGCTCTCTGGGACAACATGAATGGTGTCTAGTCCCAGTGACAGACTAAATGACACCAAATAACAGTCCCAGTAACTGAATAGACCTATCAGAAAACTCCTTGGATTTCCTCTTTCCAAGGCAAATTAGCTCTGCATTTAAGTATTATTTGCATGTTATGGTTTGAAATCCCATCATTATCCTTGGTATATCTTTCATTCTTGTACAGGACAAAAATGATATAGCTATGGTGGACTCAAAGTACAATATTGCCAGGTGATCAGGCCCAAATTTAGAAAGCTCTTCCATAGGTTAAGCCTAAATAGTTTATAAACATACTGAAGGGAGATATCTCTAAATTTGTGAATATAATGTCTCCTATGAACTACTGAATTCTGCTTTATGCACAGAGCAGAACACCTTCTTTAATACAGGCGGTCCTGTGCCAGTGTCTCTCATATTCTACAATCAATTCCAATGTTCTTGAGCAAGACATTCAGATTATAGTTTTTCTTGATTCTTCTGACCTCCATGTGTGTCTTTGCCTTGTGTGAGTATCCACAAAATAATGTTTTTGGCAAACATACATTTGGTATTCAAACCATTTGAACAGCCCATCAGAATTGGGGTCTATGTTCTAGAGTTTGAATACTTGGCAATTTAACTCAAGAAAGGATATCAGTCATTGATACGTTCAGAATTTTGCTAAGACAATTCAAATGGAAGCAATTCATTTCCATGTCATGATGTTGGTATATTGTCCAGGTTTCACAGGATTAAAATAATGAAATCAACATAAAGATTCTGTAGATGGTCAATGCTTGTTCCTTTTTCACTTTCCCTTAGAGCCTCCCCAAAGATGACCTATTTCTAGCAATGCTCATATCAACTCATCATCTATGTGGACATTGCTAGAAAGTATATTGCCGAAGTAAGTGAACTTATCCACAGAATTCAAATTTATCCATTTACTTTAACTGATTGGTCCAAATATGGATGGTGGGGCTTTGACTTGTGGAAAGAACCAGATTTTCCTTGATATTGTTAGGAGAAAATTACCACAAGCAGCAGAGAATTGTTACATACATACATGCATATACATATATACTATATACATATATATATGTATATGCATGTATGTATGTAACAATATATACATATATGTATATGTATGTGTGTATACATACATCAGCCTACAATGCATAGGATGCCTTGGATGTAGTCATCTCGGGAACAAAAAAAAAAAAAATACACCAACTCTCCATCCTAGTTTCTCCTGTCATATCACATGCTAATCAAATGAAGGAAATGGGTAGATTTAGTTTAGGAGAACACTCAAGGAGGACATGGCAGTGCTTTCCAAGAAGTGAAAGAGTAGTTATTTGGAAGGGAATTAGACTGATTCTACTTGGTTCTGAAAGGAGGAATAAAGTAGAATTTACAAAACGTACAATTTCAGCTTAAGGAGATGAGGGTGGAGAACTTTCTCAGAGATCAGAATGTTTAATGAAACCATGGGTTTCTCCTGTTCAGAAGTTTTCAAACAGAGGTTAGATGACCATTTATTGGGAAATATTAAGAAAGTTGGCTGCTGTGGTCCCTCCAATTATATAATTCAGGCATGCTGTGATCTGGACATTCTCTACGTTGCCAATATTCTCCGTAAAATGTGTTAGCTTGAACTAAGCACAATATTCATCAGAAAAAAGGAAATAAACCAAGAAAATCAGGTCAACCATTATAGTTTTCTGCCTTTCGTTCATTTTCTCTTTTCAGAGAGGAAATTTTTTCTAGGGAGTCTTCTTTTCATTCTTTCCTTACATCTTTTTTTTCTTCCCACTTGTAGAAGACGGAGTTGTTGAAATAATCTAGGATGATACTTGAATATCGTAAAGTTCAAATCTCATTTTTTAAACCCACAGAATCTATATGACTGGACCAAATATGAATACTTGATCCAAAGTGAATGTTCCAAAAATTACCTCCTCTAAGTTGGTTTCATGGTTTCATTTCAGGAGATATATATATCCACATGCATGTATAATTTGAATTGCTATTTCTTATCTCACCCATGGTTCATTTTCTTGGGCTTCCAAAAGTGCTGCTTTCTTTTCCTAAGAAGGAAAAAAAATCTACTGCAGAGCATTGTACCAAATTACAAATACGAACTTAGCCATTCCTGTAGCAAATCCCATTTAGCAGCCCTAATACCCTCTTTTAATAAAGGTTTCACCATTGAGATAAAAATTAAATGTTTGCCCCTGTGATGCATTAATAACTCGAAACCTTTAATTATAGCTGTGCCCAATTTAATTAAACCCTACATTATAGACTGTCAGCCTTCGCCTTACAGGCCACACTTTTGAATGGTTTATAGCTAAGCTATAAAAACCTTTTTCAGGCACAAGAAGGGGATACGAGGTCTCCACTTGAGGAATACCATTATGCTTACTATTGTATTTTAACTTTATCCATTGGGAATGAGAATCTGATACACCTGACATTGGCTACCTGAACCCCCATTTTTTTTTCACTTAGAAGAAAACCTTAATGACTTTCTTTGCTGATTAGCTCCAAATTGGGGGCTGTCAGGTATTCTACAAAACCAAACCAGTGTTAAGCAACATGGAAAGAGATGAAAGTCTAATTTTCTTGGTTTAAATACACATACACATAGTCACATTGATTTTGAATTCATATGGTTCACTTTTCCAGTGCCTAAATTACAACATTATTGGAAAAAAGATAATGATGATTACAGTTAGTTGGTTGTTGTCCTTCATTCTCGAAGAGGACCAAAATGATATCTCTATGTTAAAGTTGAACTACAGTGTGTCTGACTATGGCTGATCAGATAAATATAAGCTCAAAGTTCTGCCATAAGTTGGACACAAATAGTCCATATGAACATTTGGGGTGGCTTCTTTAATTTTGTTTATTTAGTATTTTATTCTGAGCTGATTCAATTATGATTTAATGAGAACACATCAAGCTGGGTAATCCTGTGTTAGTGTCTCCCATGTCATAGAATCAATTCTAAAGTTCTTAGAGGACCTTGAGAGTGTCCTTGGATCACTTTTCTCTGACCACCTTTTGAGCACTTGCCATAAGTGAGTTCTTCATAAAAGTCTTTTTGGCAAGCATACATTTGGCATCCAAATAATGAGACCAGCCCAAAAAAGTTGTGCTCTCTACAACAGAGTTCAAATGCTTGGCAGTTGATTTTGAGAAAGTACTTCAGTGTTGGGTGGTTCACCCTGCCAGGTGATCTTCAGAATTTTCCTATGACAATTCAAATGGAAGCGATTCACTTTACTGGAATGATTTTGGTATACTGTCCAGATTTCAGATTTCACCAGCATACAACTATGAGATCAGTACAACGACTTTGTAATCCTTCAGTTTGGTAGTCAGTTTAATATTTCTCCTCTTCCTAACTTTTCTTTGGAACCTCCCAAACGCTGAGTCAACTCTGCATGTGTCAACCTCATTATCAATGTGGACATCCCTGGGAAATATACTGCCAAGATAAAGTAAACTTATCCACAGCACTCAAAACTTTACCATTTACTGTAACTATTGATTCCACATATGGATTGTGTAGTGCTGGCTGATGGAGTGCCTGTGTTTTCTTGCTGTTAATTAATGATATTAACTTGAGGCTAAGTTAGTACAAATAGTAGAGGCAGTAACAGTAGTAGTAGCAGTAGCGGTAGCAATAGTAGGAAACCAGTAAGTAATTGGCACTTCAAATTTTGAAATACATTTTACAAATATTAGCTCATTTGATTCTCATAACTATCCTGGGAAGCAGATATTCTTATTATCCCTATTTTCTAGTTGACAAAGAAGGAAAAAAAAAAGTTACTTGACTTTCACAGGGTCACATATTTCGTAAGTTTCTGAAGTCAGATTTGAATTTAGATCTTCTGAATTCCAAATGCAATATTCTATTCACCCTGAATCACCATTGCCAATTTTCTTGACTTTAACCTACCACTGAACTTCAGTGATTGGAAGAGAGAATGAGACTGCTGATTTTGTGCAACTCTGCCTCACTTCAATTCAATTCACACATGTGTCAGGACATCAGTTCTGATATCACTGGTCCTTTTTGAAAATGAAGGACAAACTGTAATATACTCCTGATCTGTCATTTGCAATCTTCCAAGCAAACAGCTTTAAAAATTTAATTCAATAAGCATGTATTAAATACCTACTCTGTGGTAGAAATTTGGTTAGAGTCATGGAAATGGAAATGTGAAAATGAGAAAGAGAATTTCTGTCCTTAAGTAGCCTGCAGGTGGGAAATATACACAATGGAATCAATAGAAAACATGTACAATGTAAATCAAGGAAAGTTTTTGTCAGGGGAATATGATGGGAAAAGAAAAGGGGGGGAAAGATATAGAATGAAACTCTGAGTTGGGTAAGATAAGAAAAGGCCTAATGTTGATACAAAAGCCATTGAGCTGAATCTCCAAAGGAGCCAAGTAGCATAATGCTGAAGGGCAATGCCAGTGCATTTAAATCAGATAATCCAGTTTACAATCTTATCTCTACTACATATGAAACCATAGGCAAGTTATTTCACACCTCTGAGTTGTCATTTTCTCACTTCAGATGGAGAAATGAGGATTAGATGATTTCTTCTTCCCCTTTAAGTTCTAAATCTATATGATCTTGTATAAAGCTTTTGATCTAAATCTAAGACTTTATGAAACTTAGAGGAAATAGCAGATTACAAAGGGTAGAGATGAGGAAGGAAAAACATCTAAATATAACAGAGAGTTGGTAACATGAAGATGAAAATAGAATATTTTCTTCATCATCATCAAAAGGGATTTCAAAAGATATCTCAGTTGAACCCATACCCAAAGCATGGATGTCCTTTATAAAGTTCCTGACAAAAGGTCTTTTGGGATAAGCTTTTAGTGATTTGTGGCTCCCTACTCTCTAACTCAACTTATTCTATTTTCAGAATCTGCCTCCCTGGTAAGATGCCTTGAAATAAAACCTCAGGAAGGAAATTTTTGATTCCTTTTCAAATTAAACTAGCACAAGCTAAATATTACTCAGTAAAAAAAAAAAATATTCATAGCATGGGCAATGTTTGATGACCTTAGAGTGTTATTCTTTGCACTTGACAAATGATAGCCTAGACCCCTAGGATACAAAAAAATATATGTCATATCTATCTTCCACAAGTTAAAAACAAAGGATCTGCCTTGTAACTTTTATTCAGTTCTACTGGTTCTTCCCTCTGGCATCAGGGGAAAACAAGTTGATCCTTCTGCCAAGTGACAGTCATTCTAATATTGTAGGACAGCTGTCATGCTCCTATTTAGCTTAAGGAGGCTAAACTTACTTTCTTCAACCAGTGTTTTATCAGAACATCAACTGATTTTTGTTCTCTATATTAGACACTTTACCTATAAATTTGATTTTGAAATCTTCCCAGATTACCCTAGAATGTTTCATACACTGAAACCCAACAATATTTATGAAATATATCTGGCAATGAATTATGCTTTGTCTTGTGCAATTCTCTTTCCATATACTCTTAATTGAATATCTCCCCTTTTCAATGATAATTTGCTTTTAAAAATAAAGTTCTAGCACTAATATTTTTTTTGTTCAATCAGATTATGATCTTTGTGAAGGCAGAATAGCATCTCAATACATTCTAGTTGAGAGGAAAGCTTTCACACCAGGGGCAGACATCACATCACAATTCTTTGATCATGGGCAAATCACTTTATCTCTTTGAGCTTCAGTTCATTTTTCTGAAAAGGATCATTTTCTGAAATTTCTGAATTTTCTGAAAAATGATAATTTTCATTGTTTATATTATGTGAATGCCATGGGTTTAATTTACATATTGCATATGAAATGTTGTGTTAAATATATTTTTTTAATGCCAGGCACTATTATAAATTGTGTAGAGAGCTCTGTGGGAGGGGGGTAAAATTTCAGCACATTAAAATTTTAAATTATTTATTTGATTGATTCAAATATTTCAAACATCTTGGATATTCTGATATATGAGACATTCCTTACAAAAGCCTCTACTCAACACTCCCCAGGAGAAAACTAGAGTTGAAAAATGAAGTTTGTGAAGACCAGAACTCAAATCTAGTCTCAGTAGTGTACTTGTTTTGGTTCTTAGTTAAATCACTTCATCTCTCTGCCTCAGTTGGTAGCATTTACATTCCAGAATCATCCTGCAGATAAAATGAACTAACAGTTGTAGAGTTCCCAATGTCTGAAATATTGTCATAAGTAATAATAGTAATAATGGCACCAATTCTTACTATCTTGGTTATTAATGGAAGCATCTAAGTCATTTAGTGGATCCTAGAATCAAAAAGACAAATCAAATCTGACCTCAGGAAATGGCTGTGTGATTCTGACCAATTCACTTAATCTCTTTTGCCTTAATCCATTGTAAAAGGAAATGATAAACTAATATACCCTTGCCAGGAAAATCCCATGAACAATATTAGATGCTATGATTCATGGGGTCATAAAGATTCAGACATGACCAATGACTAAATAGCAACAAATAGTAATAATAATGTTTATATTATGCCTACTATATGAATATTATATAAATTATTATTACTATTTGTTATATTTAAGAAATCAGTTATCAAATTACTGAATGTTTTACAATCCATGTTTTATGGCCTCTTTTTTTTTCAAGAATTGATTGTAAAATGTGTAAGTATGAGATAATTGATTTGTTCAGTATCACTTCACATAAACAATTTGATAAAATGCACAATGAATTTTGTTCATAGATTTTAGAATGAGTACAAAAAAGAGTACAATTGACATATTGCAAACTTTTATTCTAATAGAAAATAAAGCTGCAGGGATCAGCTAAAAATTATCAAACAACTTTAAAATATCCATTTGAGATTTGGAGGCATACAGAATTCTAGAACATCTATGGGAGATGAAAAGGGAAAGGAAGTGCTAGCTTTGACAGATAAGGGAAATATCATCTCTATATTATCTCAGAGTAGAAGAGCATGGTCAGTAGAAGTTTTTCCAATATGTTGACTATAATGAGCTGTTGTTACCCAAATATTTGTAGTAGCCTGAATTTTGCCTTAAACACAGACAGCCCAGGAGTTAGTTTTTGTGGTGGTTTTTATTGTTCCATTTTATCATCATGTCCAACTCTCTGTGAATTCATTTTTTAATTTGTTTTTTGTTTTGTTTTGGATTTGATCTAAATATTGGAGATTTTTGTCATTTCCTTTCTAGTTCATTTTACAGATGAGGAAATTGAGTCAAACAGAATAGAGTGATTTTCCTAGTGTCATAGAGCTAGCTAATAAATGCCTGAGGCCAGATCTGAATTCCAGAAGATGAGACTTCCTGACACCAAACATGATACACTCTCTACCATACCATTTAGCTGTTCAGGAATTAATTAGAGAGAGCTATAAATGAAAGGTAGAGAGCCAACCTTTGTCTCAAAGTTAAGACTTTTTCCTAATTGGGATATTAGAGGACTAATGACTTATTTAATAAGTGTTCATCTAAATTAAATCCCTCAACTGAAAGAGCTGTGAACCACATGGATGTTAAGGAGCATTCTATTGTCCCCCAGGCTTAAAATGTGTTAATTATTATAATAGTATGTTAGATATTAATTTAGACATTACTAATTTGGTAGTCCTAGGAAATTCCCTTCATCTCTTTGATCCTCAGGATTTTTATCTGTAAAATGAGCACCTGGAAATTCATTCCAACATCAACCAAATGCATAATTTCCTTTTTATTTGATTCAAGTCCATATAGGGATATACGTTAGTATTTGTCAACAAAGATACTTGTAAAGAAGTGAGGAGGAAGTGAGACATCTATATTCAATAAGACACATGACTACATGAACTCATTTAAATTTTTATTTCTAACTAATCCATAACCTCTTCAAGTTTGAGGAGAAATATGAGAACATTTTTAAGTAATGAGAATGATTGCAATGTTTTTTACTAGACAGATACAGATAAAATATGAGTAAATGTAGAGTCTCTTTTAGAACTTTCTTCAGTCCTTAAAGAGCTTGGTACAACTCAATGCATCTGCATAATTTTTTTCCAGGAAGCATGAAGTATCCCATCTAAGGAGTTTCCTATTTATCTTCCTTCTCTGCATAATAATGTCTCTCCTATAGGCTTCTCTTCTTTCCTTTTGCCCCTTATCATCAATTTATTCTGGCTTAAGGGAGAATTTGGAACAGAATTAGTGTTAGAATTTACCTGAGAGTAATGGATCAATGAGGTAGAATATGTATTTTTGGAACCAAACAACACTTGTTACATATTGTCTGTAAAATACAAATAAAAAGACACAGAGAGAGGGCAAGAGCTAACCTGAATTTTCTTTAGTTAACCACCTTGCTTTCTAAAGCTTCCTCTTGGTTATTATTTTAGTTGTTTTATGAGATCACATTGAATCAGTGTCTGCTTTTATGAGCTGATGGTGAAAGGTGAAAGAACCTTCAGCTGAGAATCAGTACTGGGCTCATTTCTGGGTCCTGCTTTCTTACCACCTATGTGATTCTGGGCACAGTACCTCTCCTAATGTTGACCTTCAATTTCCTTAACCACAAACAGAGATAATAATACTTGTGCTGAGCATAACACTGAACGATTAGAAGGATTTGTGTGATCACTGACTGAGAATTGGAAAAGACATCAAGTGCCCTCAAATCTAAGTCTTTCATTTTACATTTAAGGGAACTGAGGACCAGAGAAATGAAATTGATTAAGTATTCTGTAAGAAAGACTAAAATTGTTTTATCAATTCAAATTGGTAGTAATCTTGGAATGAAGTGGGGAACCTTTCTGAAGGGAATTTTAAAGATAAATCATCTCTTCTTATTCTTTAAGATCAATGGGCATTTAAAAAAAAATAAGTGCTAAGTTGCACTTTTCAGACACATTATAAATTCCACAGCATCTAGTCATTTGACATACTGTTCATCTTATAAAATTATAAGGGAACACAATTGTCTCACTTTTCAGGAGAGAAAAAAATGGAACTTCTGACATTGGATCTCTTTGGGAGTGGGATGGAATAGAATTAATGTCATCTAATGAAGGACATTATAGAATCGTAAGACATGAAGGGTCTAAAGGACTTCAGAATACATTTAAATTAAACCATATATGAAAAAAAAAATTCCCCAGAATAGCACTCCTGATAAGTCATCAGCCAAAAATCTAAAAAGGGGGAGACCATTCGTCTTCAGGGCAGCCCTCATTTTTAGCATTGATTTTCATGACACTGAGAGGACATTACCATTTTTTACCTTCCACCCTTGCTTAGTTGTACCCTCAAATGTCAGATAATGAAATTTTAGTCACAGTTATCATTGACAAACTGGAAATATTTGAACTCAACTATCATATTGACTACTCCATATTCAATTATTTCTTTCTCCATGTAATGCCAGAGAAACTGAGACAAGACAGAGATTAGTTTTTAATATTTTTAATGTGAAGAGTTGAGGCTAAGCAACCAAATCAAACTCATGATCAAAAATCATTTGGCCTCAAGGAACTGAGGCAAGAAACTTTTATAGGGTTTTTAGCTAAACAGGATACATAGCCAGAGTATACGATCTTGTAGAGGAACAAAAGCAGATAAAGGGAAGTAAAGACACTATGTGGACAGACAAGCCATAATTCCAAGAGAGAACTATAACTTAGTCCTGACAGGATAAGGGTCAAGGTATGAAGGTCAAAATAGGAGATAGCAGGAAGGACAATACTCAAAAGAAGGGGGAATTATCCCACAGGTATTGAGATAAGGCACATGGAGTTTTATGAGTCAATGGTATTTCAAGGTTTCTTTCCTGACTCAAACTCCAGTCCTAATGGCAAGGAAAAAGGGAAGTATAATAATTTTATTCAGGACATAACATTCAGAATAGACAAGTATTTTCCCTTCTAGAGACATTATAGAGTATTAGGAGTTATTATAATAATTATCAGGAAATATATAATATGTGTTTATATATATGGAATTTTGCATACATAGATGTATGTAGAATTATGGAACTTTGTATATTTACATATGTGTAAACAGATATACATATGTGCATTGCTTATATGCATATAGAAATATAGTTACATGTGTATATGTGTGTATATGCATATATGTACATAAACATATACATGTATGTGAGATTATTATCACCTATACAAAATAATTGGTATAATGGTATAAAGAGTGTCAGATTTTGAGTCAATAGATACGTGTTTGCAATCTAGCTCCATGTCTTCCTATAGATTTGACCTTGAACAAGTTGATTAATTTCTCAGTTCTTTTTTAAAATCTTTCTCATGAAATGGTAGTGATGGACCAGTGACCTCTATATTAATCTCTTATAGTTATAAATATTTGATCCTATGAAAATGAGGGCAGTGGATTTTCAAGATCTCTATATAATATCTTCAAAAAATATCATAGTAAAATATCGTTTCTTTTGGAATGGAAGAGTCTCACTGCAGCATTTTTTTTTTCTTAAAGGAAAGCAGGCTTTTTGTCATGAATAGAAAAGGGCCTTCTTGAAACAAAATGGTTTCTGTCTAAGTCACCTCAACTTAACACACTTCAATTAATAAGTATTATATTCAACTTACTATGCTAAGTGAGAGGGGTAAAAAGAAACCAGTTACTGACTTCAAAGAAGTTACATTTTTAAGGAAAGAATAAGTATTACTTACAGAAATAAATAAATTCACAATAATGTCAAAACTATTCCAAAGATAAACTGCTAACAAGTTAGGTATAATCATGGATGATCTGCAAAGATCTTTTCTGGCCTTGGTCTTTCTTTTGAATAATCTAAGGGGAAGAGAGGAGAGATGTCCTGTCAGTATGATGCCAGGTGTGTGCCAAAGCATAGAGTTGTGAGAGAGATTATGATGTACAAGATACAACTGACTGTGCAGCTTGGTACAGAGTGGATCCTACCAAGCAGAATCATGCCTGAAATCTTGGATTCAATTTGACAATAAACAGAAGGTGGGACCAAAGAGTATTTCCCTGTTAACTTTAACTTATTTTTTTTCCTGCCTCCCATTCTGGTTGGCCAAAACAAGAGCAGCCTCTTTGAAAAGCTTCATCATTCTCTCTCTCATCTACAGGAGACTTGGGCAGTGAGAAGCAAATGTTCCATGGATAATGAAACATTCACTATCTTCACTTCTGGAAAAAAAGGTTCCTCTACCGTTTGCCAGGAGTAGAGATTTCCACATAATCTTACTTGAGTTGTGGTAAGTCCTTGTGGGGTTAGGATAATTATCAATTGGTAAACACAGTTAGCCTTTTTTGAAAAATGAAAATGACTTATAAGGTTAAAGATACCATTTTGAGAATAGAGGAATCCTTTTTGAGAGATGTAAATATATTTTCTATATTAAGGATTATTATTGAGAGGTCATATTTTCAGTTTTTATTGAGTTTGTGTATATACTATTGTGTTAGTTCTTCTCCCAATAGATTGTGAGCTTAACAGTTCCCTTTAAAGATCTTTCTCAAGCAAAACTTTATCTTTATTCAGTAGAATCCCACCTCCTGGATGTTTGAATGATCAAGAAAAAAGTTCCTCTTAACATATGTGAAGTATATACAGGTTCATAAATGATGTAGCAATTTGGATCTATCTTTCCAAAAGCCTCACTCTCTAGAAACCATTAAATGAGAGAAATGGGGTTGCAAAAAAACTGCTACCATTAATTCATTAAATAGAAAGTGAATCTTTTTTTTAAGGCTGCTTTTTTGGTGACATCATCTACTTAGTCACTCTTCCTCATCATTCACCATCACATAGTTGGGTTTTGGCAAAGCCTTAGATTTTGCCCTTTTCTGATCTCTTATTTCAAGGTTTTGATGTATCTGTGATCTTACCAATACAGGGAATCCCTTTTCTATTAACGATTAAGTTTGTGCCATACTTTCTGATTTTGTTAAATTCTTATCTATCTTTTTTTTCATCAGCCTTTTATATTCAGATAGGTAGTAAGGTTTGGTTGTTTTTCTGTCTCTCCAGAATATAGTCGGTCACTCCCATCTCATTATAACTATGTGAGCCCACAAGAAAGCTTCTGGGATAATGAGGAGTGAGGATGGAAAGGAAGACAATAGGGGAGAGATCCCCAATGATGATACAGTAATCTGCAAGTCAGAACAGGTAGACAGTTTTGTTATTCAAAGAAAATCTACCATTTATAAGTCATGTTTAATGGTTTTCATGACATTGGTGGAAATTTTAGACAAACTTTCATCTTCGTCACTGATGCTCCTGTGACAGTCAGAAAACTGAGCATAAAGATATCTTCTCAATTTTTACACCTGAACAATTTCTCCCCAACACACTTCGCTGGGTCTACATGAAATGGGCTCTTGAAGAAAGATATTTTTAGTCCAAAATGTAAAATGTTGGTAACACTAGGGCATGTGTCTCAGAGGTACTTATGGAAGTTTTTTTGACTGATTATTGATATAGTGTGAACTATATCACAGAGTTCCCACTCTTCCTTAGTGGTTTCTGATTGTCATTTAAAATCTAAGAGGGGGAAGATGATATGAAAATTGAAGCTACTTATCAAATTAAAAATGAAATAATAATTGTTACTGTTGTCATTTAAGGAAATAATGTTTTCAAATATGCCTCCCAACTATCTTCTCTCCCACCATTTTGATTGCTCAGTTTTCATACTCAATATGTAATCTCCGAAGAAGTCACATATTTGTTATAAAGACTATCATTTTGTAGTATTTACCTTAGTACAACTAACATGGCAAAAAAAAAAAAAAAAAAATCCAAAGCTAATTTCATAGACTTTTCCCTTTATTTTATCCCTACTTCACAGAATCATAGATTAAGAAATTTTTAAAAAATGAATTATTGGGGCAGTTAGGTGGTGCAGTGGATAGAGCACCAACCCTGAAGTCAGAAGGACAGAAGTTCAAATCTGCCTCAGACACTTAACTCTTCCTATCTATTAATTACTGGGCAAGTCATTAACCCTAATTGCCTCAGTGGAAAAAAAAAAGATTAAAAAAAATTGTTCAAGTGGTATAACCCTATCTTATCTTACTTAGATTATTCATACTGAGCTCCAGTGGTGTTCACTTGGGGAATTAGGCTAAACTCTTTGAATATTTTATGAAATAAACTGTGAATTCACTTAATCTTCTTTCTCTTTCAAATCCTGGTTCACTTAAGACTTCTAGGGGTGGAACAAGGTATCAGAGTGGAAAAGTTAGTCTCCCAACATCCCTTCCAAAAAAAGGAAAAAAAAAACATAAAATAACAGCTCAAATTGAATTCTATATTGGCAAGCCAGCAAAAAGGTCAGAGTGACACATTCTTTCAGCATAAGATAACATAGGAGGATGGAAAAGAAAGATCTGTGATGTGGAAGGAGGAGGCTGGCAAAGAACATTAAATGAAATACCAACAGTGACACTAAGTGATGGCAAGAGAAGCAGCAATGGTTTTAGGAGCTCTCAAGCTGAGACAGAGTGCTGGCAACTGGTCAGAAAGAGATTACAAGGTATTTGTACCAACATTGTTCACAAAAACAGTTGCTGTTGGTACCTCCTTTGCTTATACCTATTTCTAGATCATAGTTCAAGGGCAGACAGAAGAATTTTCCTTGCAGAGGAAATTAAACCACTGCCTATATCCATTACTAGATCACAATTCAAGAGTGGATATCTTTTTAAGTCAAGGAGAAACTTAAGGGATCTATCAGTTTTGGATACAAGAGATAAAGGACCCTGCAAAACAGTAGCATTTACCAGTCCCAAGGGAAATGAGACCCTAAAGAGCAATATTGATTGCAATTTCAAGGGATCAGAGACCCTTCTGGATTAAAAAAAAATTAGAGTTCAGACCAAGAGAACAATGAATATACCTCTACTCAGATGATACTGTGTGGTATGGCAAGTCCTAACTCAAAATGACTACTCAGAGATTTCTCAAAGTGAAGAATTAGAAGCTTTATTCGAATCTCATGAGAAGCGGATGGTCCACATACTGGAGTTTTCCAGTGTTCACAGAAATTAAAGGCCATTATATAGTAATAATTCACAAGACTCCATTACTTCTTTCCCATTATCTGGTTAAGTTTTACTACCTGTTTAGATGGAAATAGCACAGATTTGTAAAATTCTAGCCGAGCCAATATAGTTGGCTTATTGACAACTGAGATATGATGGTCAGTTTCACAAGGTTTGCAAATGTTTGCAAGTGTGTTTGCCTAAATTTATGGGTTTATGGTGGTCAGTCTCACAAGATTCACAAACATTTACTTTGAGCCAGTATGAGCATTCTATTATAAGGTTTGTGCAAAGAATTTCATTTTCCAAACCCATTAGATCTTCATAAACTGAATTCAGGTTATATGCTCTTTCCTATTAGGAGTAATCTACCTTAGTTAATTATTTTATGAGAAACCATATAATCCCTCACAATAAGGGGATTTATTTAGAGGTAAATAATCCATTAAACTAGAATAATCAAGGAGACCTAGTTTTCCTTAGACTTCCTCAATCAACAATAGAGATTAGACAGTTTATAGACCTTTGGAATAACCCCAGGCCATTAAATACTTAGCTTTTTCTCTAAGCAGTTAAATAAAGTGAAGGAGATTTTTTTTCGGATATTTCTGCTAGAAGAGCAAGTCTTTGCTTTTCTTCCCAGAGCAATAATGACCAACAGACTCTGTGGAGTTATTATTCTGAGAAGTCCTCAGTTTCCTGTTTTACTCAATGCCTTCTGAAAAACACCAAGAAATTTAAATCCTCAAGAAAATGTATTAAAAAAAGCTTTGTGGAAAATCTTGATCTAGTTTGGGAATTTATAGTAGCCAAAATAAGTTATTTGCTCAAAGTTGTTCTTAATCAGTAACAGCAATATTGTACCCAATGCTTCCTTGCTTCTGCTCATTTTGTTTACATTATTTCATGCAAGTTCTTCCATGTCTTTTTTCCCCTTAATCTGAGCTCTTCTTTATAACACAGCATTATTGCATCACAATCATGTACCACAATTTGTTCAGCCATTCTCCAATTGATGTCCATCCTTGCAATTTCTAAATCTTTGCCACCACAAAGAGAGATGCATATTTTAGAACATATAAGTTCTTTTCCTTTTCTTCTAATAATATTCAGAAATAGACCACATAGTACTGATAGATGAAAGGGTCTAGGTAGTTTGAGAAATCTTTTGTTATAACTCCAAATTGCTTTCCAAAATGAATTATTTCAAAACTCGACCAGCAATAAATTTATACCACAATAATTCTACATGGCTTCCAACATTTTTCTTTTTGTTTTTTTTTCATTTTAGCTAATCTAGTAAGTATAAAATGATATTTCAAGACTGTTGTAATTTTCATTTTTCAAATAATGTTTTAGAGTATTTTTTCATATGATTATTTTTTTTTAATTCTTCCATTGGAAAACTGCCTGCTTATATCCTTTGACTACAAATTAGAGATGGCTTGTATCTTTATATATTTGACAAAATTCTTTATATATTTTAGAAATGAGACCTTTTCAAAAAATATGAATAAAAAATTTTCAGATGAAGAAATTCGCACCACTTCAAATCACTATTGATTAAAGAAATGCAAAGACAACTCTGAGATACTGATGAGGTATGGATTGTGGCAGGAATATGGGTTGGTCTCCTAGTTCTCCAAAACACCAAGTTAGGGCGGGTTCCCAGCGAGAAAGGTTACACAAAAGACTATGATAAGAAAAGGCACTTTATTAAAGAGAGAAAGACACTAAGATGTTCTCTTAGTGGGCAATATCAGAGAATTGCAAGGAGACATTTTCTCCAGCTTACTTATATACAGAAACAAAACAATTTGGGTTTTTGCATTCCAAAGGAACATACTTGGGATGGGTTTGCATCCAAAAGGTGCATAGGTTTTACATTTGAAAGGGACATACTTGGGATGGGTTTGCATCCAAAAAGGTGAGCATCTGAAAGGAACATTTTAATGCAGATGCTCTCCTGGGCGAGGCTGTATTGTCCTCATCAATACCACTTCACATCTCTCAGATTGGCTAAGATGACAGGAAAAGATAATTATATATGTTGAAGGGAATGTGGGAAAGTGGGGTACAAACGCATTGTTGAATTGTGAAATTTTCCAACAATTCTGGAGAGCAATTTGGAATCATGGCCAAAGGGCTATCAAAATGTGCAAACTTTTTGATCCAGCACTGTCTCTATTGGGTCTGTATCCCAAAGAGACCATAAAAGAGGGGAAAGTATGCAAAATGTTTGTAGAAGTCCATTAAAGGAATATGCCATGAGATGAAAGTGTTCCATTGACTGTCAGGCTAAATCCATAGAGATTTAGTACCCTAAAATAATTCATTAGCTATAAGAAGGAGAAAGATACCATAAGGCATGCGTGAGGGGTGAGCAGAAAGACAGCATGGGGTAGAACTCTTTGGAAGGCTGTAGACAGATTTATAGGAGAAATTTAACTTTAGGAGTTTGACATTACATGGGATTTCTGACCATACACAGCAAGACAGGGCTACCATGACCTCCATAAACAATAGGATTGTAAAGTTAAACTGATCCTCATTAGTGCTCTTTCCTATTAGGAGTAATTTTAACAGTACTTAAGTCTTTCTCTGCCGAACCCATCTAGGTACTCAGAATCTCATCACTTCCCTCACTTTTCAATTTGTTAAAGAAATAATTTGGGGACAGCTGGTTGATGTAGTGTATAGAGCACCAGCCCTGAAGTCAGGAGGACCTGAGTTCAAATGTGACCTCAGACACTTAATGCTTCCTAGCTGTATGAGCCAGGGCAAGTAACTTAA
Organism: Sarcophilus harrisii; assembly: GCF_902635505.1. NCBI lineage: Eukaryota > Metazoa > Chordata > Mammalia > Dasyuromorphia > Dasyuridae > Sarcophilus > Sarcophilus harrisii. The sequence goes on along the minus strand of NC_045427.1, from coordinate 11,445,673 downwards.
TCCCAATTGCCTCAGGGGAAAAAAAAAAAAAAAGAGAGAGAGAGAGAGAAGAAAAGAAAAAAAAAAAGAAAAGAAAAGAAAGAAAGAAAAAAAAAAAAGAAATAATTCAAAAAGTGGGCTGCGTCCCTAAACTGAGAGGGGGTCTATCAGAACGAAATTGAAATTGAGACCAAATTCAGAAACACTTGTTAACTAGTGTCTAGAACATGGGAGTGAAATACAGTGGGCTGTGGAAAAGGAGTGTTATAGAAATGAAATAAACTCAAAGTTTTATGACACCACAGGAGTATACAGTTGGTTACCAGGGCACAATAGCAGAGATTAGCCCAGGGTCCGTTTGTACCTTCTGCTTTTTAAAAATTAAAATCAAAAGTAATTATGGAATATATCCATTAGAAAAGCATAAGGAAATTTGAATAACTATATCTCAGGAAAATTAAGTAAACGTGCCATGAAATCATTGTATGGAGGGACCAGAAGCAAAACATTAAGTGAATTCAATACTAACTCTATGAAATACTGAAAGTGCAATTAATTTAAATATCATATAAATTGATTGCAAAACCAAAAAAAGAATGGCTCCTAAGAAATCTTCTCATTAAGGAAATAGTTTTGATAACTAAGTTAGGGAAAAATAAAACACAAATTCCAGATTAATACATCTGATGAATACCAATGCAAGAAAAGGTGTTTAATAAAATTCTAGCAGAGTCTACAACCCTTTAGGATTACTTTACATTGTGATGTTATCACTTATAACAAATATAAGATTGGCTCAATTTTAAGAAAAGTGTTAACATGTTAAAAGTCAAAAGAAAAGAGAAGGGGAGGGAAGAAAAAGATGGAAGGATAGGAGGAGGTAGATGATTAGAGTGAAAAGGAGACACATTTCAGATTTTTTAAAACCTCATTTAATTTTCTTAAATACACATAAAAATGTGTACATGTTTGCCCACACAAGTTTGAACAAAATTTGCATTGAAGACTGATAGTTTGGATTATGTCATATTAGTATTCTTATATTCTTACAAGGAAAAAAAATGAAACATCTTTATAGTTACTCATATATAATAAAGAATTGAAGTAAGTCACTTATATAATTAACATATTTTTCCTTCAACAAATTCAACAGTCCTGGATAAGACCCAAAGTGGAAACTGTCAGTTCATAATAAATATGTCCCAGCTCAAAACTCTGGAACATAGCCTTCTTTTCAAGTTATGTCTCTTGCTTTTTGTAGTCTTTTGCCAACTTGGGGAGGTTAAATTATCAAAGTAGAAGACATTTTGTTGTTCCATGTAACCACATGATTCTTTTTTTTTATTGCATTCTTTTGAAGAGACTGGCAAACGTATCTACACACTATTTCCAATCAGAAAATTGCCAAAATGGCTCCCAAATCTAAAATAAGCCACTCCATTTAATGCATTTATTGCATTTTTGTAATATTCATCTTTAACAAAGCAATTGGATTACTAAATTATATTTTTCATGTGCTTTGGTACCATATAATCTTTTAATCAATTTTTTTCCATTAATTCACACATGTATTTTTTTATTGGGTCAAAAAATGATTTTGTACAAATCACTTTTCAACAAAAACTATTGTTGGAGAAAATATTTCAAAATAAATAACCAAAAGAGCAGTTTTGCCCAATACCTTCCTCTCTAGAACATCATTTGTTCAGCATTTGATTCTCACCTAAAAGTTGGTGCATTTCTTGTTTTATGTGAAAGTCAAAGCTTGTATTTTATTTTTAAGTGTCTTCTCCAGCCTAAAATAGTGAACTAAGCAGATTTTAAAACTAGTGGGATTAACTTTTCTTAAAGGAATTAGTGTGGTGGGAACAGAAGAGGCTTAAAAGTGTTTGAAGGAAATGTAGTTACAAGTTAACTAAATCCTATGCATTACCAAATAAATAAATAAATAAATAAAATAAAACTACACTTAGTATCTCACTGGAACACTGCTCTCTGAAGGGCAAAACTCAGTAGCATTAAAAGTACATGGGTAAATTCAGCATTTATTTCCAAATTGGAAAGAATAGTATATGACCTTCATTTCTAAATATAACTTTTTTTTTTTTTTTTTTTCTGTCCTACCCAAAGACTCCAGGTTAGAAAGATTAAAAAATAAGTCTTCCAAGGCATAGCTAGTTAGGTGTAGTGGATAGAGCATCAGCCCTAAAGTCAGGAGGACCTGAATTCAAATCTGACCTTAGATACTTAACACTTCCTGTCTGTATGACCTTGAGGGAATCACTCAGTCCCAAATGCCTCAGTCACAAAACAAACTAAAAAAAAAACAAAAACAAAAACAAAAATAACCTCCAAAAAAGCAAAACAACAATAACAACAACGAAATCAAATCTGTATGTGAAATGTCCTTTTATTGTTATGAGACAAGGATTTATATGGAAATACCCCTTTCTCCTTTCTTTTCATAGATGAAGGATTATGTGTTCTCAGCATATAGATTATTTTCTCTATAAGTAGTTCGGAGATATGGTAGATAGAGCAGTAGTTTAGGAATCAGGAAGACTCAATTTCAAGACCAGTCTCAGATACTTAATAGCTCTTTGAACACAGAAAAGTCACTTAAATTCTTTTCAGTCTCAATTTCATTATTATTCCAAAAATGAGAATAATAACAATTACATTCTAGTTTTTTGAAAGATAACATGGTATAATTTTGTAAAGCAATTTGTGAAATTTAAAGTTATATGCCTGCTAGCTATTATTATTAATAATAATATCATTCTTATACTTTTATGATATAAAATTGAATTAATGTGTTAACTAGAATTTCTATATTATTTTTCGCTCACCTTTTTGTGTTGAGAACTTTCTGAGAGAAAAAAAGGAAGATAAAGGCATATTTGGAAAGGACAATAATATGAAAATACAGAAATCAACATATATATTCTAATACTATAAAGCTCTCTTCTGAGTTTCTACAGGCTAGTGAGTGATACTATAATTATTTATGAAGATAAGAGATATGAAATATTAAAAGGTCCATAACAACTGGAAGATGGAATTGGAGTGAGGAAAAAAACAAAAAAAACAAAAAAAAAAAAAACACGAGACAGAGAGCAAGAGAAAAATAGCCATGTATTCCCTGTCCCCATTCTGAGCAGCCGACTCATTCCAGATATGAAGAATTAAATGTTCATTCTAAGATCTCTTTGCTTTGCCTGTCATTATAGAACTGTGTAGATAAGGCAACACAGGAAATAGATAGGAGTGCATTCATAGCCTCCAGAGTCTAGACACCTGAGAGGAGGGAATTTTCTGAAACTGATAATAAAGAATCAGCCACTTCTTTCAAATTCTGTGTTATTTACTTTGCATTCTGCTTTGTTTAAAAGTTTGTTTTCCTTCTGGGACCACATTCTATGAAGACCTTATTGAGAATGGAACAAGCATTGAGAGAACAGAGAATAGTGAAAATGGGAAGTCTTCTCTATAATTCCCACTGTCTTTCTTAGCTTCAATTCGTCCTCATCTACCAATTGCTTCCTTACTGCCTATAAATGTTATCACGTCTCCCTCGTCTTCAAACATAAAACTACCCTTATTAGATAGCCCCCAGCATATCTCTTCCCATTAGTGGCTAAGCTCCTTGAGAAGGTCATCTAAAATTTCAGTCATTTTTTTAATCATGTCCGATTCTCTGTGATCCCATTTAAGGTTTTCTTGGTAAGAGATATTGAGTGTTTTATTATTATCTCATACAGGTTATTTTACAGTTGAGGAAACTGAGGCAAACAGGCTTAAACAACTTCCCTAGGATGACACAACTAGTAAGTACCTGAGACTGGATTTGAAGTCAGGAAGATATCTAAAATAAGTGTATCCAAGTCCATTCCTCTCTGAACTTTCTACAATCTGATCTCTGACCTCATCATGCAATTGCCACTATTCCAAAAGTACTAATAATATTTTAATTGCCTTTTCTAATAATCTCTTCTTAATCATTATACTTCTTCATTCCTCTGTAACCTTTGTTGCAATAACATTATTCCTTGATGATACACCCTTTTCTTCAGGTTTTCAGAGCCACAATATTTTGATTTCTTTCCATCATTCTGACTTTTCCTCAGTCTCATTTGTTGGATTTTCATCTATACTGCATTACCTAACTGTTGCTATCTCCCAAGACTCTGTCCTAAATACTCTTCTCTCTCTCTTCCTCTCTCTCTCTCTCTCTCTCCCTCCCCCTCTCTCTTTCTCTCTCTCTCTCTCTTCCTTTCTCTTCATCTCTCTCTTTCTCTCTCTCTCTCTTCCTCTCTCTCTCTGTCTCTCTGTCTCTCTCGCTCTATCTCTGTCTTTCTCTCTCTCTTTTTGTCTCTCTCTGTCTCTGTCTGTTTCTGTCTTTCTCTGTCTCTGTGTCTCTCACCCTGTCTTTCTCACTCACTTTATTTAATATTTATATATTATTTCACTTGCAGATTTCATCAGTTTCCTTTTATTCAACAGCATTTCTATGCAGGTGACACACACACTTCTTTATTTTTTGCCAAGTCTAACTCCTGACTTCCATTCTTAATCTTAAATTGCCTATTAGACATTTTATCCTGGACGTCTTGTAAACATTTAAAGATGAATATGTCCAAACTGAACTTATTCCATCCCCTGAGTCAGTAGGCTCACTGACTAGATACCCTCTTTGACTCCTTACTCTCACCCCTCATATCCACTCAAATGTCAAATCCATCATTTCTACCTTTAGAGCAGCATTTGAATATGTCCCTTTCTTCTCTGTGACACTGCAGACTCCCTGATGTAAGACTCTGAGCACCTCATTCTTCAGTTATTGAATTAACTTGCTGGGTGGGTCTTCAGGTTCAACTCTTTTCTCATTCCCCTACATCATTTACTCTGTCATCACATTGAGCTTCCATAATCATATTATATCTTATCATAGATACTCCCTATTCTATCAATTCCAGTTAGATAGAACTCTAACTTTCTTCCAAGCAATCTGTTTAATTTTTAAAGCTTTTGATAAAAACCAGTCCCTCCGACTTTTCCAGTCTTTTCTACATCTTATTAACCCCCCCACACACACATATATACACACACTCAAACACACACATCACATACGTAGAAATATACACTGCAATATAGTGACTGTTTCCTTATTTCTGTTTTGTGACTCTGTACTTTCACATGGTTCCACATGCTTATAACTCCTCCTCCTCCATTTTTATGGATTCCTTCGGTCCCAGCTAATATACCACATTCTGTAAGAAACCTTTCCCAATTCCTCTAAATATCAGTGTTTTCCCTTTATTGGTTAGCTCCTAGTCATCTGAGTCACAGTTTGTTGTCTCCCCCATTAGACTTTGAGCTTCTTTAGACTTTTTTTTTTTAACTTTTCTTTGTATCCTCAGTATTTAGCACAATTCCTCACACATAGTAGGCAGGTAGTCAATTCTATTTAATTTTCTGGCAGGCTGGGATTAGAAAATGGATGGTCAACACAAATGAAGTTCTAGACAAGAAGTTTGAGGAAAAGAATAAGAGTGGATAAACTTTGTGTCATAAAAGTATCCAAGAGTTGTCCAGATTTTTAGAAATGAACTCCCAGCATGTAGGGCAGGAACTTTGTAGAATAGCATAGAGAATGGGCTCAGAGGATAGATAGACCCATTTATATCATGATTCAAGTGGTGTTGGAAGGTCCCGTATGTGATAGGAAATATCCACTAAAGCATTCAAATATTGGGGAAATTGTCACTTAATAGGATGTTATGCCTTTCATTCTGGCTAGTCAGGGGAAGGTCCTGTAGAAAATGTGGGTGTGTGAGCAGAAGTTTTGAACAGATGATGGATTCAGAAAACTGAATGTGGCAGTGGGCCTCTGCAGTGTAGGTTCTGAACAGAGTCTCTTTAAAATCAGTTTATGCTAAGAGGTCTGTGTCAAAACATATTATAAAGCAGCAAGAGACCTGCAGAGCTCTGGAAAGAAACCCATTCTATGGAGATTAGGCAAGGTTGGGAGAAAAAGGGGATTAAGCAATGTAAAAATAGCTCCCTGGAAATCTTTACTTCTTACCAGACTGCCCCTTTTCCCTCCTGGCCAGTAATGTGTTAGCAACCAACACTCAATTTCTTTTTGGCTATTTCTTAGTATTTTGGGGAGAGAGAGGCACTATGTATTTCTGTAAAATATTTCCATTTCCCCAACTGGGCTACAGGCAAAACAATGTCTTGGTTTAATGGGAACTACCATAATTCCTGTTGACAAGAATCAGAATAAATTGTGTCTGTTAACATAGCAGGGTGCCTTACTAAATAAAATAATTTTGAACAATTGGAAGCTAATTTGTTGTCAAAAAATTTGGAGAGTTGGTAAAACGTCCACTTCCCTTCAGATTTGCCTCGTTTCATATTGATTAGATACAAACTTTCTTTTTAAAAAATTTAATAGTTTTTTTTATTTTTCTAAATACATACAAAGATAATTTTTAACATTCATCTTTGCAAAACCTTGCGTTCCAATTTTCTCCCTATGTCCTCCCCCCCCCACTTCCATAGACAACAAGCAGTCTAGTATAGATTAAACATCTGCAGTTCTTCTAAACATTTCCATATTCATCATGCTGAGAAAGAAAAATCGGATAAAAAGGTGAAAGAAAAAAACATGAGAAAAAAGCAAACAAACAAATAGCAATAATAGAAATGAAAATACTATGTTTTGATACACATTAAGTCTTCATAATTCTCTTTCTAGATGCAGATGGTTTTTGCCTTCACAAGTCTATTGGGATTACCTTGAATCAATTTATTGGTAAAAAGAGCTAAAGCCATCACAGTTGATTGTCACTTAGCTTGTTGCTTGTGCAATGTTCTTGGTTCTACTTCTCTTAGCATCAGTTTGTGTATATTTTTTCAGACTTTATTGAAAACAGTCTGGTAATCATTTTTCATAGAACAATAATATTCCATTATATTTATTTACCATAACTTGTTCAACAATTCCCCCACTAAAGGATATCCATTCAATTTCCAATTCCTTACCACTACAAACATTTTTTTTTCACATGTGGGTCCCTTTCCCATTTTTAATGATCCCTTTGGGACATAGGACCAGAAGAAAAACCGCTGAATCAAAGGATAAATACAGTTTGATCGCCTTTTGGTAATAGTTTTAAATTGTTCTTTAGGATAGTTGTATTATTAGTTCACAACTAAACCAACAAAGCATTAATATTCCAGTTTTATCACATTTCCTCCAAAATTTTCACTATTATTTCTAGTCAATTTAACCAATCTGAAATGTATACAGACACAAACCTTAAAATTCTCAAGAACAAATCAACTCATAAGAATACCTATCAGATACATATCTCATGAAATTAGTACTCCCTCCACGTATGGAGCTCCTAACCATTCTATGATTTAGAAAAGTCCCAAAGAGCTGCTGAAAACTAAGAGGTAAATTTATTTCCCCAGCTTCTTAGAGTTGTGTCAGTGTCAGAGGAAGGATTAGAATCTAATGCTTAAATATGTTCCCTCCAATACTTTAGTTGCCCATTCTATTCAGCTTTCACAATCTATTCTACAATGCATCATTTCGGGTACAAACAAATGAATGGTACTGAACTTTGCCATCACCATGCACTCAACTTCCTTTATCTGATTATAATCTTTTGTCATACCATATCTATTTTTACATTACAATCTGTTCTCAGCACCCATTGGTAACTCCCATTTCTTCCAACCTACCTTTCCTTCTCAGGCCATCATCCCTATTCTATTTCTTTTTTTTTGTTTCCTGACCATTTGGTGTATAAATCTATTCTTCACCATCTGTAAACTTTGATTTTCTTACCTATGATACTATTGCTGATTATCAAAAAAAGTGTCAATCTTGATATTTTCTACATCTATGACCATCATTCAAATTCAGATACTGAGGAGAGTTGAGAAAATTCGCGCTGAGGAGAGTTGAGAAAATTCACATATGGATCCACAACAAATTAAAATTACCTTCTCAAGTAAGCCTCTTGATAGGTTAATAAATAATCTATTGATTGTCCCTCCAAGTCTTTTTATTAGGGATTTCAAATCTTTTCCTACTTCTATTTAAAGTCTTCCCTTGTCAGTCCTTTTCACCAAGCTCATATTGCCTCATATTTCACTGAAAAATATAACAGTTCACTAAGACAACTTCCTTAATTTACATCACTAAGATAACTTTTTCTACTAATTCTTCCTTACATCTTAGGTTCTAGTAAAGAGACAGTTATTGTTTGCCATTTCTTCTTTCTTAATTTTTTTGATATTTACTTCATTGTTAAATTGTAAGGGCTCTCTGTAAGTTACTATCAATTAATTGAAAAGTCTAATGTTCTTCTATTAGTTCACTTCATTCTTGAACTCTGCATCCTTGACATTATCAATTACCCAATCAATCCCTGATGCTCTTTTTTTCCCCAGGTTGTCTGACTTTCTAACCATGTTTCCTTTGTTGAATTTATTCCAGTCACGGCCACTAATCTAGAGTGTCCTATATAGCTCACTCATTGTCCTTCTCTTCTCCCTCTTGGATTCCATTATTATATCTAAGATAATAATTCTCAAATCTAAATTATTCAACTCTAATCTCGCTCCTCATCCCCACCTTCTCATTTCTATAATTGTCTATTAAATATCTTAAACTTGATCTATAGCCAATATCATGAACTCTAAATGTTCAAATTTAAATTCAATGTCTTTTACCCCCAAGCTTGCTTCCTTCTCAACTTTCTTATTGCTGCCATGACATCCCCATTTTCTAAACCAAACATGCTTGTATGCCAAGTGGTGTCCTGGGCTCTTCAGTCTCTCGTACCTCCTTAACAATCTGTAGCCGTGGCAGATCAATTTAATCTTCATATTACCGCTCTTATCCACTCTCTGCTCTCCTTTGCCACCACCCTGGTGCAGTTTTTCATCCTAAACCAAACAATTAAACTAAAACAACAATCTGCTGGCCATCAATTGCCTATTCGCTATTCTAGTCTATTCTCCACTCATATGTCAAAGTGATCTTTCTTAAGTCCAAGCCTGACCATGTCACTCCCTCCTTTTTTAATAACTCACCAAGACTGTCTGTCTTCTCTAAGATAAAATATAAATTCCTATTTGTCTTTCAAATCCCTTTATAACTTATCCCACCAAACATTCAAACCTGCTAATACCTTAATCTCTTCCATGTACTCTTTTATCCAGAAACAATGACCTTCTTGCAGTTCCTTGAGCATTTTGCTTTACTGCCATCCACAGCTGGGATGATCTCCTTCTTCATCTCCTGCTCCTGGATTCCAATCCTGTTTTCTGCAGGAAGCCTTCCTTTATCCCTCTAAATTTCCTCATTTATTCTAGATGTATCTTTTTTGGACATAATTGTTTTCATGTCATCTGTCCTATTGCCTTGTGACCTCCTCTCTGGCAAAGAATACCTTTTGTCTTCTTCATTTTTTGTTTGTTTGTTGGTATATCAATCTTAAAGATCTGTGAATATATTAGAAACTTAATAAGTCATTTTGATTGATTGAAAAAAAGAGGGCATTCATCTGGGGGAGGGGGTGGGGGGAAAGAGGTGAAAAACTGGAACAAGAGGTTTGGCAATTGTTAATTCAGTAAAGTTACCCATGCATATATCCTGTAAATAAAAGGCTATTAAATAAAAAAAAAAAAAAAAAAAAAAAAGAGGGCATTAGAGCAGAAAATTATGTTGGAAAAATAATGTGGCCTTAATATTTCAGAGTAAGTGCATAACAACTTACAGCTATATAATACCGTGAAGAATTATACAATATAGGAGACACTGGCACAGGACCATACGACACTTAGTGTCTTCATCAGAGAAGGAACCGTACTCAATATGTAATACAGAATTGAATTGACTCAGAAGAAAGGAAAGATGTACAAAGTTAGAGAAGCTATCCCAAATGTTCACGTGGACTATTTGAGCAGATCATTCCGAGATCACATTGGTCTGATTACCTGTAGTTGGGCATACTGCAACTCAACTCCAATAGAGAATTGGCCCTCTGAGAATGAAGGATAACAACCAAGTCAGGCAGCTAGGTAGACAGTTCAGAGGATAGAGCATTGGAGTTGCAATCCAGAATATTTGTATTAAAATCTGACTTCAGACGCTTTTTAGATAAGTGATCCTGAGCAAGTCACTTAACCTTATTGCAATTTCCTCATCTGTAAAATTATCTGGAGAAGGAAATGGCAAACCACTACTATATTCCAAGGAATACCAAAGGGGTCATGAATATTTGGACTTGTCTAAAACAATGAACAAAAACAACAAAGCTACACATTTTATTTTATAGCCAAAGTAATTACAGGAAATCATATGACAGTCTGGATCCAAAGCCCTAAGACTAGTAGTTTGTCCACTGCTTTATGGATAGTAATGATTTTACTTATTTTGTAATGAAAATTCAGATAGATAGATAGAGAGAGAGAGAGAGAGAGAGAGAGAGAAGAGAGAGAGAGAGAGAGAGAGAGAGAGAGAGAGGAGAGAGAGGAGAGAGAGAGATTGAGAGAGAGAGGAGAAGAAGAAGAAGAAGAAAAAGAAGAAGAAGAAGAAGAAGAAGAAGAAGAGAGAGAGAGAGAGAGAGGGAGGGAGGGAGAGAGAATCAGAGACACACAGAGAGAAATACAGAGACAGAGAGAGAGAGAGAGAGAGAGAGAGAAATCACAAAACAATCTGTATTAGGAGTCAATAAAAGCATTCAGATAATATTCTGAATTTAGGTCTTCTCTATGATATTATATTTAATACTGAATTTCTATCTTTTTAGCTATTTACATCATCAATTAAAGTTAAATTGCTTCTTGAGTTACACTCATAGGAAACTAAGGAGACACAACTAAAATTTAATAATTAAAAAACCAATTCAGCCACTGACTATTTCAACAAAAGTGAAAACACAAAAGTGTATGTAACAAGAAAACCATTCAGTTTCCATGGATTTTGAAAATATCTATCTTAATGCAGCTAAAATGAATCTGCTTTTCTCCTTGGGCTCATTCTTGCTTTTACCCTTTTTGAGAATATAACATCTACCAAAAAGGATTTCTCTTCATCTTTAAATATTGACACTTGTCCTTTTCTTAATAAACCCACTTCAAAACATATAAACATTCCTTATGTTATTTGCCTTTGCCTTTGTACACACACACACACACACACACATACATATGTATGTGCATATATGTATGTGTGTATAGATACATATACATGTTTATTCAATTGTTATCATGTTTTAATTTTACAAAATGATATATAATGTAATACTATGTGATATATGTATATGTTGTATTTTGCAAAGCAACATAATAAAATAGGGCATAATAAAAAAAACATTTATTTTATATTTGTATTATATCATAGTGTTATTTTATGTAACATTATAACATTTCCTATCATTATGATATGATCCTCCAACATTATATAATATATTACTGATCAAATTGTATTATTACATTGTATTATAGTACAATATACTTTATTATAAAACTGAGTATCATCCTATACTAGTCTAACCTAACCTATACCATACTGTGTTACATTATGTTACATTATGTCACATCTTTTTTCTTTGTATTGTAATAAATTATCTTACATCATATTGCATTATTTTACAATGTCACATTACACATGATGCAATATCACATCATATCATACATTATATCATGTTGTTTCATCCCTTATGCTCATATCTTTTTGTATCATATCATATTATATTAACATTGAGATTGTGCACTGGATAGAATGCTAAACTAAAAGTCATTAAGGGGAGTTCAAATCTTGTTTCTTACATTCATTATCTATATGACCTTTGCTAGGGCACTAATCTTTCCAATCAATTCTCTGATCTCTAAAATGAAGATAATAATAGTACTTTCATCAAAGAGATTTTATATCAAATGAAATAACATGGAGAGAATCTTACAAATATTAAAGAATTATATAAGTTATCATCATGATAGTCATTTTTATTGTTGTTCATGTTAATGTGTCATGCAAAACTGAGATATATTTGTGTGATGACTGCGTAAGCACCCTGGATACCTTAGAATCAGCCAGAGTCAGGATAAACAAAATTCTTTAGTCTTTATTCTTGGTCTTTAGAGGTAGGATTGAATTGGATGGAAGCAGAAGCTCCATGACCTTCCTTCTTTGTCTCCTGTCCAGAGTGGCCCTGGCTGGTCTTACTCCACCCCCTAGTCCCTCCTACAATTCTCTGGATACATCAATTATCGAGCCAGCACAGGATAGTGGGAAAGGCCATTTGCCAACTATATGCTTATAGAGTATTGTCCAATCAGTAATTAGCCTTAAGTGCTCGGTTGTCTGGACCTCAGTGCATGAACTCAAGAGTTTCAGCCCTCTACATATTTGTGCTTATTTGAACCCCAATTTAATACTCTCCAAAAGTTTATATTGTCAATCTCATTTTGGAAATTCTGCTGAAGTTCTTAACTTCTTGTTTTGTAGGTTGCATTTATCTAATTTTGAAAGTAATAAATTGAGGTAGCCAATGATTACTGTTCTATTACTAGTTCTCTCTCTACACACACACACACACACACACATATCCATATACAGTAGATTATAGATAGATATACCTATATAGTATATGTGTATATATACTCAGAAATATGCATAGATACAAAGAGAGAGATAGATAAATGATAGATCTCGTTTTATGATGTATAGTTATTTTTAATTCTTTACCTATGATAATTTTCTTTAAATTGTAGTTTCTCTGATTCTCCCTCATCACTGGGTCTATTTTTGCTCTTGTTTTGTCTGGGATCATGATTAATATCTATTTTTCATACCACATTTATTTGATTAGGAGCTTTCCTTTTCCTAGAAGATATTGCCTGAAGTAAAGCTCCCAGTCTCTGATATTAGTCACCCAAATTCCCGGTTTTATTAAAATCTAATGGTTGTCATTTAAGAGAGAGACTTTTGACATTAATATGTTCTTTCATAATACATTTTGATTTATTCAAACCTTCAAAATTGCAATCTCCTTTTAGTTTCCTTTTAGTTCCTAGTGAGAACAGTAATCTCTAATTTCAATTAAAAAGGAACATTTAGGGGAAAAAAAAATAAAACATGTTTAACTGTCCCAAGTTCACATAGTCAATTGCGTCAGATCCTAAGTTCATTCTTGTTATGTGTTTTGATGAATCCACTTGAACAATTTTGTACGTGATAAACAAAATTTAAGTAAATGGAGAAATAACAACATCCTTGTGCCTGAAATGCCATCTTCCTAATCTCTTATCTCATAAAATACTAAGCTTCATTTAAATGTCCTCTCCTACCTGATTCCACTAGATCTCATCCTGATCCATCAATTGCTAGTCTCTGTCCGAGATTACTTTATATATCCAACCCCTTGTTACTTTTATTTTACTTTACTCTTTTGCTTTGATATTTTCTACATGTAGCTAGCTAGCTATTGATAATAGTCAGCAATTATATAACTTTAATCTTTGCAAAGCGTTTTATAAATACCACTTCGTTTGAAACTCACAACAATCTTTAGAGGTAGATGCTATTATTACACCCATTTTACAGGTGAAGATACTGAGTCATGTTAAGGGATTTGTTCAAGGTCACACAGCTAATAAATGCTGAAGTGAGACTGAGCTCAAATATTTCCACTACAGGCCAAATGTCCTCTCCATTGTGCCACAACTAACAAGCTGCATACAGTTAGTTATACGGATGAGTACATATTGCTTTCTCCAATTGAGTTGAGTTCATAAAGACTTTTTTTTTAATCTTTGCAAGCCTAAAACAAAGAGAGAAAAGCAGATGGCCAAGATAATAGTTTGCCACTCTAATGAAAGAATATCAGGAAATGAGAATAGAGGAATTAAAAACTAAGGATTATACCTTTGTTTTCAAGGGCATTGGGCAGACCCTGATGAAGAAACTGCCTCTACTGATATGAGCCAAATTTCCTCTGGAAGTTCTAGTCTTAGAAAGCTCCCAAGAAGACCAGCATGTTAGTGATGATAAAGTCAGTATTTATCAAAGATGGGATTTGAAGCCAGGTTTTCTTACATTCAAGGTCATTTCCCTAGTTGGAGTTACATAGGAACAAGATTTGTATAAAAGAAATAAAAAAACAAAAAGAACAAAAGGAATAGAAATTTTCAGAGATTAAAAAAGAATGAAGTTTGAGGCAATACCATTAATTTGGTTGAGTAGCAAGTTACTGGTGACCTTTAAGATCATGATTCCAATAGAAAGCTAAAGTTTGCAAATTATAGGTACCTAATTAGTAAATAGCTAATTAACAAATGGTCCCCGACAAATAACAGCCACAGATATCTATCACTAATTAGAAACTGTGAGGCCAGACAAAGGAAACAGAAAGATCATAGTTAAGATTAACTTATTTTCAAAAATTTCCCTTAATAAAATGTTTCACTTACATTATATATATATATATATATATATATATATATATATATATATATATATATCCTACAATTCTATTCTAAAACTTTTTAAATTATTACCATTCGACAGGGAATCTGAGCACAGAGAGAATTAATATTTGACTAATTGCCATAGAGCTGGCAAGTTTGAGATTCTATTTATTTCTTTATAATAGTTTGTTTATATTCATCTGTTTGTTCTATGCTATTCTCACTTCCAGTAGATCTATTTGTTCCAAACATTATTGAAGAACAGGGTCAAGCAAAGCGTAGAAGTGAAGAGGGTTGGGTGGGATTTTCCAAACTGCATGCCAAAGAGTAATAGCAAACAGACGAGATACTTGAGGGAAAAAAATATATATTATTGAGAAGCAAGATCCAGGAGAAAGAGGAAAGGAATTGTCATTAAAAGTATAAGAAAGATTACTTTGAGAGTTAAGGAGAAACAATATCTTGAGGGATACTTAAGAATTGCAGATTCTGCATCCTGAGCTCTTGTCAGCTTTATTTGAAATATTGTGTATATAAGGACTGATGTTATGGAACTGGAGAAAGGAACTTATCTTCTCATTTTCAAAACAAACTGTAAAATGAAATATACAAATTATAGACCAGAGAACACAAGCTGACTTTTAGGGAAAAAAATTCTTGAGTATAGTAATGCATGCTAGTATCAAATTCTTCCTTTAAAACTTAGTTCATCTACATCTTTCCAAAAAGCTGTCCTTATTTAGTCAATTTTTTTGTAAAGTGATTCTGTGTCCAATTATTGTGATAATCATTGATTATGCAAAGAAAATTAAAATTATCCAAATATGTCTCTCAAGACATATTCTGTACAGAAGAAACCATGTGAATCACTAGGTACAAACGAGAGAGAGAGAGAGAGAGAGAGAGAGAGAGAGAGAGAGAGAGAGAGAGAGATTAGCTAGATTATATACATAGATATATAGATAGATGTTTGTATGTCTATATATTTATAGATATTCATATACATCTATATCTGTTTAGTGAGAGACAGAAACAGAAACAGAGAAAGAGGGAAGGAGGGAAAAAGAGAGAAAGAAAGAGAGATAGAGACACAGAGAAAGTGAGACAGAGAGAGGTGAAGGAGGGAGGGAGGAAGAGAGAGAGGATGAAGTAATAAAGGCAGTACCAGAGAGAAAAAACTAGGAGTGAAAGGGTAAGGTGAAGAAGGCATGCAGCAGAAGGTTGGCTATCTAGCCATCTTGGGCTCAGCTACTGCTTTGGTTTATTACACTCTTCTATATAATCAGAATGAGATTAGTTATATGTCTCCATTTGCTTTCTTAAAGAGGAATATGTATAGGTCTTGATGTCAAGGAGATGATTTTTTAAAAATATATAGGGATCTGTCTGTATTCTTCCAGTCTAGTATAAGATCTTTTATATAGTAGATAATCAATATGTGTTTGGCAAAGAATCAAAGCTGAGCAATATATGTTCTACATTGACGAATATAATTTCCCTTTTTTTAAAAGAGAGTATAAAAGAAATCAGAGGCTGTCCTTTATACTGGCTGTAGCAGTAGCCTCAGATGTAAAGACACCTGGGTTCAATTGCCACTTTTGACACAACCTGATAGGGTGTCCCTGAATGGATAAGTCAATTGATCTTTAGTAATAGGAAAATACTCTAAGAAAAAAAAAATGAAAAGAAAGTGTCTACTTGTATTTTGCAGGGAGAATTTCTTCATCTGGGACTTTGCTGTATCTATAAGAGCATAGGTAGATTATCTATTCCTATATAGAATGATGCTGTCAATAAATATTAATTAAGCACTACCATGTCCCAGGTACTGGGGATACAAAAAAAAATATGGTTTGTATTGAATAAGTACTCACAGTTTACAAAAATCATGTGCAAACATTTATGTATTAAAGAATAGCATGAATTAAATATAACAAAGGGAAAGTATCTTCAACACTAAGGGTAAATAAGGAAATACTTCCCATAGCTGGTGGGATTCTAGCTGGATCATGAAGGAAGCCTTGGAAAACAGACATCAGAGAATAAGTGAAAGTATTTAATTATACAGAAGAGTTATCTTATTATTATTGATTTGGATTCAGTATTCTGGACATTATTGTAAACTTGGATAGTTAGATAAAATATTAAGATTTAATAGTCTGATAAAATATCTGTATGTCTTTGGTATTGGGCCACCTATTACAAACAGTGTTTTAAAGTTTTTGATCAACAGATCAGTTGATGATCATAGCCTCATGACAGTTTATGGATTCAGCTTTTGAGAATATCTCAAGACCTGTATTGCTGATATGTGATATCTTGCTTTTTTATCCATAGACAGAAGGAGTGTCCAATATATAATTATTGAGGCTAGGTTTTATTTTGCTAAGTATGTTGTAGAACAGTGGTTCTCAAACTTTTGTTTTCAGTATCTTTATCCTATTAAAAATGATTGAGGATCTCTCCAAAGCATTTTTCTTTATCTGGATTATATTTATAGACATTTACCATATTAGAAACAAAAACTATTTTTGAATTTGTAGACCCTCTAAAAGGGTTTCAGATATCCCCAGGATTATCTAGACCATACTTTGAGAACTACTGTTGTAAAGTTTGGTTTTTGTAGTAATTTTTAATATTTCCTTGTACAACTTTCAACGATCATTAATTCTGGACTCCAGAATAATCATTATATTGTATTGTTCCAACTAAATGGATTGACTTGGATTTCTGTTCTCAGATTTTTCCTTCTCTCAATATTGCTTCTCTTTACCTTGATCTTTTTACCTAGAATTTTTTTTTTTTTTCCTTTCTTTCAGGACAAAGTTAGCCTATCACCTCTTACCAGGACCTTTCAAGTAAAATTGATCCCTCTCTATTTATGGAATAACAATTCCCTTGCACATGGCGCTTATAAGAACACAAAGTTTTCCACATATTGTCTCATTTCATTTTCACAGCTCTGTGAGACAGGTCCTTATGCTTGTCCTTATTTTTCATATGAGAAGACTGAAATTCAGAGAGATTAAGACACTTACACATCAATTTATCTGTTTCAGATGGAGTATTCAAATTCAAGATATCCTGAGTTTTAGTCTAGCCTTCTTCTATTATATTAGGAAGCCATGCATATTTCCATGCCACATCCTGGACATCTTTGTGGTTATCAGACTTGCCTTTGGATCATTATTATCTGTAAGTGGACCCCCCTTTGTGGAGCAGCCCTATAGATAATCCTGGATTTTAGCAAAAAAAAAAAAAAATACATATATATAGAGAGAGGCTAATTCTACTACATTAGAAAAATGGAATCCTTCCATTCATTAATTCATGAATTAATTATTTTCCTTAGTAAACATGATTTGTCACTGTATTAAACATTGGATTTGAAGGAATCAGGTAGGAGGACAAAGTTAATAGATTTTTGTCCTCAATCCAATATATCTGCTCATTGAATTCTAGCCCCTTGCAGGTAGTTTATAAGCTCACACTTTTAAATACCCTCAAATAGCATCTAAATGGGTGCAGTAATGGGATGCATCTAATGATAACAACATGTTTACCTTAATCCTTGGGGAAACCACTTAAATAAAATCCAATGATATCATATTGACTTGAACATCATGCAGGAATTGTAAGAGTTGTACGTACTCATGTAAGGCAGACACAGAAATCAATTTATTTCTAATGAATAGTATTTAACATACCCCTCAGTAAATCAAAAAGATGGTAAATGGTCTCTAAGTGTCACTTAGAATGACTCTTTCGAAGAATTATAGCTAGGATTAATGAAAAGGAAGATAGATTTCCTACTTACACGGCAATACCTGAATATTTTGTTGTCTGATGGCTGAGAGAAATGTATGAGGGTTGAAGAAAAGGCTGGGCTTCTTTTAAAAGTTCAGTCGGGCAAAGTCAACACCAACACCTGAGGCTGCACAAGTCACCTGTGATAGGACATTCCGAGATACTATGACTGCAAGGGCCCTCAGAGATCACTGAGTGAAAAGTCCTTGTTTTAGGTTTGAAGAAATAAACTGAGATCGACTGTAGTTAAGAGGCTTACCTGATATTTCACAGGAAGTTTGTGGCAGGCCTGGGGACTCAAACTGGAATTTCCTGATGGCCCCTCAAGGACAATTTTTTTCTATTACAGAAGCAAAGGTAAAAATCCCCTTGGCTCCAAGGACTTCCACTTGAAGCAAGGTTAAAACACATCGTAGCTATAATACCAATGTGTAAAAATGGCATATTCCTGGTACTCTTAAACTTTAGACAATTCATGGGATTTGGCTCTTCAAAATTCTCTATGTCCCTATTTCTGTTGTATGTCTTTATCTCGCTCTATGTATCTCAGTCTCTGTCTTTGTCTCTCTCAGTGTGTCTCTCTCTGTCTCTCTCTTGTGGGTGTCTCTCTGTGTCCTTGTTTCTGTCTCTCTTTTTAACTGTCTCTGTGTGTGTCTGTATCTCTTCTCTGTCCATCTCTCTCTTTTTCCTGTCTCTTTGTCTGTCTCTGTCTCTATCTCTGCCTCTCTATTTTCTTCTGTTTCTTTCTCTGTCTCTCTCTGTTCTTCTGTCTCCCTCCATGTGTGTGTCTCTGTCTTCCTGTGTTTCTCTCACTTGCTGTCTCTGTATCTCTGCCTCTATCTCTGTCTCTTTTTTTATTTCTCTTTCTGTCTCTGTGTCTGTCTCTGTCTCTATGTGTCTCTCTGTGTCTGTGTCTATCTCTATATCTACTTTACTTTGTCTCTCTATCTCTGTCTTTATTTCTCACTGTTTGTCTCTTTGTCTCTCTCTGTCTCTGCCTCTATCTCCTGTCTCTTTCTCTGTCTCTAGTTTTGTTTTCCTGTCTCTGTCTCTATCTCTGTTTCTGTCTCTCTCTGTGTGTGTCTCTATCTATGTTCCTTTCTCTCTCCTTGTCTGTCTCTCTCAGTGTTTGTGTCTGGGTGTGTATCTGTCTCTCCATATTTCTTTCTTTGTGTCTCTGTTTCATTGTCTCTGTTTTCTTCTCTCTCTTCTATCTCCATTATACAAAGAAAGAAAGAAAAGAAGAAAAAAAAAAAGGAAAGAGACAAGGAGAAAATAAAGGAAAATAAAAGTATGATACAATCATAACAAATTTACATAGTCAAGCAAAATAAAATATTATATTGTCCTTATCCAAAAAGATTATGCCTCATTCATCTGTGATGACCGTGTTTAATACCCAGTGTACATTAAAATCAACCAGAGTCAGAATAAGGGAAAATCCTTGATCTTTATTCTTTGCAGAAGGGGAATGGTGATATGAAGTGAAAGCAATGGAGACACGAAATCCAGCCAGCAGTGCCTCTGGCTCTCACAGTCCACCCACCAAAGCCTCTACACAATCTCCTATACAACACATCAAACTTGCACAGAGAGTGGGCGGGGCCATTCTTTCTCCAAGCTTATAGTAATAGAGTATTGTCCAATTGCTAATTATCCTCAAGTGCTTGGGACCTCAGGGCAACCACTCAAGAGCTTCAGCCTAGTACATTCTTTCATCATTGCTCTGTCATTACTCTGGTGGCATGCTTCTTGATCAGGATTTTGTGATCATGGGTGATCCTTAATTTAATGAAAGTTCTTAAGGCTTTTAAATTTGTATATATTTAAGGTGTTTTTTATTGTGCAAATAATTTTCACTATTCTGCTCACCTCATTCTGCATCAATCCATGAGTATCTTTCCAGGTTTTACTAAAATTGTTACTGCCATTTTTTCCATGAAAAACAGTAACCCACAATATTAAACACTGTAAGTTGTTCAATGATTTTCAAATTGTTGGGTATACATTACAGTTCTATGGTTTATAAAAGACAATCTCTTAGAAATAGGCTCTGTATTTGTCAGTCCTTTTAGGTGTCCTTGTTTTCATCGTGACATAGACCTAGTGATGGTATTGTTTAGGAAAAGAAAAATAAAAAAAAAAAATTCACAATTTTGTCACTTTAGGACAGTGTTCTAAATAGCATTCCCAAATGTCTGGATTCATATATAATTCTGCCAAGAATGCATCTACATGCCTGTTTTCCTGCAGGCCCCACTATCCAACATTTGATAATTTCATTTTTAACAACTTTGTCAATTGGATGTCTATGAAGGAAAATCTTAAAGTTCTTCTGATTCATAATTCTCTTAAAACTAATGATCAGAGCACCTTTTGTATGGTATATATGGTATTTATAACAGCATTCCAAAATATAAATATTAAAGTTTGATTCAGTGTATTACTATTTTAATAAAGACCAATGCATATAATGTTTATAGATTTGCAAAGTATTTTTTAAATGTTTTATTCAAACTTCATCACAGTCCTATGAGTTAGATGTTAGACACTAGAGATTTTATTATTTATATTTTACATAATAGAAAACATAGACTGAACAAGGTGACTTGTCACACAGCTAGTAAATATTAGAAAATGGATATAAACCAAGGTCTACCTGATTCTAGATTCAGTAACTGATCTCATGTATTTTTTAATTTTTTTAAATTTATTTTATTAAACAAAACAGAATAGAAAAGAGAAAAACAGAAAAGGAAAACTAAACCAAAAAGAACATTGTCAAGAGCCCAGCAGAACATCAGTGAGGATTCAATATATATAGCAATAAATTATTTGTTCAAGAAAGGATATGTAACAGTAGAAAAAATATATTAAGTATCTACCTTTTTTGCTTCCTTATAGGTTATTGTTTTGTTCTATGCTGTATACTTAATATATATATATATATATATAATTAATTAAATTATTGTTTTTCCCCTTTAATTTTTTCCATCCCTCAAACAGGCTATAGCTAAGCACAGACCTATTATATACATATGGAGATATAGATATACACACACTCACACCCACCCACAGACCCACTCCTATATACATACATCTATACATAAAACAGCATGCATACATATCTACATATATATGTACATACATACACACACACACCTGCAAACATGCATCCAAAACAGCATCAGTTTGTCCAACATAGTGTAGATTTCTCTCTTAACTAAATATTTGAATTATCTTTGTCCAATCCCTCCTAACTCTTCTGCTTTAATTCTGCTCCTTAATTTGCCTTGTTATTACTTAACCTCCCCCTGCATGGATCCCTTCCTTGTCTTCTTTTCCCATCCTTTGCTTCCCCCACCATTTACCCTCCCCACTTATTTCTTTATGGATTTTTGAGGGCGCTATACACTTGGTGGTAGATATGTAATGTTGCCTATTTAACCCATTCAGGATGTGAATAGATTTTTAGAACCATGAACTCTTCTCTGCACTTTGTTTCCCACTTTGTCTATTCTTTCTCTGCACCTCATTTGTATAACATAATTACCATTTTTACCTTTTTCTAGGCAGTTTTGCTTTTTATTTTTTTTTACAATCAACTCAAGTCTATCCCTATCGTTCTTTTGACCTATGTTAATTACTGATGTTACTCTTAAACATAAGTATACATTTCTATGAAAAAACATAAACAATTTGTTCACGTTAAGTTGTTAAGGACCATATCTAAGTGCATTGTAAGGGGCAGGTCAATTCTCTGAGAACCTCCACAGCTGGGAACATCTGAAGGAGTTGCCAAGCAGCCTCTACTGAGACAGGTGTTGCTTGTGGACTGGGAGAATAAATTGGAAACAGAGAGAGGAGGAGACAGGTTAAACAATCCAACAGCTTCTCAGTGGGGAAGTCAGCAAAAAGCAACTGCCTCTTCTCCTTGAATCACCATTATACTCTCACAAGAAGAGAAGATCTACCAGAGGTAAAGCAGATTTACATATTGTGTTCCTAACATTAAGTTCCTTGACAACAATCTTTGATATTGGCTCTTATGCATTATATTTCTATTGAGTCCAGGTTTAGTTGAAAGTCCTAAAAATCTTTAAGTTTATTGAATGTCGTTTTTTCCTCATTTAATATTATGAATACTTTTGCTGAATATGACGGTTTTAGCCACAGACCAAGTTCTTTTAATTTCTGGTATATAAGATTCCAGGACCTGTGATCTTTTATAGTGGCTGCTGATAAATTTTGTACAATACTAATTGTAGATTAAATGTATTTGAATTTTCTTCCTCTTGTTTCTTGAAAAAAATTCTCTTTTATCTTGGGTTTTGAGATTTGGCAATAATATTGATATATTGATATGCTCTTTCCACAAAGGATCTCTTTGAGGTAGTGATCAGTGTGTTTTTCTTTTTTTTTTTCCTGTTTCTATTTTCCGTTAGTTCTTTCAGTTAAAGGACAATTTTCTTAGAATATTGATTTGTTCTTCAGATCTGTTGTTTTTATTATGTTTCACATTCTATTCTATTTGGGCCTTCTTTATATTTTGTTTAGTTATTTCTTGATGTCTTATAGTTTTCACTGGCTTCCCCTTACCCAATTCTAATTTTCAGGGCGTTATTTCTGTCTCTAAAAGTCTGCATCTCCTTTTCTAGTGGATTAACTTTTTTTCAATAGTCTTGTTTTTCTTGGGTGGTTTTTATTTTTAGTTTTAGTTTTTCTTCAATGACTCTCATTAGATTTTTAGGTTCTTTTTTGAGTTCTTCTATAAATTCTCTCTGGACAGGAGCCATTTAACACTACTCTTTGGGGTAGGAGAAGCTTTTTTTTTTTTAACTTCCTTATTCCCATAGTAAGTTTCTATAGTTGGGTTCTTTCTTCTTTGCCAGTTCACTTAAAAAAAAAAAAAAAAGTATTGGTATAAGCACCTCTAATTGTGGAGTGAGGGGATGGTCCCTCTCCTTTCACTTTAGGAATCCTCTCTGTCTTGGAGTCCCCAAACAAGAGCTCCCTCCTCCTGCAAGTGCAGGCAGCCAGAAGTATCCCTTCCTCCTTCCCAGTGTGCCAGTTCTTTTTCACCTACCCTTGTCTCTGCAGCCCAGCTAGGTCTATTCTGCCTTCTTCTCAGACTCTCCCTCTGATCTCATTATAATTTTCTGGCTTTTAATGATTTAACTAGTAGTCATGTACTTATATTGCTTAAATGTTTCACTATTCAGAGAAGAAATGTGGGCAAATGTTAAAAAGCTTTCCTTAAATGCAGTAAGACTCGGATTTCAAGGCCTGCTTGTTACATATTGGCTATGTGACCCTGGGCAAGTTTCACAAACTTTCAATATCCCTGGCAGTGCTTGAAATCTATGGATTTCAAAAAAATATTAAACTTTGTTGGTAAAAGGAATATCTTAGTTCCATCATTTCTATTTAAATCAAGTCAGAGTTCTCAAATATCTCTGTCTTCATCCCTAGCTCCATCTATAGCCTATATTTTTGAGGAAATGATTTTGACTATTTTAATATGTTGACATGTATCCATCTATCTATCTATTTATATATCTACACACACCTGTGATCTGTACACAGAATTGTGGATAAATCTCTGGATTGATGTGAATACATATACGTACATATACATATATATATATATATATATATACATATATACATCATATATGCATAAAGCAAGCTGAGAGTGCAAGTGTGTATGCATTTATATGTCTATGTGATAATTATAAGAGAAAAGATAAATATTTTTAAAGGCAGGACTTTATACAAACTAAAATGAGACCTACCCTGAAGGAGACCAGGTTGCCTCAAGAGATAAGTTTTCCTCATCACTGAAGTAATTCAGAGTTGCGATGATCTCTTGTCTAGGAAGCTTTAGAAGAGCTACATGAATCACTATCAGGATTGGTAACCTCTGCTTTCCCCTTCAACTTTGCTCTCCTATGATACTATAATAGCTGTTCTTAGTCTCAATATTTTAAGATCTGTTTTATTGTACTAATACATGCAAGTAAGGATTTCAGAGCTTGCCTATTTCTGTTCATATTTTATCCATTGTGAATAATTCCAAAGGGAGGGGGGTGATGGTGGAATGGAATAACAACAAAGGCACATGGGGACAAAAGCTTCTCTTGTCACAAATAGATCCTAATTCCTTTGATCTTAGCTGCACAATGCACGTGATTATACATATTCAGATATAATCATCACTGTCCTACAAAAAAAAACATTAAAGGCAAAAAGGACTACTGATAACAAAAGCCCCAAAATGCCAACCAAAGTGTCGGAGTTTTTCAAAAAAGGAGTCACTTTTCCAATTTCCACTGCAGCATTTCAACTGCCAACTGGGATTAGTGAGCAAAGATGGGTTGGATCCTTTCCAGGATATGCCCTGCTTCTGAATCCTGCATTTAAAGAGCTATTAAGATGTTAGACAGATGATAATGGAGTTGCTTCCCAGTGGTGCAGCTTGGCCTAGTCTCCTGCTTATCATTCCTGTGGCTAGTGTCTATAAGAAATAGTCATAAGAGATTAGACAGTCAGGGGCGTTTTAACCAAGCAAGGTTTTTCAAGCAGGCGTCAGAGAAGAGATGCCTAATGTTCTTAATCCTTAGAAAATATAGACCATTGGGGGGAAAGAAATAACAATCTTGAAGCTTGTTTAAAGTCCTTTAAAGGAAAATGTTCTATCATGTTGCATGCCATTCTGATAATGCGGTTATATTTAATTATTTTTAAGGGAGCTAAAGATATCTTTTGTCATATCAAAATTGATATTTCTTTAGAATTCGAGATACACTCAAAGGACACCTGCAATCTGTCTTCATTAGTTACAACTAAGCACAATTCATGCTTCTATAGAGCCATGCAGTTTTTGAAGGACTTGGCTCACCAAATCCACGTCTGGCTGATAATGCAAATATTTTCTCCATTTTACAATGTCATTCAATATAGTTAATGAAGTTCAAAGTCAAAAGAAATTGTCTCGCATCACAGAGCAGAGGCAGGGCCCCAACACAAGATTTCTGATTTTAATTCAAGTGTTTGATTTTTTAATTATACTCCTTTTCCACTATTCTACACTGATTGCATTTGTTGTCATTATTGTTGTTGTTTCTAATTCTGTAATTACTATGCTCATAATTTATTATCTCCATCATCTCATTCTTCTTATATTTTAATGGGATTCTAATAGAACCAGCCTTGGGACAAATAACTACCCTGTCATCATTCATTTATGTTCAATTTTCTATAGATTATTATAAAAATAATAAAAGGCTGCTTTTTATCATGGAACAAAAGTAGGAGAATATAAGTTCTTTTTTCAATGTACTTCTCGAAAATGTCATCAGTTCAATTCCAAGAGCAGAGAGGAAAACTAGGATGCCATGCATTTCATTGAATTCATTTAAGGCTTTAATGTCCTCTGCCAAGATGCTATATTTTGAAAGGTTTTATTTCACAGAACTTGGAGATCATGAGTATTTGCTATACTAATATGAATCATATTATTCTGAAGATTTCATGGATGAATATCATATCCAAGTGGTTGTGAGATGCAGTAGGATCTGTGATAATCTTTCATTTCTATAGAGCTTAGTGGTTGAGGTTTTGAGGATATTTCATTGTGTATATTTCCAGTGCAGGAATTTGTTTTCCAGGCCATGAAAAACCACAAGCTTTCAATGTATAATTCTAACCAATTGGTCATATTGTCCTAGGTATTCAGTAATTAATTTTAGTGGCTTCTAGTGTTGTGCATGGTAGTTTCTTTGAATAATCTACATTGATCACAAAGTCTGGGCTATTTAAAAGCTCAAAGAAAATGAGATAATATTGGAAAAACACTTTACCAACCTTAAAGTGATATATAAATGCTAGATATTATGCTTGGTATTGAGTATAGCCCCTCTGCAATTTTCAATAGCAATGATTTCTCCCTAAATTACTATCATAAAACATTCTGTTTTCATACAATCCACGACTCGAATATTTGTTTGATGCTTCTTTGTTGATATGTTGTCCTGATTTCATGTAATTATTAACTGCACTTTTAGGATCTTGATTTTCTTTCCCTCCTGACACCTTACCTATACTAAAGTTTTACCTAGAAACTCCCTCAGTATCTGGGGTGTCCTCCACCTGGAGCACTCATTTTTTCCTTTCTACTTTCTCAAGCTAAATTTTACTTAGGATGCTGGTCCTGTTTTACCAATAGCAAATTTTCCCTGTGGAAAATATTTTGGGGATGGAGTCCAGGCCACTTAATCTTCCTCCATTTTCTGGCTTCCCAATTTCTGCAGTTCAATTTCAATTTATTTCTAAGGTTTCTTCATCTCGCTTCTTGAAATCTCTGTGTGTTGTCTTTGTTTTATTTTAATGTAATGTGCTTTAAAAAAGAAATATTCTCAAATCCTAGTATTTTTGTGCTTGCTAGCAAACAATAGCCACTAAATAAATGTTTGCTTTCCTAGCATAGCAAAATAATTCCCAAGTTTTATATTCTAAGACTTTCTTTATACTTGTAAAAATATGACCACTCTCTACCTACCCCATACACATGCTGCAAGAGCTTTTGTGTGTGGATTTTGACCATACTAAAATGAAAACCTATTTTTTATTATAAAAATAGTTTTAACCTTGTTGACCATACTGCAAAAGGTACAAGGAAAATTGGGGACTTTGAGAAATATTTCCCTTAAGTAAATCAAATATGCTGTATTCACTTTCAGCATTTATTTTACTTGAATTTATTTTAAAAGATATTTTCTTGTTCCAAATTATTGTTGTAAGGATTTGTTTATTTATTTATTTTAGTTTATTGGTTCACGCCATCATGCCCTTTTCTAATTTTAATATTTCTCACCATTTTTCATTCATGATTTCTTAAACTTTGATACCTACAATTTTTGGTTTCCTTTTTTTTCTTTTTCTTTTTTATTTTAGTTAATCACCATTTTAAATAGCTTAATGGCTACTCTATTAATTTTCCTTGAAAAAATGTTCTAATACAAAAATTGTTTTTGATAGAATATGATATCATCTGTCTTTTTTTCTTTCCCATAAGGCTCTTATTATCTTTGAATTATTTCCTCACAAATTCTAATTCTCTTTATCTTTTAAGCATATTTTTTTTAATTCAAGGTGAGATTCTGAGGAAAAAAAAAAACAAATAACTGCTTTGTCTTTGAAGTTTTATTTATATATAAAATGCACTTGTTATATTCTTCTAGGTTTATATCTTGAGAGTTTCTGATTTGATAATACTTATCATTGTTTTCTTCTGATCACTTATTGTTTAAAACATTTTCTAAACTGACACATTATATAAAAACCAGTATCTGTGAAACTCTGGGATGAATGGTAGGGGCTCCATATCCATAATTTTCAATAATGTATGTTATTTGATGCCTTAGTAGTGAGCATTTCATTCTTTGAGGATCTTGACTAAGTAGGTTAGAGTGGTATAAACACAGTCATCTGTGATTTTATGAATTCATTTTATTTTAATTTTTTAGTAATAGTTTTTTCTTTTTATTTTCAAAATAAGTGCAAAGATAGTTTTCAACATTGGCCCTTGCAAAACCTTGTGTTCCAAATGTTTTTCTCCTTCTCTTACCCCCAACCCTTTCCTTAGACAGCAAGTTATCCAGTATATATAAAACATGTGCAATTCTTCTATCCATATTTCCACATTTATCATGCTGTACAAGAAAATTAATTTTGAAAAAAAGGGGAGGGGGGATAAGAATGAAAGAAAAAGCAAAAAAAATAGGTTAAAATAATGTTTCCATTTACATTCAGTCCCCACGGTGCAGATGATTCTCTCCATCATAAGTATATTGGAACTGGCCTGAATTGCCTCATTGTTGAAAAGATTCATGTCAATCAGAGTTGATCATCACATAATCTTGTTTTTGCTATGTACAAAGTTCTCTTGGTTCTACTTACTTCACTTAGCATCAGTTTATGTAAGTCTGTCCAGGTCTTTCTGAAATCTTCCTGCTGAAACTTTCTTTTTTTTTCTTTTCAGCTGATCCTTTTTTATAAAACAGTTATATTCCAAGATATTATGAATTCATTTTTATCAAAAATAAATACTAAAATGGAATAGTAAAAATTGCTATGAACTTTTCCCCAAAACAATCTGAGAAGTTCTTTCGAAAATACTTTTCCATCCACCAGAAGAGTGTGATAAATTTAGTGATGGAGATTTGTAACATACATAAATGACAAAGGGCTATTTCAGAACTCCTGATGCCCACTTTTGAGTACCTGACTTTTATTCTTCTAAAATGAAGTAGACATATGGTATAGTCAGTGGAAAACTGGACTTAGAGTCAAGAAAACCTGAGTTCAAATCCAGCCCCAGATGTATGCTAACTGTGAAACCCCAGACAACTTATTTATTCTACCTTCATCAGTTTCCTTATTTATAAGGTAAACATAATAATAGCACCTACCACATAGGATTGTTGCAATCATCAAAAGAGGCAACACTTGCAAAGTGCTTGACATAGTACCTGACACATAATAGGCACTTAATTCAATCTTTTTCCACCTTTCATAATTAAAGGAGTCATATTTGCTGAAGCTTCATGCCCCCTTAATGATACCTTTCTACATCTAAGTAGTTTCAGTATATTATTTTGCACCTAGGAGGATGTGTTGTCTAGGCAACTACCTGGTGCACTAGATAGAGTGCTGACCTTGGAGTCAGGGAAACCTGACTTATTACAGTTTATTCTTGTTTCTCTCTCTTTTTAACAAACTATCACTAGAGCATTTTTTCAAGTTGTTTCTATCGAGCATACTCTGCCTCCAGAGAAAGAAGTGATATTGATTGAATACAGACTGGTGTGCTATTTTTCACACTTTTTCATTTTTATGAGTCTTCTTATGCAAAAATGATTAATATGGAATTACATTACATAATTGCACATATATAATTTGTCTCAGAAGGAGGGGAGAGAAGGATACAATTTGGAACTCAAAACTTAAAATTATAAAATGTTTGAAATTGCAAAAGAATAATAGAGATAAAAATAAAGTTGTTTCCATCTAAAAATTATAACTTTATTAAATTATATTTTCTTATTTGCAAAAGAAAATGTATTTTAAAACCAACCAAAGACAAATACTTTATCATGCACATGATGTGACCAGATGATCTTGAAAATATTCCACTTACTAGTAATTCTTTGTTTTTAAAGCTTAGTAAGATCAGAACCACATTAAGAATTTATTTTTTTGTGATGATGATGACTTTTTTGAATTAAGTTTGTTTCCATCCTCTTTCCAAGTAACATTTAGCAAAAGTGCTTGCTATGTATTTAAGGGTTAGGAAATACCTTATCATCCATTATTTTATTCATTGACACACTTTATATAATTATTTTTTCTTTGTCAATAATCACTGACAACAGGAAAGATCAATGGAAAGAAATCTCCAAGAAGACTATATCAATGAATCAGTCAATGAGCATTTACTAAGCAACTACTATGTGTCAGAGATTTGAGGTAGGCATTATATATGTAAAGACACAAATGTAAGCCCTTGCCATCAAGAAGTCCACATTTCATTGGAAGAGATAAGACATAAGGATCTAAGAGGGCTGCAAAGGAAGGAGCAATTTTTAGCTTTAGCACTTTAAAATTATAAGACTTTATGGGACACTGCAAATAAGAAGATAAAAATTAGACCTGTGATTCCTTTAGTGAAGGTAAATTCCTCTAACAGTTCAGATCAGAAAATTTTTTTCTGCAAATTATAGTCTGAGAATTTGGAATTGAACTGCCTTAAGCAAAGTCACATAGCCACTATGAATAACAGTTAAGATTTGGTCCCCAGTCTTCCTCACTTTGAGACTATGTCCTTATTGTATTACATGGCTCTGTGTCTCTTAAACAAAATATATAAAAATAAGAAAATACAACTTAGGAAAAGGCAGCAGCAGCTGGAATATCAGGGAAAACCTCATCTTGGAAATGGCATTTAAAACGAATTTTAAGGGGAAAAGAAGATATTTAGAATTAGAATAGAAAATGTATTCCAGCCATTGATTATGTCATATGTTATGGGAAGAGTATGGGGATGGGAAATGGAATTAGAGGTGTGAAGAACAGAAACTATAAAAAGTCTGAAAAGATATTTTGGGGTTGGATTATAAAAGGTCTTAAATGTCAATCACATGATTTCTATTTGATCCTAGAAGCAAATGGAAGCAACTGGAGTTTACTGGGGGGGGAAAAAAAGAGTGGGATGGTTAAAATTTTAAAGAAAATCCTTTTGGCCACTATGTGAATGATAAATTGAGAAGGTGGGGTGGAGAGGGAGAATTGAGGCATCAAGATAAGTTGGAAGGAATCTATTGCAATATTCCTGTTGAGAAGGGATAAATCGGAGTTTATGCCAATGGGAGTAGAGCAAAAGAAGAATTCTTGACATTTAACTTTTAAAAAATCAATAAATATATCCCTTCATTTACAATGTCACTGACACAAATCTAATCCAGTCCCTTATCATTTTAAGCCAAAATTTGTGCAGTGGCCTAGCAATTGGTCTGCATATTTTCTGTCTATCTTTCTCTCCAACTCCTTTTCCATATTGCAACAACATCAGACCATACATTTTGTTTGTCATTCACCTGCTTAAACAAATAAACAAAAACCAAAAACCAATAATTTACTATTTCACACAGGATAAAGTACAATATACTTAAAAACATTCCAGAATCTTACTGATCCATTTTAAACCTCTTTTTCAAAAATTACCTTTAGCAAATTTCATTCCCAGAAGAAAATCTGCATTGCTTGCCTATGTTCTCAGACTAAAACTCTATCCTTAAACACGAGATAATCTAAAAATATTGATTAATGAATATAAAATTGACACAACAAAGTTTCTCAACTTATACCATCATCAACACAAAAAAGTTTGTGAATCCATAGATCTTTGTGATATAAACACCTTTTATGAGACTAAGAAAAATAGGCTAATTAATTCTTACAATGGAGGTTGGGGGAGTTGTGGTTATTCACTAGACAAGATAGTTCAAAGGAACAATAAATCTAAAGTCATGGGGTAATATAGTGATAGCTAGAAGACACCCTGTGTATCATAGTGTTCCACTTTTTCATTTCACACATGATAGAAATGAGATCAAGAGACATTGTGTCTTACCCAAGATAACAAAGTTAATGTTAGAAGAGAGTTTGAATTTAGGACTTCGAAAATGTAAGTCCAATTGTCTATCCATTTTTAACTTTCTCTAAGAATATAAATCATCTATTTGAGATGTTAGATAGAAAAGTTAATATGATATTTGGGTACATTTAAATCCTGATAGCTATGATCATTGTATCCTGCCTGGCCAGGCCATATCAGAGATATTTATTTGTTGGTACTACAACCTACAAATTGAATGATTTTTATAATTTATCCAGATTAAGACAACCAAAGGAGTGAAGTCCTCAAGCCCATGTCATATGAAGTGTATTTAATAGTATTGGATATGTTTACTCATGATGAAGAAATAGAAGATTCATAGAAAACATGTCAATTTATTTTCAGTTATTTAGAAGGTTATAATATTGAGGGAGGCATTTTATTTTTTTCCTATTTGACACCCAAGTGACAGACTTAGGAGCAAAAGAATTAAATTTGCAAAGGCAGTATGGATGCAATGGATGAAAGAAAAGAAGCACAAAAGCAGGGAGAGGGGAGACAGGGAGAGAAGGAGGAAAAAAAAGGAATGAAGGAGCAAAGAAATGAAGGAATGAAAAAAATGAAGAAAAATATAAATCAAAAAAGAAAAATATGATGGAAATGTCTCAGACATTGTTCAGGTATAAGCACAGCTTCTGCCTAAAGCCTTCAAGCAAAGGAGTTTTAATCCCCAGGGAATGAAAAAAGTTATGCTCATAATATGCTGTGAATTCTTTGGATTAAATGCGCACTATAGTTCAAGCATATTTTTATTAGCATTTTAAACTATTCAGTTTCAATTCCAATTTCAGCCAACCGAGGCAATAAAACAACAGTTCTAAAATGAATTTCCATTCATCTGACACATTTATGACTCCAGCTCTTCTCTTTGGGGTCAGCATTATCATTAGGTTACAATTTATGAGCAATACACTGGAACCCAATTAATTGACTAACAGTTAAAAGATCAGGATGTCTGCATTCAATTTGTCTCAATACTCAAGAGAAATGCAATAATGAAGCCTAAAAAAAGAAAAGGAAATACCCTGGTGGATTTCCCTCAAAACATACTTTTCACTGAAAAAGGCAAAGTCACACCTCAGCTCCCATCTAGCTAGAGCAGGTCATTTGGATTCAAAGGAGTTATACACCAAACCAATCGCACTCCTTGGCTCTGGCTGCACTTTTTGCTAGATGTCCATCAAATTAGGAAAGTAGAGTGATATTATGGCCCAGTGACCCATATATTTAGATATCTAACTAGATAATTCTAAGTATAATATGAATTAACCCCTTTACATTTTTTCTTTTTACTCTGGACCTAAGAAATCTTAGAATTTAGTATTAGAAAGGATATGAGAAGTTTATTTTATGGATAAAGAAACTGAGGCACAGAGAAAGCAATTCATCCAAGGTCACATGGAAAAATTATATAAAAGAGCTTTCCAATTAAAATAGAAAAATATGTTTTGTTATTTTTAAATTATATAGTAAGCCACCCAAGAAATTCCAATATTATAGCTTTATAAATTTTGGTTATATTGATGTCTCTGGACTAACATCAAAGACTACCTTATCTAGTGCTTTATTATTACAAAGACCTTTCCACTCTATTTTTTTTTTTCATCAGAAACTTCTATTACTCCCCCTCATACACACCATACACACACCCATACACACAAAGGCATAGCTAGATGGTTATAGTCCCAGTCCTAGAGTTAGACTCCTCTAAATGAGTATTAATTGGGGCTCAATTACTTACTAGCTGTTTGACCCTGGTCACTTAGCCCTATTTTCCCAATTACTCATCTGTAAAATGAGGCAGAAGAAGGAAATGACAAACCACTCCAGGATCTTTTCCAAGAAAACCTCAGATGGGATTATGAAGAATGAATGGAATGATTCAACAGCAACCTCAAAAATAACTCCATGTAGAGACACCATGGAAAGCTCAATAGCTCACTAGTGTCTGACTTAAGAAGACTTGATTTCTAATTTCTGTCTCTGATAACTACCAGCTATTTGATCCCAGATACCGTGTTTAATTTCTCATTCTTCTAACAAACTCTCTCTAATTTAGACTTTCACAGTATGTGTAATATTCACGAGTAAAAACATTTTCTCAATTCAGAGTTGCCTAGTCCAGTAGAATCACAGGTCTAGTTCTTAATCCTAAGAAACACAAGATGATAACCATATGTTGATGTGCGCGCGCACACACACACACACTATATATATATGAGATAAAGTAAAGAAAATTTTGCATGAGGCAATGAAAATATGAATGCATAAGACAATTCTTCCTTTTAGAGAGTTCATAGTCTAAAGTGAGAAAACAGCACATATGAGGAAGCCTTTAGGGCACTGTTACAAAGCAGATGGCAATGTACCTTATTTAATGTAATTTCCATTGATAACATCATATTTGATTCTGATTTTGCACCATTTGACAGCGCCAAGGACTTTGATTAAAACTGATAAATTGTTTTCTGCCAAAAAAAGGCTTGTGGGATCACAGATTTAATACTGGAAAGGACCTTAGAGATAATTTGGCTGAATTACTTAGTTTTACAGATGAGAAAAATGAAGTTTCTGGGGGAGGGATGGCTTCAAACCATAGATACATAGCAACAAGTTACCTTAAAGATTGTCTTTTGCAATTAATTTTATGAATTAGGAAAGTGAAGCCCATAGCATTGCATGATTTGTACCAGGTCACAAAGGTAATCAATATCCAAGGCAGAATTCAAATCATAATTTCCAAATCAGCATTCTGTCCTTTGCAATGGCTCTACAATCTACTGGTAAATGGAAATGAAGGAAACAGAGTCCTTCCATCTACCCATTAGTCTTGTTAATGATGCTAAGCTACAGTCTCTTAGAGATACCATCTCATTCTTCCCCCGCTGAAACCTCAGGAGGCTTAGTGGAATCCTGATTTCTTTGGCCTTTTATTAAGCCAAAACCCAGAAGGAGGAGGAAGCTAAAGGAGAAGGATTAGATGAGTTTATTCAGCCCATTCAGGAGACAATCCCTGCCTCCTTTCCAGCTCCATTAAACCCCTGATCTCACAATTGCATAAAATTATCACTGGCATTAAATCTATGCTAATTTCACCCAGGACTGGGAGAAAATGATTTAACCTAGCACCCTTTCTCAATGTCATTCACAAGCTCTAATTACAGAGAAAGGATTGTTCCTCTTCCGAGCTGGCACAGGGATTGTTTAGGTATTATTTAAATGTCCTATTAATATTCATTAAACAAACTGAGAATAACTTGGAGGTACTGAAGAGCTGTATGGAGGGAGTTGTTTAGACATGTTTGGCCACAGATTTTTCCCCCTAATAAAATTAAGCAGTATTATAGTTATTGCCAGCATTACTTAGAACAGGCAGGGAAAGAGTGAATTGGGTAGTTTGAATTTGTTTATGTAACTGCAATTCTGTCAGTCATATGAATAAAATAAAAGTGAGACATGTTTGTTCACACCTATAATGCCTTCTCCTGGGAGAGGTTAAGGATCCCAAGAGTTTGGGAGCCACAGTAGGGTTCAATCCAATTGGATGTTGCTATGGCACCAATCAGGTGAGTTCCAGGAATCAGGGTAGTGCCCCCAAGCTACCTAGAGAGTTGGACACTATTCCAGGTCATAAACAAGAAGAGAATGCTGCCTACATTTGTTATCAGTAGGATCAGGCCATAAGTCACCACTCTACATTTTGGACCATTCCAACATTGCTAAGAATGGACCTTTTCTTTTGGGAAACTTTAGCCTATACCAAAAGACCCCCCTCAAGCATCAGTGGTCACATATTGTCTATGATTGTCACATTGATATTCCTTGACTGGATAGCTATACAATCTACAATAAGGAAGTCAATATGAAGTAAATTAACTATTTCCTCATTTCTATCTCAGAAATATTTTCCATTGAGATTTCATTCTCTATGGCATTTTCATTCTTGTGGCCACACATTAATAGTCTCTCTATTCAAGTAATATTGTCTTCTGTTGATTTTTTTTTTTTTTTTTGGTATCCTGTCAGGAAAATATAAATTTGTATAAGTTATGGGATATTTTGAGTTTTGCCTATGATTGTCTAGTTCCTAAGAAAGAGTGTGGTGTTTAGGGTTTCTTTTCTCTTATTTTTCTATTCTATTTGAGTTCCACAGACTCAATTAGTATCTCGATACTGTTGATATTGAAGATTACCTCTCTTTTCTAACCTGTGCTTACCACCAATCGTGAGTAGCAAAATGCCTTCAGACATTTCAATAAACTAAACATATCCAAAATGGAACTCGTTAACTTTCCCCCTAAGCTTTTTCCACTTCTTACCGTCCCTGTTACTTTACAAGGTAATATCCTTCTTGGCTCTGGGAATCAATCTCATTATTTCTCATTATTTCTCATTCCTCTTATCTAATCTGTTGTTGAAGAGCAATGATTTCCTTACATTCTCTCATGATTTTATTGCACTGTTTATTTTTAAAACGTGCTGCTTTATGAATCATGTTGGAAGAGAAAAAATCAGAGCAAAAGGGAAAAATCATGGGACAGATAAAAACACATAAAAAAAGTGAATATAGCATGTTTTGATTCACATTCAATCCCCTTATTTCTTTTTCTGTTTGCAAGTGGCATTTTCTCTCCAAAGATTTTTGGGATTGCTTTGTATCACTGAAGCAGTGAGAATGAAGCAGTGAGAGATCATCACACATTCTTGTTCTACAATGTATTCCTGGTTCTGCTTGTTTTACTCAGGCTCAGTTCATCTAAATCTTTCCAGACCTTTGATAATAAGCTTGTTCATCATTTTTATAGAACAATAATATTCCCTTATCTTCATTTACCACAACTTGTTCAGCCATTTCCCAGTTGAAGGGAATCCATTCCTTTTGCAATTGTTTGGTAACACAAAAAGAGATGCTGCAAATATTTTTGTACATGTGGATCCTTTTTTATCCTTCATGAATTCCTTGGGATACAGACTCAGTAATGGCAAAGCTGAGTCAAAGGGTATACACAGTTTTACAGTCATTTTGGGCATAGTTCCATATTGCTCTCCAGAATGGTTGGATCATTTCAAAACTTCACCAACAATGCATTACTGTCCCAGTTTTCCCATATCCCCTCCAATATTTACCATTATCTTCTTCTGTCATCTTAGCCAATCTGAGAGGTAAGAAGTGTTACCACAGAGCTGTTTTAATTTGCATCTTTCTAATCAATAGTAATTTAGAACATTTTTTTCATATAATTATAAATGTATTTAATTTTGTTATCTGAAAGTTGTCTGTTTATATCCTTTGACCATTTATCAATTGGGGAATGATGTGGTTTTAAATTTAACACAGTTCTTTATATATTTTAGAAATAAAACCTCTATGAAAAATGCTATCTGTAAAGATTTTTTTCCCCATCTTTGTACTTCCCTTGTAATCTTATTTCTGTTGGTTTTGTTTGTTCAAAACCTTTTTATAATTTAATGTAATTAAAATTGTTTATTTGGTCTTTCATAATCTCTGTTTTTATTTTTGTTTTTGGTCATAAATTCCATTCTTATCTAAAGATCTGACAGGCAAATTATCCCTTGTTCTCATTTGTTTGTGATATCATCCTTTATGCCCAAATCATGTATCCATTTTGACATTATGAGATATTATTTCCCAATTTTCCCAGCAATTTTTGTCAAATAGTGAGTTCTTCTTCCTGA
This sequence comes from Sarcophilus harrisii, assembly GCF_902635505.1. Taxonomy (NCBI): domain Eukaryota; kingdom Metazoa; phylum Chordata; class Mammalia; order Dasyuromorphia; family Dasyuridae; genus Sarcophilus; species Sarcophilus harrisii. Next base: position 11,408,454 of record NC_045427.1, on the reverse strand, counting down.
AGAAGGAGTTTGGAGGTTTATCACATACTAGATTGTCATGGGCCCTCATTATTGTGTTGTGTGTATCAGATCTATTCTACTGATCTACCACTCCATTTTTTAGCCAGTACCAAATACTTTTTGATTATTGCTGCTTTATAATATAGTTTTGGATTTAGTATTGCTGAGCTAACATCCTTTGTATATTTTTCATTAATTCTCATGATATTCTTGACCTTTTGTTGTTCCAGATGAATTTTGTTATTTTTCCTAGTTCTATAAATGATATTTTGACAGTTTGATTGATATGTCACTGAACAAGTAGATCATTTATCTGAATTGTCATATTTACTATGTTAGCTATATTTTTCCAGTTGTTTAGATCTCACTTTATTTGTGTGAGATGTTTTGACTTTTCCTCATCTTTATATATTAATAACAAAATCCATCAGAAGAGATTAAAAAAAAGAATCCATTTAAAACTACTATAGACAAAAATAAAATAATTGGGGGTCTAACCGCCATGACAAACCCAAGAACTATATTAACACATTTACAAATCACTTCTCACATAGACAAAATTAGATCTAAACTGTTGAGAAAATATCATTTGTTCATGGATATGCTGAACAAATATAGTAAAAATTATAAATTTTGTTAGTAATATATAAAGATGGGGTAGAGGGAAGATGGTGTAGAGCAGACACAGCTTTGTCTGAGCTCTCCCTGATATCCTTCAGAACAACACCAAATCAAGAGTCTGAATAGGTTTTGGAGTGATAGATCCCACAGATATTCAGAGTCTAACAAATTTCCAGCAGAAGCTATTTTGGAAGAACTTTAGAAAAGTTATGTTTCAACTGGAAGGAGGGAGCCAAGCACAGGCACAATGCAGAGAACCAAGATGGTGTGGTGTGTGCATGCCAGGGAATATAAGGGAATAATCTACAGCAGTATTGGCTACTCTGTTCTGATTGAAAGGCAGGAGATCAGCAGATTAGTTCTGAGATATACAATACAAATACAAAAGGCAAATGGTGAATCCCAGAATAACATAGGCCCTAACCATGCCAACCCAGCACCAGAAGTGAGTAGATACTGTACTAGGGAATCTACTTTCTTCTGTAGAGGAATCTTGGACAATCTCTTCCTTGCCCTCAATCTTTTAAAAAAAAAAAAATGTGTAAAAAAAGCACAAAGAACTCTTAGCATAGATAGCGTTCTCTTTCTTATGAAGAAAGAGAAAAATGGACCTCAAACCCTGAGAACATTAAAAGCAGATTATTTCAAGACAAAGCCCCCAAAGAGTGATATGAGTTGGTTCCCATCTTACAATCTCACTTTGCAGAATACAAAAAGGATCTCAAAAGAGAATTAGAAAAAATGGGGAAAGGAAATGAAAACTTTGCAGGAGAATTTGAAAAAGGAAACAGAAATTCTCTGAAGAAAAAACATTACAAAATAGATTTAATGAAGTGGAAAAAGCATGTAAGTCCTTATAAAAGAAGTTTGACAAAATAGAAAAGGAAAACAACTCCATGAAAAAAACAGAATTTGTGAAATGGGGGGGAAAAAATCCAATGAACAAAACAATTGATTTTTAATTTCAATTGGCCAAATACAAAAGAATCTTTAAAAGGTAAATGAAAAAAATAACTCACTAAAAAGTTAGAACTGAACAAATTGAAATTAATGACTCAATGATATGTCATGAATAATCCAAACAAAAGCAAAAAAAAAAAAATTAAAAAATAGAAAAAAAAAATGGAAAACAGTTCATTGGAAAAGCAATGGGCCTGAAAAATAGATCTAGGGAAGATAATATAAGGACTTCCTGAAAACCATGATGACAAAAAGAGCATAAACATCATCTTTCAGGAAATCATCAAGGAAAACTGCCCTGATGTCCTCAAACCAGAGGATACCATAGTTACTGAATGAATTTGAGAATCACCTACTGAAAGAGATCTCAAAATTAAAACTCTAAGTAATATGTTAGCTAAATTTCAGAATGATCAGATCAAGGAGAAAATATTGTAGGTAGCCAGAAGGAAACAATTCAAAATTAAGGAATCACAATTGAGATTACCCAGGACCTAGCAGTTTTCACTTTAAAGGCCTTTGAACCTTTAAGGTCCGTTGAAACCTAGAATTTGATATAGCAAAAGGCAAAAGAATTTGGATTGCAGGCAAGAATCAACTATCCAGAAAAATTGAAAATAATCTTTCAGCAAAGAAGATGGACATTAGATCAGAGCTGAACAAAAATTTGATCTCCAAACACAGAATTCAAGAGAAACGTAAAAAGGTATAAAGGAAAGGACTCTTGAGAATTATATTTTTGATATAGGTATACTTAGAGGATATAGGTTTAATTTGATTTTATTGTTATAATATAAAAAAGAAACTAGAGGTACAAAAGGGATTATACTAGGGGAAAAGGAGAGATGGAGGTAGAATGAGGTAAATGACATTTCATGAAGAGACAGAGAAGATCTATAATACTTGAGGGAAAGAAGGGGATTAACATTGCATATATCTTACTCTCTTCAGATTTGGCTCAAAGATAGAACATCAGCTATATGTGGCTTCACAGAGAAACTTGTCTGGCCCTATAGGGAAGTTGGAGGAGAAAGAGGAAAAGAAAGGGGGAGGACAATAGAAGGGAAAATAAATGTAGTAGGATAATGGTATAAAAAAGGGCAAGGGACTGTAAAGGGGAAGGGCTATTTGAGGGAGGTGGTAGTCAGAAGCAAAATATTAGGAGGAGGGAAAGGGGAAAAGGAAAGACAAAAGCATAACTTGGTGAAAATAAGATGGTGGGAAATACAGAATTACCATTTAAATGTGAAAAAGAATGGGATGAACACGCCCATAAAAACAAAGCAAATAACAGAATGGATTAAAAGCCAGAATCCTACATTATGTTGTTTACAAGAAATACATTTAAAACAGATTCATGCATACACAAACATACATACAGATACATACAGAATAAAGGTAAAATGTAAAGGGCTGAAGCAAAATATGTTATGCTTCAGTTGAATAGATAATTTGATTATATTAAGTGAAAAGGTTTTTGTATAAACACAGCCAATGAAGGTGATTAGAAGGGAAGCAATAAACTGGGAAAAAAATTTACATTCAAGGGTTCTGATAAAGGCCTCATTTTTAAAATTGACTCAGATTTATAAGAATTCAACCCATTTTCCAATTGATAAATGGTCAAAGGATATGAACAGACAATATTCAGATGATGAAATTAAAACCATTCTTAGTCATATGAAAAGATGTTCTAAATCATTATTGATCAGAGAAATGTAAATTAAGACAACACTCAGGTACCACTACACACTCCTCAGATGGGTAAGATGACAAGAAAAGGAAATGACAGATGTTGCAGGGGATGTGGGGAAAGGTTATTGGTGAAACTGTGAACTGATCCAGCCATTCTGTAGAGCAATTTGGAACCGTGTTCAAAGGGCTATCAAAAAACACAGCAGTGTTTCTACTGTGATTGTATCCTAAAGAGATCATAAAAGAGAGAAAGGGTCCCATATGTGCAAAAAATGTTTGTGGCAGCCTTTTTTGTAATGATAAGAAACTAGAGACGGAGTGGATGCCCATCAGTTGGAGAATGGCTGAATTTGTTATGGTATGGTATGGTATGTTATGGTATGTTATGGTATGGTATGGTATTTGTTTACAAGAAATTATCAGTGATGCTAAATGAAAGAGCATCACCAGGAGAATATCATACAAGGCAACAGCAAGATTATATGATCTTCCATTCTGATGGATGTGCCCCTCATCAACTATGAGATGATTTATGCCATTCCAATGGCCTTGTGATAAAGAAAGCCATACACATCCCGAGCAAGGACAGTGGAAACTGAATGTGGACCATAACATAGTATTTTCCCTCTTTTTTCTGTTGTTTGCTTGCATTTTGTTTTTTCCCATTTTTTTTTTTCCATTTTGATCTGATTATTTTTATTGTTGTTGTTAAGCATGATATTTAAGGTAATATGCATAGAAAAAATTGCACATGTTTAACATATATCATTTGCCATCTGCGGGAGGGGATGGAGAGAAGAAAGGGGGAAAATTTGAATGCAAATTTTGTAAAGGTGAATGTTGAAAATTATCGGTGTATATATTTTGAAAATAAAAAGCTTTAATTAAAATAAAAAAGCAATATATAGAAATGCTGATGTTATGTCTGGTTTTGTTTTACATCCTGCAACTTTGCTAAATCTATGAATTGTTTCTAGTATGTTTTTTTGATGATTTTTTTAGGATTTTCTAAGTATAAAATCATTTCATCTGTAACAAGTGATAGTTTTATTTCCTCATTGTCTATTCTAATTCCTTTAATTTCTTTATTATTTTTTTTATCATTAAAGCCAACATTTCTAGTACAATGTTGAATAACAGTGGTGGTACTATGCATCCTTGTTTTGCCCCTGAACTTATTGGAAATGAGTCCAAATTCTCTCCATTACAAATAATGTTTGCTGTACATTTTAGATAAATACTTCCTATTATTTTAAGAAAAATTCCCTTTATCCCTATGTTCTTAACTGTTTTTAAAAGGAATGAATTTTCTATTTTGTCAAAATTTCTGCATCTATTGAAATTATCTTATGACTTCTTTTTTTTATTATTATTATTATTGATATAGTCAATTATGCTACCAGTTTTCCTACTATACCACCAACCCTGCCTTCCTGGTATAATTCTCACTTGGTTATGTCTTTGCTAAAATTTTATTTAAAAATTTTGCATAAATATTCATTAGGGAGATTGGTCTGTAATTTTCTTTCTCTGTTTTGACCCTTCCTGGTTTAGGTATCTGTGCCATATTTGTGTCATAGAAGGAATTTTTCAATACTCCTTCTTTACCTATTTTTCTAAATAGTTTACATAATACTGAAATTAATTGTTCTTGGAATGTTTATTAAAATCACTTGAGTATCCATCTGGTTTTGGAGAGTTTTTCTTTGGGAATTCAGTAATTACTTGTTCAATTTCTTTTTTTTTTTTTTTTAAATAGGACTATTTAAGGATTTTATTTCCTCTTCTGTTAACCTGAACAACTTATATTTTTCCAAATATTTCATTTTAGATTGTCAGACTTGCTGCCACAGAGCTGGGCAAAACAGCTTTTAATTATTGCTTTAATGTATTTTTCATTGGTGGTAAGTTTACCTCCTTCATTTTTGATGCTGGTAATTTTGTTTTTGCCTTTCTTTTTTTCTGATCAAATTAACCAAAGGTTTATTTATAGTTAGTGTTTTCATAAAACCAACTCTTTGTTTTATTAATTCAATAGTTTTCTTAGTATCTATTTTTTAATCTCTCCTGTGAGTTTCAAAGTTTCTAATTTGGTATTTAGTGGGTAATTTTTAATTTACTCTTTTTCTAGATATTTTAGTTTCATGACTAACTCATTGATGTCCTCTTTCTCAATTTTATGTATGTAGCTATTTAGAGATATAAAATTTCCCTTAAGAATTGCTTTGGTTTCATCTCATAGGTTTTGATTTGTTGTCTCATTATTGTCATTCTCTTTGATGACATTATGAATTGTTTCTGTGATTTGTCATTTCACCAATTCATTCTTTAGAATTTGATGATTTAATTTCTAATTGGGGTTTAGCCTATCTTTCCTTTACCCTTTATTGAATATAATTTTTATTGTATTGTTGTCTGAAAAGGAAGCATTTAATAGTTCTGCCTTTTTGCATATATTTGATTATGAGGTTTTTATGCCCTCATTGTGTAGATGTCATGTGCTACTCAGAAAAAGTGTATTTATTTCTGTCCCTATTCAATTTTCCCCAGAGGTCTAGCATATCTCAATTTTCTAGGATCCTATTAAGCTCCCTAGTTTCTTTCTTGTTTATTTTGTGCTTAGATTTATCTGATTTTGAGAGGCAAAGATTGAGGCCCCCCATTAGAATAGTTTTGACTATTTCTTCCTGTAATTAATTTAAAATCTTCTCTAGGAATCTGTCTGCTCTACCATTTGGTGCCTACAAATTTAGTATCATTAGTACTTCATTATGGCAAACTTTGTCAAAGTATATTTTCCCTTATCTCTCTTAATAAAATTTATTTTTTACTGAAGCATAATAAATTTGGTTTCGGGCTTTTACCATTAATCTATATATGTTATATTCATTTTTTTTTTTCTTTCTTTTCCCAACTGTTGACTTTCTCATTCATCTCTCTCTCTCTTCCCCCCCCCTCCCCCTCCCTCCCGCTCTGTCTCATTTACCTTTTAAAGGCTTTTATGAGAATTTCCAAAAAGCTTTTTTGGCCTTGAGACCAATTCATATCAGTCTTGGATTTTTCTTCTCTGGACATTCTGTACTCCTCTGAGTTTGTGTTTTGGTTTGCCCTGTCGCCATTGTAGTTTTTTTAAGGTCAAGGTTCTTTTGTTTCTTGCTCAGATTCTTTCCTTTTCTTTCGGTATTTCCTTTTTTTTTTTTTTTTTTTTTTTTTTTTACTTTTAAGGTGGAACTTTGCTCCTGAGGTAAAGGTGGCACTGTTGCAAACTTCTGTGCAACCCTGAGTCTTTTCTTTGATCACAGGGACCCCCTTATGCTTGCAGGGGCTATCTTTGCCTGCTTTTTATTTTTTTTTTTTATTTTTTTGGTCAGGAAACAATCTGGTTTCTAAGAGTTTGCCTTCTGAGCTGAGACTGTAAACTGTTCCACTGATTTGCTCCTCCATTGAACCAGGACTGAGGGTCTTAATTGCTGATTTACTGTGATTAAGCCCCTTTCACTTGCTTTCCCAGAGTTTATTTGACCTAGCATGAACATACTTTTCATCCCAATGAGAAAGACTGGGGGGGAAAAAAAAAAAAAAAAAAAAAAAAAAAAAAAAAAAAAAACTTCAAGAAAAGTCAATCTTAAATTGGAGAGTGGTTTCATTCTGTCAGAGTATTCAGAAGCTTGATTTCATGTGGTTTTCAAGGGAAAGTGGGGAGCTCAAGCAGCTTCCTGACTACTCTGACATATTGTCTCTAACCCTGGAACTCTCTCTTTCCAGTTCTCAAATATAGTTTCTTCTCTCCTCTGATACCATCCCACCTTGATACCTCACTCTTGGCTTATTACAATAACCTCCCAGAGGGTCAGCCTGTGTCAAAAGTCTTTCCTCACCCAATTCATTTTACATTCAGCTGCTGTTTTTTCTAATGTGCAAGTCCAGCCATGTTACATACACACACCCATTCAATGTTTTCTATTGTCTTGCTGTCCCCTTCAGGATCAAATACATTTTCCATTTGCTGTGAAAAACCCTTCACAATCTCAGCTCTCTCCTCCACCTTTCCAGTCTTCATACACTTTACCCCCCTCTATGTATTCTTCAACCCAGTGATACTGTTCTCCATGCTATTTCACCAAAAGACTTCATCACCAGGGTCTAGTCATTTTCTCTAGATTTCCTGCAATCTTTCTTCTCCTCATCTTTACCTCCATACTTCCCCAATTTTTTCAAGTCCGAACTAAAATCTATCTCCTATAGGAAGCTTTTCCTAAGCACTCTTAATTCTAGCTCCTTCCACTTATTAATTATTGTCTTTTTATCATATATATATATAGCTTGTTCATACCTATTGGTTTGTTTGCTGTCTTCCCTATTAGACTATTAGCTCTTTGAGGATAGTGACTGTCTTTTGTGTCTTTCTGCATCTCCATTGTTTAACATAATGGCTGACAAAGAGTAGGTGCTTAATAAAAGATCATTGACTGGGATAGAGCAATTTAGACAGTCTCACATCTTAAACATCCTGGCTATATAAACTTGGGCAAAACTCTTCATTGTCCCCAGAAAACTCTGTAAAAATGATAAATTGTGGAACTATTGTTGATTTATATTGGCCCTTCCCTAATTTTCCATTCTAATATTTTATTCTCCTCCACATGACCTTTCATCTGGCTACATTGACCTTGTTCTTTGACCATCTCTCTCTCTCTCTCTTCCTAGGACACCTAATAGTATGTGTGTCTCAATTATAATAATGGAAAGGGTCAACAGCAAACACAGGAAACGCCTTATTTGCCAATATTTTGCTAAGGAAAAATATCTTGGACCATATTTAGTGAGACACAGGACCAGGAAAAAATGATCACAATCTGAAGATTTTAAAATTCAGTCATGAAATGACAATAAAAAATCCCGCCTTTTTCTTTCTTCCCTGGGTTGCATCACAGGTTTATGAGCCACATTAAGCCATGGAAGAAATGATCATTGTAGCCTAAAAAGCCAAATTATCAGAGAATGGGGACAACAAAAACCAAAGGAATGTGTGTAGTCCAATGAATTTGAATCCATTCTAATTAGACTCCTAATACCCTTTTTGAAGTTCTGTGGACACTATTTAGATGTATGCTAGCCATTCCATCTAAAATAAATTGAAATAAAAATATAATGCAGCACTGACAAATATACCCTGTGCAAAGTAGTGTGTCTCCCTGACAAGTACTTTAAAAAAGACTAAAAGTAATAAAAATTACTGCTGGAAAAATCAAAGGGTTCCATTCCGAGATTTTATGGATGCCATAAAAAATGAAAAAGCAGCACTAGTTAAGCCAGACTGATGAACTGATATACTGCCAGAAAGGCATTCAAGGTTGTGTGGAAACAGATTTAAAGTTGATATATTTCAGATACAATATAATTCCATTGCATATTAAATAGGAACAAACCAGGCTGATGTGGCAGACATTCACTGGATGGTTTGAAATGAACTTTAGGCTTCTGATGAATTTTTTCACTGTTAAATCTTAAGATAGAATGAAACTCAAACATTATACCACCATTCTTTCCCCCATCATCAATACTGTCATGGTAGAAATTATAAGATCTTTACTTGAGAGCTGCAAAGGATTTCAGAAGCCTTCTAGTACATCCTTCTAGTACATCATTTTATAGATGTGGAAAGAGAAGTCCAGAAGAGTAAAATGTCTTAGTATGAGCCTATCATAGATTTTGAGCTGCAAGAGGTCTCATTTAGTCAAATCCATTCATTTTCATTTTCAAGTTTAGCACATTGTGACCCAAGAAGGTTTAAAAAAAAAAAAAAAAAGATTTACTGATATCTCATAAATAGCATATCAGAAGCAGTATTTGAATTCAATAGAATTCCAACTCTTGGGAACTTAATCAAGAAACAAACAACAAGGTTTATTATTGTTGTTGTTCAGTCATTTCAGTCATATTTGACTTTTCTTAACACCATTTTAGGTATACTTAGCAAAGATCCTGGAGTTGTTTACTATGTCTTTCTCCAGCTCACTTTACAGTTGAGGAAACTGAGGCAAAACAGGATAAAGTGATTGTGCTAATGTCAGAAAAGAGATCTGAACTCAGGGAAAATGAATCATTATGATTCCAGGTCTGGCATTCTATCTACCACACCACCTGGTATCTACCATATGACATTCATTGTAGTTGGTACTGAAGATATAAAGATAATAGGGATATAATCCCCCTTTTTAAGGAGATTACATGTAACTGAAATAGATTACCTGCAAACATGTCACTTAACAATTTGTATATGTTAAATGTATAATTTAAATGGAAGCTATTGGGGAAAGGAGAGGCACGAGCAACTGAAAAAATCAAGCAAGATTTAATGTTAGAGGTGGACATTTCAATGACATTGAAAGAAACTAGTGATCTTAACACTTAGAGGTGAGGAAGGATTGATGGGAAATACAATCTAAATATAAGTAAGGAACTTGCAGTCAATCTAATCAGTCCATTAATAAACATTTATTAAAAGCTCATAAGGTACTATGCTAAGGATTATAAAAATAGGGAAAAATAATTGCTATGTGGACTTCTTAAGGAGCCTTGAAAAATCCATATTCCAGTGGGAGATTAGCATGAAAAAATGAAAAAATAAGAATATGGGGTAGCTAGGTGACACAATATGGAAAGAGTACTGTGCTTGGAATCCAAAACATATTTTTTCCTTAAATAAATATGAACCTAATATATAATAATAAACATATAAAATAACAATAGATATTTAGTATATTATTATATTATATAATATGTAAAATATATATTTAAATATAATTTATATAGTTTTATAATTATATATAAAAACTATATTTCACTACTTAAAATAGTCAATTCAAGTCAAACACAGTCAGGGGTTGTATTAAGATTATGGATATATAAAGACATAAAGGCAATATTCTCTCTCCTGTAAATTCTAACATTAGAAGGAAGTAATTTGCACTCATATAAACAAATACATAATATATACCAAGAAGCACTAATGTTAAATATTAGATATGAAATAGAATCGATGAGAATATGAACTCTTTAAGGATAGAGATTGATTTGTGTTGATTTCCTATCTCTATAATATAGCACAGTTCTTAGTCCCGAGTAGGTCTTCAAAATTGTTACTCAAGCACATAAATAACAACAACAACAACAAAAAATAAATAAAAAAAGGAAGAACCATAAATGGTTGTCATTCTATTGATTTATTAAATATCTGATTGAAGCAATGTTTGTAAAAATACTTCATTAAATTTAAAATACAGTATGATGTTTTGGTTCTAATTATTAAAATAAACCTTTAAATCTCCTGAATTTTTCTAAAAGGCTTAGTATAATATCCCAAATCCAGAAAGCAGTACAATAATATTCTCTTAACTGATGTCAGTTTCTTACATTTTGGTTAAGTGGTTAACAAGCAGTATCTTTGCTCTACAATTTTTCTCTGTAACATAAGAGAATGCCCTGAGACTCATCTGCAGCCTATCCTACCCCTGCAGAGGACACATCATCATTTTCTACTACAAATTGCCTAATTCATCTACTTCGAGCACTTGACGAAAAAGAAGAAGAAAAAAACAGCAAGCACTGTCAACATTAAAAGCAGAATCTGATAGACTAAACATGGGCTGCCAATTATCTTAAAGAAAGGAGAGCTCTCGCTCATGTATGATCTGACAATGAGAAAATAGGAAGCTGGTTTGAAAAGTATTTCATTTATCAAATGCTCCCAGGACCAGGTGCCATTCTTGCAAACACGTTATTTTTGTTAGTTTCTAAGGAAATTCACTTAGGCACCCATTTGCTATATTCCAGAATAGGGGGAAAAAATGGTAGTAAATGATCTAGGTTGGTAGGAAGCTATTGTTATAGGAGACAACAGTTGTCTTAGTTACTTTTGTCTTATGTTTGCCTTAACTTTTATCTATCTGTCTGTCTGTCTCTGTCTACCTCTCCATTTAATCATTTGGGGATGGTTTAAAATAAAAATCCCAGATATATATAAAAGATTAAAACAAAGTCAAGAAAGTAGTTACAATATAAACATTCAAATAGGGACCACATAACAGTTCAGAAACAACATTCGATTTATAATTATGTTTGCTAAATTCAATTCCCATTTTGCTACTTGCTTTGTGTGTGCTCTTGGGAGAATTATCTACCTTCTGAGGGTATCATTTTCCTCATTTGTAAATTAGGGGAAATGAGCTAAATATATAATATCTAGCTCTAAAGCCTCTAAAAGTTATGAATTCAATTCAAATTAATTCAACAAATATCTTTGAGAAATCATCTATGTTACAAGATGGTATCCTATACCAAATGCAAGGAAGAGGGGAAAAAAGAACATTTTCTGCCTTCAGAGTTTATAATTTTCAAAGAATAGTGATATGGGGGTGAGGTATTGGGATAGAAGGTGAACATGTACGAAAATGTACAAAGTATATAAAATGTAAATTGGAAAGTAATTTTGAAGGTGAAAGAACACCGAGTTCATATAGAAAATTCTTCTGTAGAGAGTAACACTTGAAATATGTCTTGTAATATAACCCACTCCCTTCCTTTATAGAGCCATTTTCTGAACTTGAACCAATACTTGCAGTTTTGACCCCTTGACGTGAGTTCTTTGCAAAATCTAAGGATAAACTTGAGTGACTATATTTAGAGCATTTTTAACTTTTGAGGCTCCCCAATTGTGGATCCTTATAACAATTAATTGACTATTTAAATCCACTTATCTTTGAGCAAAGGTATATATCAAATGGAAATAAGGAAGATTACAGAATAATCCTTATCCCCGTCAGGTCACATTTTGCCATGAGTTTACATAATATTTATGGAAAGAATGAGTACAAGCTTAAAGAATAAAGATGTTGAAAAAGAATAAAACTTGAAGGACTATCCTAAGTTTCCTGATTAAGTTGCAGGAATTCCTTTCTTCAAGTCAGAAGACAGCCTCATTGAATTTTTCCTGAAGTATAATCTTCTGGGATTCTAGGGTGCATTCTTGGCCATGAACCACTACTTCATGTTCTAAAGAAGAGTTTTATTCCTTGATTCTGCCTTCCAAACTATGATGAATATAATTCCATGCTTGGTGTTCAGTACCCTAATTGATTCCAACTAGATACAGTCTCTGCTACTATTCATGTCTCTTAAATAATATAATATGGTTAATTGGAATAAGAAAAACAAAATATTGAAGGAAAACCTAAGCCTTCAATAAAAAGAACAATTTCTTTTTAGTAGTTTAGCTCAAAGTAGAATACTACAAATAAAAGATTACCTACAATTACAATAAGATTATTTTACCACTTGGTTAAGCCCATCAACTCTCCCTCCCTCCCTCCCTTCCTCCTCCTCCTCCTGTCTCTATCTGTCTCTTCCTGTCATCTCAACAGTTCTATGATTTTAATAGCTTTTAATTTTCAAAATAATTGCAAATATAGTTTTCAACATTCATTTTTGCGAAACTGGTTGCAGATGGTTCTCTCCATCACAAGTCTGTTGCATTCGTCTGAATCTCCTCATTGTCAAAAAGAATCACATCCATCAGAATTGATCATCACCTATTGATGTTTGTTGTTTAATAATCATTGTTGCTATGTACAATGTTTTCTTGATTCTATTCACTTCACTAAGCATCAGCTCATGCAAGTCTCTCCATGTTTTTTGAAATAAACATGCTGATCATTTCTTACAAAAGTACAATTTTTAAATCCAGTCATAAGAATTTTCAATGTGATATCATATGCTTTCATTCAATAGTTAATACATCATAAACTTCTCAAATCAATAGAAGATAAGATGGCTCAGTCTATAGACCTCTACATTTGTAGTCAGAAAGACCAGTTCAAATCTCACTTCACATAGTTATTATATGGGTAACTGGTCAAGTAACACTCTCCATCATTCTCAGTTTCCTCATATTTTTTTAAAAAAATATTTCCCCCAATTACAAATGAATAAAATTTTTAGCCTTCAGCATTACAAAATTTTGAGTTCCCTTTTTTCTCCCCCTCTTTTCCCTCACATCAAATGAAGATATTAGGCAATTTGATGTAATGGGCTGAGGTTTGAGTTGATGCACTGAGGTCCCAAGTACATGAGGCTAAATAGTAATTGGACTATACTCTATTAATATACATGCTTGGATAAAGAATGGCCCCCGCCCACTCTCTGTGCAAGTCCTGATGTGTTGTAGAGGAAATGATGATTTTGGTGGGTGGAGGCAGAGAGAGAGACAGGAAGAGAAGCTGGGAGAGATTGAGCTGGGTTCCATACTCCTAGCTGCTGGTCGTGTGGCTGCTGGTCTATCTAGCTTCTTGACTCAGCTGCACACATTGCTATTACCCATTCTCTTCCACCTCTGATCTTTCTTCACTGAGAATAAAGATTGACAATTTTCCCCTAACCTGAATTCCTGACTCCGGCTGATTTTAAAATATGCGTTCTTCACAATTTGGTATCATTTATACATGTGTTATCATACTAAAGATTACTATATTAGTCATTGTTGTAAGGAGATCAATGGTGGGGCAAACAATGAGGAAAAGTAAGGTCAAAAAAAAAAAAAAACTTTGATAGAGATATCAGTTGTTAGGTCAGACAATACAACTACCTCTCAGTTTTTGTGATCTTTTTTGGGGTTTTCTTGGAAAACATACTGGAGTGATTTGTCATTCCCTTCTCCAAATACTTTTACAGATGAAGGATTGAGGCAGATAATTAGGTGATTTGTCCAGGGTCACTCAGCTAGTAAGGGTCTGAAGCCACATTTGAGCATATGAAGAGCGATCTTTCTGATTCCAAACCCATGCACTATCCATTCTGCTGCCTAGCATGTGTTATTGTAAATCATTATAGTCATTTTTATAATCATGTTTATCCATCAACCTTTTATTAATAATAATACTTGAGGAATATAATAGTTAAGGGCTTTCTTTGTTAACTCAATCTTCACAACAACTTTATTTGGGAGATACTATCTTTGCCCATATTTTATAATTGAGGCAACTAAAGCTACACTAAGTGAAATGTAATATCCATGATTCCATATCCAGCTATATGAGGCAGTGTTTGAACCCTTTTCTTCCTGACTCCCTTTAAGGCAGGTTCTCTATCCACTCCTGAATATTCTCTAGGTGTTCTATGTTATTGAACTATATGACCATCATATGCTGCCTTTGCAATGGCCTCTGTAAACTGCTGAGACTGAAAAACATTCTTTATGGGTTATATGATTTTGAGCCTCTGACCTTAGCTAGGTTGGCATTCAGGTGAAAGCCATTCCATCTGTCACTTGTCTCCTTGTTCCTTTCACAGCTAGTTAATGACAGCATCGTGAGTGGGAATGTATCTTGGACTGTTTCCATGAACGAGGCTATTAGACAGTAACTTATTTCATAAACTACTTTAACATTACTTAACAGCTAATAATAACTAACATTTACATAGTGCGTGCTATGTGCCAGGCTCCATGCTAAGTGCTTTATAATTATTATCTCATTTGATCTTCATAATAACCTTTGGAGGTGGGTTCTATTATTATTCCAATTTTACAGATGAGGAAGCTGAGGCAAAGATCAAATTATTTATCCAGAGTGACATAGCTATTAAGAGTCTGAGGCTGAACTTGAACTCAGGGATTCCTGATTCCAAGTCCTGTGTTCCATCTGCCTAATTTCCCCAATCCATCCTAGTTTTTGTCTTAGTGTTGTGGGAAGAGTGTAATAGGTTCTGATTCTGCTTTGGGCTATGGAGAAGCTATTACATCTGCAGCTCATCTTGTGTACAAGAATCATATTATTTGTACTGCTTGTTTTACCAGTAAATAGCACTTTTGAACCACAGCGTATCAAAGAGTTAAGATTCTGATAGAGAAAAGGGAAGGAGACCCTCATCCTGCTCTGATTTATGATATGCCTGCTGGTAGAATATGATCATCTTGAAGGTAGTTACTTTTGACTTGAAAAGCACCTGCTGAATGTAATTGAATTTTGAATCAAGAGATTAAAGTGAAAAGAATAACTAGTTCTAGCCAGCATAACTATTAATAAATTGCATTTACATGTGATTTTAAGCTATGCTTATATATAAATGCATGCATGTTTGTGTGTAATATATATTATATAATCTATACATATATAAATTACTAAATATAAACACATTTATATGGAGAGACGGAGAGAGGGACAGAGACAGACACACACACACACAGTGACAGAGAGACAGAAAAACAGAGAGACAGAAATAGACACTTCCATCAAATAACACTAGCTTATTTTCCTCAAGTAAGATACTCTGTCTCCTGATTCTGGGCATTTTCACTGCTATATCCTACATGTAATGTCTTGTTCCAAATCTCTGCTCCTGGCTTCCCTGGCTCCAAATAAAGGCCCACTTTCTATAAGGAGCCTTTCCCTATGCCTCAATTCCCAGACCTTCCCACTGGTGATTATTTCGGATTTATCTCTTATTTTTGCATAGTTGTTTCCATGTAGTTTTCCCTATTAAACTGTGACCTTCTGGAAGAAAGGATTAACTCTTTTAAATATATATTTTTTTCTTATATCTGCAGTGCTTACCACAGTATCTATCATGTGGTAGGTTTTTAATCTTTTAATAGATGTTTATTGACTGACCGATTCCAAGCCTAGTATTCTACTACCACGGTGAATGTATTGTTAACAAATGGTCAGGGAAAACAATAATTATTATTTTTGTCCAGGAGTGCTGGATAAAACTTACTGTTTTTCATAATGTTGCTTTTATCCAGAGGAAACTCTAACAAATATGCATTGGTATGCTGTGGATGAAAACTCATTGAATCCAAAGCCAACAATTACAGAACTAAGATAAAGTATTGGATTAGGCAAGAGTGTCTCAAGCTATTGCTCGGGAAATTCAGTGATCACTTTCCTTCCATGAAGAGCACAGATATAACACAAATATACCATACTGATCATGCTAATAATAGCATAATTGACTAACGAGTGAGAAGACTTGTACTCCAGTACTTATTTTCCATTTACTAGTAAGCACCATACACTACAGTATAGCATACTATATTGGCTGTGCAAGTATAGAAAAAATCTGAGTTTGTGTCTCCATTTCGTATTTCCTATTTTCTAGCCCTCTGCAAAATAAATAATAATTTTTAAAAAATATGTTGTGCATCATTATTGGATATTGATGCTAGAGAAGAAGGTTGGAAGGGTTATTAAAATAGTGATAGGACTTGATTTCCAGGCTCAGGAGAATCACTTGGAGAAACCAAGTGTTTTAAACACATACTTGCACAAATTCTTCACACAAATATCAGAATTAGTTGAGGAACAACAGACTTCATTTAGTTCTGCTTCAAAAAACAGACAGTTATGCTTCTAGTAAAACAGTAGTAGAGAAACTTAAAGCCTGTGAAGTGATGCATCAGAGAACCACAGCAGCAGCAGCAAAAAGAGGTCAGAGAACGCAACTACCTCTCAGTCTTTTTGTATCACCATCATCCTCTCACATGAAGACGTCCATTCTACAGGTTAGAGTTAGACCTCCAGCAGCCACTGGCAGGTGGCTGTCTTATCACAACACTTCACCTTTAGCTTTCCACATATTGCAAAGGTGAGAGGAGGGTACATTTTTCATCTCTATCCCAGGGTTCAGTTTGCACTCGCCTATAATTCTAAGATGATTTAGTAATCTCTATATTACTTGCATTGATAGAAAGCAACCACACCTATCTATTGAAGGATATTTGAAGAAGCAATTTGAGTAAAAGTTTAGTGAGTTTGGGTGTGAGTGAGAATCCATAAACTAATATTTATGTAATTCTAATATAGTTTGGTAATATAGGATGAGACAAATGTAATTCACATACTTAAAAAAAAATACCTCTTAGAGTCTCTTCAGAGAAAAAAGGCTCATTATTTTTCCACTAAAATTTATAACAATCGTTTCCTTGATGTCCGTGACTTCTTTGTTTTCTTTGCCGTTGTCAATAGACTTTTGTTCTTTTATTTTTCATTTTAAAAAATCCCTATCTTATTGTTGAGCAAATAACCTTATATTAGTAATTGCCTTTCACAAATAAAGTGATTGTTTACTTCATTTTTTCTTAATACATGGATAATTGGCAATCAGTCTAGTATCACTTCATGATTAGGGTCTAGAGTTGCAGAATCATAATGTTAAATGTATATTATCCTATTCTATTTTTTTTTTTTTTGCAAATGGTTAAAGTGGTTTAATAATAATCACAATATCTTTAAAGCTAATGAAAAACAAATGGCATAGTTTTTTGCATAGTTCTGACCTATGATTCTTATCTTCATAGCTCTACAATTCAATTACAGTTTATTCTTAAATGAAAACCTCAAGCTAAACAAGTTTCACTATGATCTAAGCATTTTAAAAGGATCATGCTTACCTCATTCAATTTGGATAATAAATTTTTGAAAATTAACCTTCCTTCATATTTTTTTTAATCCATACATGTGGAAATTGGAAACCATTGGATTAGACACGAATTTTTAATTTGTTTTCTACAGTCACGAAAAATTTAAAGAATATTTAAAGAAAAAAAATTAAAGAAAAAGAATTAATTTTTTTTTTAAATTAAAGGAAAATAATCAGTTCTTTCACTTGGAAACATGATTATAAATTTCACTTGATAAATAGTAAGCCTTATTTTAGCAAAAACTAAGATTATTATTATTTTTTTTTACAAAGTATTGTTCTAATTTATTTGGACCCTTGTAACAACCTCCCCCAGATTTTTCTCTTTATTAAGTTTGCTAAGGACAGGATAGTACCCAAAAGTTTATAAAGTGATAGATACTTCAAAATCATTTAATTCTATCATTTCATTTTAAAAAGGATAGACCTGAAAGCCAGAAAGTTAGGGTGACTTTCCCAAGGTCATACAGTTAGTAAGTTAAATGTCAAGTCTATATTTGCCAGTATTTTACAAGCTGGTGAAACTCATCAGAATCTATTTATTTCCCTTACATTTTTCTGTAACTTCTCCACCTCTATGATCACCTTTTATAAAATTAGTTTTTGTTTGTTCTGAACATTTACATTTGCTTATTAGGAACTCACTTGAGAGTTCCTTATTAGACTAAACAACTAACAAGTCCAGGAAAATTCCAACTTCTATCCACTAGTAACCATTT
This sequence comes from Sarcophilus harrisii, assembly GCF_902635505.1. Classification (NCBI taxonomy): domain Eukaryota; kingdom Metazoa; phylum Chordata; class Mammalia; order Dasyuromorphia; family Dasyuridae; genus Sarcophilus; species Sarcophilus harrisii. The sequence continues at coordinate 11,389,984 of NC_045427.1, read as the reverse complement.
CCTCCTAATGGAGTCACAAATAGGAATGAAATATTAAAAAAACAAAAAACAAAAAAAAAAAACTATTTAACAGTCCACTACTGCTGACTACATATGTGAGGGACAAAATTGAATTATGAATATCAATGTGCAGAGTTCTAGGTCACATAAGCCACAAGTCAGGGGAGAAGACATTTTTTATGATCTCTGCAATATCTCAAACTTCTTAAATATAAGATAAAATAAAGCAAATTCAGCTGCTTCCATTTTCTAAATTATCCAGAATTGAAAAGATTTAAAAATAAAATACACAAAAAAGACCTGATATTTAGTTACCCAGAACTAACTCAGAACATTTCTGCCATCCCAGGCTCTACTAGCAGATGCAAGGGCACAACAGTATTATTTAAAAAATCCAAGACCTATGAATCCCAATCCCCTTTTCCTCCTTTCAATGAGATCCCACCTCCAAACTAATCACTTTGGGAGAGTCACCCAAAATAGCCAGAGTTCTTTGCAAGCAAAAACTTACCATGAAGTTTCAAGCTCATAGCACCAACACTGCAATGCTCTGAACTGCCAGTGAAGGCTAAATGGTATGAGACAAAAGGATCAAGAAAGGAAAGCAGGATGGGACACCATGTATATAGTGAGTTCCACTAAGCCTGAAGAAAAGAATACAAGGTCCAACTAAGGGCAGTTGTAACCAACTGAAATTCACTTGTGGCAAAACCTAAGTAATGTATCCTGAATGCCCTAATATGGTAGGATGTTGAGATGTTTTGGATTCAATCCCCAAGGAAACCACAATTAGAAAAAAGAGATTCAGAAAATTAATTACAGTGGTTAAATAAGTGGGAATAGACTGAAATTGCCAAAGATTTCAGGGAGAAGAAAACTCAAATATCTTAAATGTAAGCAGGTGAATTACCAGAAAGAAATATGAATCCAGGTGTAAAATATGTGTTCCATCATCAAGATAAATACTGCGAAACAAAGAAAAATGATCAAACTCATTTTTTTTAATAGCATTTTATTTTTCCCCAATTACACTCAAGACAATTTATAGCATTCATGTTTATAAGATTTTGAATTCTGAATTTTTCTCCGTATCTGTCTCCATTCTCTCCCTTTTTCTGACAAAGGCAGACAGTTTGATAGAGATTATGCATATGCTATCATATAGAATATACATATTTATTGAAGTTCTGAAATTTTAAAAAAGTGAAAAAAGATATATGCCAAAGAATAAAGTAAAAGAAAAAAAAAAGTATGCTTTTACTTGCTTTCAAAGTCCATCAGTTCTATAATAGGATGTGAATAAATCTATTCCCTCACAAATCCTTTGTACTTGTCTTGAATCATTGTGTTGCTAAGAGTTGTCATTGTTAACCATCACATACTGTTTCTAATATTGTGTACAAAGTCTTCCTGGGTCTTCTCACTTCACTTTGCATTAGTTTGTCCGAGTCTTCCCAGATTTTTTGAAATCTGTTGAACATTTATTTTTCCACAATAGTATTCCATTTCATTCATATATCACAACTTATGCAATTGATGGGCATTCTCTAATATTCTAGTATTTTGTTACCACAAAAAGGGCTGCTAGCAATATTTTTGCAAAGGGTGTCCTTTTCCCCCTTTTTATGCTCTTTTTGGGATACAGAGTATTGCATTGTTGCATCAAAGGTTATGTACAGTTTTATAACCCTTTAGATCCAAATTTTTCTCCAGAATAGTTAAATCACTTCCCAACTCTACTAATAATATATTAGTGTCCTAATTTTTTCCACATCTTCTCCAACATTTATTATTTTATTTTATTTTATTTTATTTATTTTTTTTTTTGTCATATTAATCAATCTGATAGGCATGAGGTTGAATGGGACCAGATGAATCTTTGTCAAAACAAAAAACAAAAAACAACAAAAAAAAAAAAAACTATGAAATAGTGTAGGTCAAACTTAGGACTCAGACCTAAAGTCTAAAAAAAAAAAAAAATATATATATATATATATATATATCCCCATATATTTGAGAAAAAAGACCTTTATTAGAGACATTTGCTGTAAAGATTATCTCCCAACTTTCACCTTTTCTTCTAATCTTGGTTGTATTCATTTTTGCAAAAGCTTTTCAATTTAATATTATGAAAATTTTCCCTTTTGCATTTTGCAAACTTAATTTCTTGCTTAATGATGAAGCTGTAATTCATCAAATATTATAAATTTATCAACCTCAAGTGTTTAGATGCTATATCATTTGGTACACATATGTTTAGTATGGATTTTGCTTCATTGTCTGTAGATACTTTAAGCAAGATGTAGCTTCCCTCAAGTCATTTAATTAGATCAATTTTTGTTTTTACTTTATCTGAGATTGAGATTGCTATCACTTTTTTGTTTTGTTTTGTTTTGTTTTTTTAACTTCAGTTGAAGAATAATAGATTCCATTCCAGTCCCTTACCTTTACTACATGTGTGTCTTTAAGCTTTTTCTTTTCTTTTTTCTTCTTTTTTTTTTTTTTAATGCAGGAAATATTTATTTTATATCATTGCAAGAATGGGTGCCTTGGTGAGTAGACATCCTTTTGAAACTCTAAAGGCCCCACTTTATTTCCTATCCGGAAGCACAAGTTCTTCCCCTGATCCCCCATTAATGGGATGTTACAGAAGTTACACCCATCATTAAATGGCCACTCCCTGCCCCAGTGGAATTTACATTCTAGAAGGAGGAAGGTTAACAGAAGAAGGCTAAGGACAAAGAACAAAAAATTATTTTCAAATCTCAGCAACCATTCCTGATTACAAAAGTCAATTCTTTCCCCTTAAGAAGCTTTCATTATTTTGTTGTAAGATAAACCTCCACCCTTCAAATGGATTTTTTTTTTTTTTGTAAACAATTCATTGTAGGATTATGATTTTGATCCATTCTGCTATCTGCTTCCATTTTATGGATGAGTTCATCACATTCACATTTACTACTTATGATTACTAACTTTATTTCCCTCCACTTCACTTTTCCTCCTATTTGCCCTTCCATTCCTTTTTGCAATGATTCTGATATTGTCTCTTCTGCATCTGTTTTCTAGATCAGTTGTTTTTCCAATAAAGTATTTTACCTTTTCTTTTTTTTTTTTTTTTAATTTACTTGATTCATTTTTGAAGTTTCATGGAGTCATTTGCTTTCAGTTGCCCAATTATAACTTTTATGGAATTTTTTTTTCCAATTATCTTTTGTATTTTCTATTTGGCAATTCTACTTTTCTAAGCTGTTGACTCTCTTTTTTTATAATTCTCATCTATCACTCTTTTTCCATTTTTCTTCTGTGTCTCACAGATGACTTTTAAGCTCCTTTTTGAGCTTTTCTATGAGTTCTTTCTGGGTTTGACACCATTTCCATTTTTTTCTTTTTGCCTAAAGGTATTTTGACATTGTTTTCCTCTTCTAAGTTTGTGTCTTGATCTTCCCTGTCACCAAATGTATTTATGATCAGATTCTTTGTCGTTGCTATTGTTTGCTCATCATTTTTGGTTTTTTATTTCTTTTAAATTTGAATTCTGCTCCTCTGATATAAAGAAGAGTGTAGTATCAGACTTGTTTTGTCAATGGCTGCAGGCCTTGGCTGTTTAGCTAGTCCTGAATGATTTTTGTCCTGAAGTACACAGGGGATTCTTGTGCCTAGTAGTGCACTAAAGGTGGGTCATGGAAAAGTATCTGGCACAGGTGAAGGGTTTAAGGAACTACTAATTTACTTCATGCTGAGATGGAATATTGGTGATGTTTTCTGATGTGTTGAGGCCAGTGAATTTCTCTGTTTCCCTGGGGCTACAATGAAGCATATGGCTGTCTGACTCCTAGAAGTTTCCTACTTTTCTAGGGCTATGTTGAAACACATGAATGACTGGCTACAGGCATTTACTTATTTGCTCTGGACTATGCTAAAATAAGTAGTGGTTATTTGACCTGGAGTCTGTCCATTCCTGAGGCACATAGGTTGTTCTGATGTTGATATTTTCTTTCCCCATTGCACTGAGGCTCAATATCTCCTCCTGGTTTGCTTCTGTTGGACTTTCTGCTTGCTTACTGCCGTGCTTTCTATTATTCACTGAATTCCCCTTTTGCCCTAACTTATAATTTGTGAAGATAATGTAGCATCAGATGGCGGTGGTGAAGTAAATGAGTCAAATTTTTCTAGTTTTGATGTCATCAGAACTACCCAATCTGCTGCTGATCTTTAAAAAAAATCATTGTCTTCTTATTGATTTATTGCTTAGTCTCCTATGGAACAGAAGATGTTAGAACACAGGGTATGTGATCATAATACTTATCAACTGATTAGTCAATCTGGGACTTAATCTCAATCTCTTTTTTTTTTTTTTTTTTTTTTTTTTTTTTCTGGTATTGCTCTTCCGGGATTTGTTTCAGGATATTATTTTGTGGTTGGTTAGAGGTTAATATTGGGTGGTTATGATGATTTACTAATTAATCTGCAATCTTGGCTCCTGAAAGACTGGCCAGATTATTCAACTATAAACGAGATAAACCACACCTTAGAATAAGAGGAAAATATGGAACAACAAAAAAAATTCCAGAGATGACCAAAAAAAAAAAAAAAATGAGTATTATGAGAGCAGAATTTATTTCCTACTTACCACCACCACCACCAACAAAAATAACAAAAATCAGCAAAATTGTAGAGGGCTGAAACTCCGAAAAGGTGTGCTTGAATCAGACAGCCAAGGACTTAAAAAAAAAAATTCAGTTTTCCAACTTCTGCAAGTAATCAGGAGAATGGATATTTAAATAATATTTTGAATAACTCAAGACAACTCTGTACTTACTAGAAAATATAAGAAAGAATGGAATAGTATTTCTTGAAGAGTAATATAGTTCCAGATGCATACTAGGGTAACTTCTCCTGAAAATGCAAGCCTGATCATAAATGAGAAAACAAAATGGACATTCAATAATAAAAAAAAGCTTTAGATACATTAAAAAAAAAAAAAGATAACTGATTACTTGCACCCCAAACAACAAAAATTGAGCAAATAAATGCAGCAATCAAGAGCAACAGAATGGCAACAGAGAGAAAACTAAACCCATAATCAATTGCCTAGAAGAAACATTTAAGATATGTGCACAATGTAAAACTGAAGGGATAGAAAAGATTTACTATGCCTCAAGTGAATAAAAAAAAAAATAGGAATAACAGTCATGCTACCTAAGAAAACAATGACAAATCTTCCAAAATTAAAAAAAAAAAAAAAAAAGAAACAAGGAAACTCTAAAATGGTAAAAGGAACTATGGACAATAAATCAGTTGGTAATAAATTAATATGGCCCAAATGCATTAACATCCAAATTCATAATGGTAATATTATCTGCGTTACAAGAAGACATAGAGAATAACATTATAATGACAGAAGACTTCAATACCCCTCTCTCTGTTTTGCTATGACTAACAGAAAGATAAAATAAAGGGGGAAAACATATGTAATTGTAAAACTAGTTGAGCAAAGTAGAGTTAACACTTTGGCTTCTTCCAAAAGAGAAAGTAAAATAATAGACATAGATATTAATCCTAAATTGAACTTTAAAGCTGTCCATGTACTGGGCCAAGGAGAATTAATAACTAAAATTTTAAAAGGCAAAGCCAATTAATATATACAATCTAGAAAAAAAAAAAGCAATAAAATAAGTAATGATTTCAAAATCATTAACAAGGAATACAGACCCAAATAAAGATTACACAATGAAATCCTAAATGATGAGCGGGTCAAATAACAAATGAAAGAAACAATAATTATGTAGCATAACATAATGATGAAAAAAACCATCAAAATTAATGAAATGTAACAAAAGCAGTGCTAAGGGAGAGAATCATATCTTTACAGATACATATTAAAATAATAAAAATAATGAATTGAATATTTTTTTTAATTAGAGAATCAACAAATAAGCAAAATTAGAAAAACAAAATAGGAGATATTAAAATTTAAAAGGGAAATACATAAATAAGAAACAAAAAATCATAGATATGATAAATAAAACTAAAATATGATTCTTTCAAAATCTATAAGCACCAAGTTGGGATCAGATACTTTTATACATTTTTTTTAAAGCTTTGTATTTTCAAAATATATAGATATATAATTTTCCACTTTCACCTTTGCAAAACCTTGTGTTCCAAATTTTTCATCCCTCCCTTCCCCATCTTCTCCCTTAGATGACAAGTAATACAATATAAGTTAAACATGTGTAATTCTTCTGTATATATTCCAATACTTATCATGCTGCACAAGAAAAAAATCAAAACAAAAAGGGAAAAAGATGACAAAGAAAAAAAAATATCAAACACTTCATGAATTTGTATGTCATCCTTGTGTTCCAGTCATGCTAACCTTCTCTGTATCATTAAAATTTTAGTATATATGCTGCTGAAGTGAGTACATGTAATTCCTTTTAATGAAAAGGATAATCCCTGAGTTTAAATTTAGACTCTTCCATTTATTGACTGAGTGACCTTTGAAAAGTTGTTTCACATCTCCAAACTTTTATTTTCTCATCTATACAAGGTTGGTCTCTCTGATTCTGTATTTCTACAAATTTCTGACTAATATGATTTCTGCCAGTTCAAAATTAATGATATTGATCCTGTTTTGATATCAGTAAGAATTTCAGATACTACATCACCAACCAGGAAGAGTGACAGAAATAGAATGAAACACGACGTGGATTTGGAAACAGAGGCTTAATTGAATTATAATTTTTTTTTTTTTTGACATTGTTGAGTCATTGTCACCTCCAACTTCATTTCCTCTAATGGATTTTTCTTTGCAGTGATACAGAAGTGATTTGCCATGTCTTTCTGCAGTGGATTAAATGATTGCCCAGCGTCACACATCTAGGAAGTTATCTAAGTTGGAACTTCCAATAATCCACCTAGCTGCCTCCAATAAGAATTTCTATTATATTGAAAGGAACTGTAGACAATGAACTAACATCAGTGACAAACTTATATCATACAACTACATAAGCATTCAAATTCATGATGAAATCATTATCTCAGCTACAAGAAGACATAGACAATAATACTGATAAGGGGAGCTCTGAAACTCTCTCACTCTTTCTCTTGGACTGAGGGGAAAGCTTGGGAACTTCCTCAGAGAAGCTCTTCCATGAGAGACCTGCCCCAGGAAATCAAGATGAAATGATTTCATTCTGTTATCTTGTTGGGACTAGTTGAGTCCAGGACCACTCCCTATTTAGCTCAAATTTAAATAATTTCATTTAGCTGGATATCTATATTTCTATTGACTCTTAATGAGCTGAAAATTGACTCAAAATCACTCCCAGTAAGTGGTCTCATCTAGGCCTAGGGGCAGTGACAGAAATTGAGGAAATCTTGTTCTAGTAAAACTTCTGTCTCAGATTTTCTTATAAAAATGGCAATTTTAAACTCATTTCTTTGCAGAGGACCTACCATGCCATGACAAGGAACCTCTCTCTCTTCCATTGGCATAGCTGCAACCCTCTGCCAGCTAAAAAGACATTCTCTTTTCAGCATTACAACTTCATCTTGCTCACCAATTTCCCTAATGGAACCCTATTTACTTTCTCTTTTAGGAGGATTTCTCTGCTTCCAACACCTACCAAAAGCTGACCTCTCAGTTCTAATAATAAACTTCTTTTGTCAGTTTAACTTTTGGGGTTCACAAACTCATTTACAAAGGATCTGCACCACCAGAAGTGGGTTACCACAACTCCCTGCCCTGTGCCGAACCTCATCATTTGGCTTCCTGATCAGGAATCAAGGGGAGCTGAATTTCATCATTATGATGTAAAAAGACTTTTATTTTAATATTTCTCACTTATTACCTGTATATATTTAGTCAGTGGGGACTAATTTAAACTATGTCTCAGACCCTCATCACCTATTTGATCTCAGGGTGGTTACTTAACTGTACCTGCCTCAATTACCTCAATGGTGATAATAAAAACAATTATAAAGCAGGGGAATTGTAATGATATCAGAAAACATATAAAATATTTAACACAATACCTGGTATATAGTAAGTGCTTAACAAATGTGTTTTCTTCCTTGTTTTCTTTCTTTCTTCTGAATCATGGAAATTGGTATTTGTATAGTATTCAATATATATTGAGTTTTCATAAGACCCCTAGGAGAGTCAATCTACTGAGGAGAGTATTAAACTTGAAATAAGGAGGAGCTCATTTTCATACCACTCCTTATATATTCAGAAACAGTATAAAATGGTGGCTAAAAAGCTAGTCTCAATAAGACAAAGACCTTCTGACACATATTGGTGTTATAATCCTGGTACCAAATAATTGCTTTGAGCTCTAGGCAACTCACTATAATTATAAATTTTAGAGAAAGTGGCAAAATGTATTGAATGGAGTTTTCTTATCTGAGATTTCCGGATCATAGGGAAATAGCATGTTTAGTCTCCATCCTGTCCTAAAGATTAGTATCCTAATTTACCATTAGAGTGACCTTAGGAGGCAGCTAGTTGGTTCACTGGATAGAGTGCTAGACCTGGAGTCAAAAAGATCTAAATTTAAATCCAGTCTCAGACAGTTATTGGCTGTGTGCCATTTGAACAAAAATTAAATGACTTGCTCAAGATCAAACGGCATCTTTATTGGGAAAATCCCATGGACACTATAGTCCAAGGGGTCACAAGGAGTTATACATACCTGAAGGACTAAATAATAGCAACAAAGAATGACTGACCATCTTTTTGAACCTTAGATTTCTTACTTCTGAGAATGAAGGATTAGAATAAATTAATCCCTAAAGTTCTTTCATTCTTAAGTCTATGGTCTTTGGAAATGAAGATTCAAAGGTGAAGTGACTTATCCAACTTCACTGGGCTGGGATGTAATGGTCTGAAACTTGAGCAGATGCACTAAGGTCCGAGCACTTAAGGCTAATTACCAATTAGACAATATTCTATTAGTATATGCTTGGAGAAAGAATGGCCCTGCCCACTACTCTGTGCAAGTTTGATCTGTTGTATAGGAGATTGGGTGGAAGATTTAGGGGGTGGAGTGAGAAAGCCAGAATCACTCCTGGTGGGTTTGTGTCATGATTACTCTCATTTGTATCACCATTCTGTCCATGACCACAAAGAATAAAGATTAAGGACTTTTGCTGATCTTGACTCCAGCTGATTCTAAAGTATCCAGGGTGCTAACGCAGTCATCACATTGGGGAATGGTGAAGCCAAACCTCTGTCCAAGGTTTCATAACAAGTAGATAAATCCTGACTATATATCCCTGCCTCCCAATCACTGTCATCATGTGCACTAAAATATAAATTCTATAACCAAAAAGTTTCCTTAATTTAAACATTAGAGAGAGAAAAAAATGAAATAAACTTGGGTGGAGGGGGAGGATTAAAGTCACTGTGGGAGAGAAGACAAGCAAAGATAAAGGGCAAGCAGCTCCATAGGCACATTTAGTATCTGAGGGAGGTGGAGGATGCTGAGAAGATTATGCAAATCTCCTGAATCAGAATCAAAGCTTGTTTGGGGACAAGCATCTTTCTGAGCTTAGACAATTAACACAGAAGTAATGAGGTTTTCAGATGTAAATGAGAAACCTGGCTAGGCTTACCCTTCTTTGGGATAACTGCTGGAAGGTTTTCCTAAGAAAACAAAGGCATGGTTCAGAGGGTCCTAGATTTTGCTGTAGAAGGTATTGTGGAATACATCTGGTCTCCCTGCTTCATTTAATAGATGATAAGAACAGAGAGTTATAGCTAGAGGGAGCATTAGTTATCATCTAATCTCAATGATCCATTTTACAGTGGAGTTGACAAAAACTTAGCTAAAATGAGCAATCTGCCCACAATATGTGAGCCTATGTCCCCTGCCTTTAAATCTAGCTTTCTTACTGTCCAATCACTACATCTTCCATTTTCGCTGAGCCAATGAGGACAAGTCTGGCTTCATGTTTTAGTCTTCCATTCTTTTCTATTGTCTAATTATCTCTTCTGAAATGAAAAAGGAAGGCTAGTACATATGAAAGAGTCCTGTACTGCAAATAGCAGATCTGATACTTGGTTCCCAATACCACTAATTAGTTGTAAGCAGGAATATGTTCGTAATTGTTTAACAAGGGCTCTCTGAAAAAGAAAATATACGTGATGAACAATTTAGCTTAATATCATTTTCCCCATCACTATCTTAAGTCTAAACAAAAAACAACTAATAAAGCAAGCTTTTATTAGTAGCTGTTGCTCATTTCCAATCTGTAAATGTCCACACTAAAAATTTAGCAATTTCTTCTTGAGTCAGTACATGCTAATTTCAGGATGTGCATAATTATATGCTTCTGAGACAATTTCTTCCCATACATTTGAATTCATTCCAATCCTAGTCATTTTTTGAGCACCCACTATGTGTAAGGAACTATGGTAAGTGTTAAATGTTCTTATATATCTGAGATATTATTAATTTGGGGCATTTCTTCTGTTAAAAACAGAACAAAGATGAAAGACTCAAGTGTATTAGGTAAGTTAGTTTATTTATGGTTCTTTTAGAAGACAGTGATCTGACTAAAGATGAATCAACCTTATAGACTTGGGAATGAGGCTTTTTATTTCCTTTCATGAAGTTCTAGGTCCCTTTCTATCACCCCATTGACAGGGGATCCATTTCATATTGCTCCTCTGTATGTTCCCCTTCCCTCCTCAGACAATTCATGTTCAGAAATGGCAGAAAACTTTTCCTTTGGAGAGAAGCTACTATTAATTCATTAAGCATGCACATTTAGTGCTTGCTGCTTCCTTTCATTCACTTTTTATTTCTGGTTGACTTTTTTAAGTTTATCAATTCAGTGACTCAGTATCTTCTTTTGTACAACTAAGAGCAAAGATGACCTTTCTATAAGTTTTTGTCCCTATATGACAAATACAATTCTATAGGTTGCTCACACAATGATTGATTAAAACCCACTGTTTGTTTTTTGCCAGTCTTGCCAATCATAGATGATTTAATAAATTCACAATCCACATTCTTTCTAATACACTGAGGGCCTTTCTTAATTTATTTAAATGTCCAGAAAATACTTGTGGACATTTCCATTCAACAAACATTCATTAAGCATCTTCTATATGTCAGGCATTATGCCAGACACAATGGAGATATTAAAGGGAAATTAATTAGTATCTATTTTCTACTCTTCAGTTATTGTTCACTTTTGTCCATTTTCCTTTTTGTTCATACATTTCTTTGATGGCATATTTCATTCCCATTTTCCAACATAACTTTAAACTTAAAGTGGGTTGGGATCCCATGCAGTTCAGGTCATAGAAAGCCACGGACCATAGCAGATTCACTAACAGTCTGGGTATTAAAAACACAAGAATAATGAAACCCCACCCACAAGAAACATATTCTAATTTAGGGCAGTCTGGGGCTTGATATAAGAAAATTGATAATATTGATTATTATCTCATTACTGGATACAGGGAAAAGATTCTTATCCAAGAATCACTAAATTTAAATCGTGCCTCAAGCATTTACTATCCAAATGGATTTGAACAAGTCACTCTACATCAGTTTGCTCACTTGTACCATGGACAAAATGATTGTCTATGCTTATCCATTTGGGATCATTTGTAGATGGAAGAGACAACAGTCAAACATTAAAAAGAAGGAGATCAGAAAAGACTTCTGATGGAAGATGAGTTAAGCTCATGAATTGAACTTCTCAAAATTCTAAGATGTAGAAGGGAAAAGGAAATATATTACAGGCATTGGGAGAAAGGGGCACAGCTTATACAAAACCCTGAGATAAAAAATAAAGTGATGGTTTTAGGCAACATAAAATAGGTATATTTGCCTGAATTAGTCCATTCAGCCATTAAAGTCTCACCCTCTAGTTGCTTACCTTCTACTTCATATGTTTCTGGTATCTGCCACTTTGTTTACCTGTTGTTTCCTCCATTGGAATGTTGACTCTTTCAGCTATCTTTTTGTGTTTTACCTTCCTATCCCTGCAATTAGCTGATGACCTCTAATAAGCACTTGAAGACACGCTTTCTTGATTGACTAATTACTCGCAAGTCTACCTCTTGTGTGTGGGAACTATGCAATTATATAATTATATAGCCTATATATAGCCAATCTATATAGTCAGGTGGATCAGAGAAGAGATATCCAATATATATGTAACAGGCCTGACCTTTATGGTTCTATGTGGTTTATGTTCCTTCAGATCAAGCTTCTAAGGACCTGGCTGTGCACAGTCTTTGGAAGGTATCCATGTATCACTACATTAAATAGCCATGTGTCCTTTGGGAGTTATGACCTCCCTGAAGCAGCTACTCATTTTATTGAAGAGATAGACATCTAGGTGGATTGATAGATAAATATATGTTAATAGACAGATGGATTTTTAGAAAAATATAGAGAGTTTGTAAAATGTTTACTATAGACCAAATGCTATGCAACATTGGAGATATAGGGACAAATAAGGAAGTCCAGATCCTGGAGCTGTTATTACAAAAGGAAAGCTGATATACAAAGGAGAGCTAAAAATGAGAAGAGGAGATAAAATATGTGTACCCACAAAGGTATCCTTCCCCAAATGGTGTGCCCTCCCCCTGTACCAGAAAGAGGGTATCAATTAGCAGAGCAGCACTTCAGAACAGAGGTTTTTATAGTGTGTTAAGGTATCAGATAGGAACATGCCAGAGAGTGTTTTTAAATAGTAAAAAAGAAATGTCACCTATTCATATGATCTAGGTTGAGACCAAACGGATGATGTAGAGTCCTACTCTTAACATTAGTTCAGTTGTGCCTCTTATGCATTGAGTGATGTTAAATGGGCCTTCCTTGCATCTTCCTCAACTTGTTAGAGGACTCAGTGATCTCCAAAGTTCCCTCCATGTGTGATGTACTGTGTGGACTAAGTAGTCAATGCTTACCTTATGATAAATGTTTTGTTTCACTTTTTTTTATTATTATTATATCTTTTTATTTACAAGTTATATGCATGGGTAATTTTACAGCATTGATAATTGCCAAACCTTTTGTTCAAATTTTTCCCCTCCTTCCCCCTACCCTCTCCCCTAGATGTCAGGTTGATCAATACATGTTAAATATGTTAAAGTATAAATGAAATACAATATAAGCACTGTTTCACTTTTGATGTATATGACAATTTGGTTCAATCCTCAAATTTTCTGAATCATTTCTTTTCAACTTCTTTGTCAAGTCTGTGCCTTTTTAGACTAATAACCCATTGTGATCTTCTTGCCCCACAGTGAACTTTGTCACATAATGTAACACTATAAATGCATAGCAGAAGTCTACTTTTGAGAAATGATTTTAAAAAGCAAAATGAGGCAACCAAATGATCTTTGAAATCTCTGCTGTCTTACTTGGGAAGGATATGTGGTAGGGCCAGGCAGAATAGAGGCAGCCAGGAAGCTAAACGTCAGATGAATCTTCCTTTTGTAAGTTCATGGAAATTGATTAATGACTTTGTATCCCTCTGCCAGAATCTCCAGGCAGACCTAGGGTTTGAATTATGATGTACAGGAAATGGCTATATTGGGGTTAGAAAGGAACTAGGAGAAAATTGTGAAGATATTTAGGGACATGTAGATATCATGTGAGCCTTGATTGTTAAATACTGTTGATTCAACTCTAGGAAAGCTTAAATGATATCTTCTATTAGACCTTAGTGGTCCATGAAAGTAAGAATAAAATACCTCTTGATTTTTGAATAATGTGTAAATCCCTTTGATATTTGTGATGGGAGGTAAGAAGGGTAAATCTAACCTTCTTCCACTCACATGGGAGACAGCCAAAGGGCTATACCTAGGAACTGAAGATATTGTGTAATTTTTATAATCAAATGCTCCATACTAGTTTTTGACTAGTTCATTTTTAAAAGGAGGATGCAGAGTCAAGGGGAAAAGGACTTCTAAAACTAGAAAAGACAAACTCAAGTATACATAAAGATTGTACAATATCTGAGGTTGGGGAAAAATCAACAAGAATGGTATCCACCTGGTTTGCAGAAAATCAGGATAAAGTTTGTATTTTTCTAGCTGATTTAGAGAAGAATAAACTATTTTTTCTAAGCTTGAACCTGAAAATTTCTCCCTTCCATATGTACAGAGTCTGAGGCTGGAGTCTGGATTCATCATTCAAAAGTGATCTCTTACAGTATCTTGCAAATTCCACATCTTTATATCATGAATATTTAAGAACATAAATGAGAGTATGTCATGTAATTGTTCACCCTGGTTAAATATTCTCAAATTTGAGGAAAGAAAGGACACTTCTATTTAGTCTTTAAATAAAAAAAGTCTTTTATTAGGTCATGAATATCTGTTTTTCATGGCAGAATTATGATGACATACATACTGGGGGAAAAGAAAAGAGCTTAAATATGTCGAGCTGTATGAACTCAGATATCTCTAGGTAACCATAATGTTTGCCTGTCATTTTACAGATGTGAAAATAGTAGGTTAGGGATGTTAGATGACTTTCCTAGGATCACATAAATAGGAAGTATTGGTATTTAAATTGGGATTTGAAGATGAGATTGTCTGATTCCATAGATAATGTTCATTTAATTTTACCATTGTCTAAACCAAGTGATAAGGAAGAATGGTAAACTTGAAACACAAACCAACTCATTGAAAACACCATTATGTCATTCAAGAATTCTAAATTTTTTTTTTTAAGGTTATCTTCCATTATTATTTTTTCTACTCTTTTAGAAGAGTCTTTTATAGTTTATCTATTAAACTGACATGTAATTTATTATTTAATTCTTGAGATATAGATATTAATATAGTGAAGTCTATATGTCAATATATTTCTATATAGGCATATAAATGTGTATGTAACTTTGAAAGTAGAAAACAAAATTGTAATTTAATCATAGAATTGTACTAAATACCATCAGGGCATATAAAATGGCTCAGACCAGCACAGGATAGATGACTTTCCTCTCTTATTATATATGTCCCCAGGCTCTTTCAGCTAGGCAGAGATCTTCACCTTTCTAGCCAGTTTGCAATAATTAACAGAAGCATAAACAAGCAAAATTGGATGTAATCCAAGAGAACAGAGAGACAAATCCTTAAAGAGATTTTCTCACTAGCCTTTTTCCAGATTTATTATTAGTCTCCTAGACTTTCTCCAGAAATGGTGAATCAATTAAACTCAACTTAACAGATGTTTATTAAGCATCTACTATGTGCAAGTCCCTCAGTGCTGGGAATACAGAGTTGAAAAAATGGCATGCTTCTTGTTTTCCCTGAGCTTCAAATCTAGTGGAGGCAGAGAGAATACTCAACGCTCTAATAAATATAATATGGTTCAGAGAGAGATTCGTAGAAAGAACATGTTTTTCTTCTTCTAGGTACATACATAGAAGGAAATGGGTATGCAAGGTTATATTGCAATGGCAGAGAAACTGAGCAAGACAGAGATTAGAGAATAATTTAATAGTTAAATGGAGAGATTTACTAAGACCAAATGATCCATGTTTGGTCCCAGGGCTAAATGAAACTATTGTCTCAAAGAATTCAGCCCTGAATATCAGACAGCAAGACTTTTTTATAAGATAACAAGAACAGTGACATAATAGGGAAGTACCTGGATGGGGATAACCTAATGGGGGGAGGCACCTAGGATGACATAATGGAGGGAGGTACTGGAGAGGTTACTAATACTCTAATGATGTCAAAAATGGATAGACCTTTATCCTGTCAAACATTAAGAAGGAATGATTATAGTCTAAAGATATAAAACCTTTATCTCATCAAACATTAAGAGGAAAATGTTATAACCTGCGGCAGAGTAACTAAATAGGACAATTAGAGAAACTGGGTCAGGACATTTAAAAGGGAACTGTGGCACAACAATAGCTCCTGTCAGATGTGGTCACAAGGCGAGCCAGTTGTATTTAACTATATATTTTTATTTTCTTTTATTGCAAAGACTCGGAGGATTTTTAAATTAACTGAGATATGGAAAAAAATAGTGAACAATAAATCATTCACATTGGATAGAATATATAATATTTGTTGACAAAGAAAGTAAAAAGCGATTAAATGTTAAACTGGTACCATATTGTAGAGTACTTTAAAAGCATCTGTTATTGAAACTGTGTTCCTTTAGGCTCTTAATATAAAGGAATAATTATTTCTTTTACTTCTTTTTCAAGAGAAGAGGGCTCAGATCTACTATTATAGAGTAGTCAGATAACTATATATGATATTAGAAGACACAGATTTGAATCTGCAAGATTCAAATCTCATCCCCCAAACATATTACTCCTTTTGTCTTAGACAAGAAATTTAAATCTCCTGAGTCTCTTTCTTCGTCTGTCAGATAGTGAAGTAAATATGTTTACCTCACAGGGCTTTTTTTTTTTTTTTTTTTTTTTTGAATTTAATATTTGTAAACTCTACATTAGACTTAGATAAGAAGATTATTAATTTTTATTTTTATTTCTCCTAGGTATTTAAAAGTAATAGGAAGTATAGCTACAAGGAGAGACTATATTTCTCATGAGACTCTGGCCATAACATACACTTGCTCCTTGAAAATTTAATTTCTGTAAGATTACGCACTTGTGACATGGGGGCAGAAGATCAATATTTCATTGGAAGTGATTCTTGGCTTTATTCAGTGCAATAAAAAAGAAGGGGAAAAAAGTCTACTTAAGTTTTTTTTTTTTTTTTTTCAAAATCAAATGAAGGATGATAGAAGAGAAAGCAAGAGTGAGATTCTGAGCTTGAGAATGAAAGAGACAGATAGGAGAGGAGAGAAGGGAGGATCCAAAATAAATGGAAAGGAAAAGAGGAGAGAAGAGGGAAGCAAGAAGTTAGGGAAGAGGAAGAAAATAATTAAGAAAAAGCAGATATGTTCTCTTTTAACCTTAAAAGAGAGGAACCTCTTTGATCTTAATTTGTTTCTTCCACAGCACTTGAAGCCAGGAAAATAAAAACAAACAAACAACGATGAAATAAACAAGCAAACAAACAAAACACATTGAACTTTCTATTCCAGAGGCAGGACTATTAGAGATGAGGCTCTATCTTGCTGACTGACTCATATATAAATGAGATAAAATGCTTTGAAAATATATCTTTTTCTGAAAACTAAGCAAAAATTCCTTCCTGCTCTTGATTATCATAAAATCAGTAGTCACTGTTTCTACTGTGGTTACCAGTTTTTCATTGTGTAATTCCCCCTCCTTCTAACCCCAGATTTCCCATTTGTTCCAATTAAATCTTGCCGATACATTTAAAAAACAATGATAAAATAATCATTTGGAGATTATCTGGAGGTCACAGTCTTGCAAAAATAAATTAAACTTATGTGGAAAACCAACTTCTCTGAATGGAGATCAAAAATGTCCTTTTTACAAGAATTAACCAACTATTCCAAGATGGCTCTGAATTCTTTCTAAATCAGTCCAAACTTATAAGCAAAGGAAATAAATAAAGACTAACAAGAGAAGATTTTATATGGAAACTAGGATTCTCCCTAGAAAATGTCTATGTGTGTATTTTAATGAACTCTGTTACCAAGGACAACAGTGAAAATAGATAAGTGCTTTTGAGAGATTTCTGTTTTCTTTCACCACACAACATGAGTCTCAAAGCACAAAATTCCCCTAAGTTTCAGTCAGTGATAAAATTTTAATTCCTTATTATTGATACTTGTTTCTTTACTCATTGTTTTAATTTGGATAGGTACTGCCTGTATTTTTGAAGGGCTACTTTAGTGATGGGAACATGAAAGGATGATATCAAAGCAAGGAGGAACTTTTGATTTACTGGGACTTGCTGAAAGCAGATGATAAAGACTTTAACATGAACCAAAATGGGCACCTCAGTAGCAGAGTGGATTGAACGTAGGGTCAGAAAGACCCGAGTTCAGACATTTAGTAGTCTGGTGAACCCCGGGAAATAATTTATTCTTTGCCTCACCTTTTCTATTTGTATAATGTTAATAAAAATAGCACATATTTCCCAAATGGCTATGAAGATGAAATGAGAAATCTGTTTGAAAATCACTATTTAAATGCTAGCTATCATTAAAACATTTTAAAAGAAGCTTCATTAAAGTTGGAAGATTGAAGAATATAGTAATATAGTTCAGTATAATTTTTCTTGTCATTTCAAAAGGGATGATGTACTGTAAACTTTCATATGAAAGGAGAAATTGTCTTGTCTATTTGCTTATTCCAAAAATGTGAGAAGCTATATTAATTCCATGAATTAAATAAATATAAATATCTTAAATTTCTGGACATCCAGTTTTATATATGGCTTTACATAATATTGGGCATAAATAGCAGAAAAAAAAATAGTATTCGTATTGCTATATCTCTCGAATACATAAGCAAAGGAATATAGAAGCTGGAAGGAAAACAGAGCATGTCTTTACATAAAAGGGCATGGAGAATATGTTGTGAGTCAATATATTTTGCATCACATAAATATCCATCCACAAAAACCCTAAAGCATTTACTGATCACTTCTTGACCATGTATAAATTCTAATATCTGTCCATGCCCTGATAACATGACCTAAATCAAAACTCTCCAGAGGCCAGCTCCAAACTATAAGGCAACCTGGACAGTTACAATTTTCATATGAAATTATAAATGTATTTAATTTTATTTTAAATAGCTCCTAGGTTAATTCATGCATAGTAGAGATGACACTGAATTTCTTTTCATTATAGCCTAGCATTTAAAAGATACTTCAGTCTTAACATATTCTTTATTAGTTGTTTAAATGAATTAGGGAAAATAATGAATGAGTCTAGATAGTTCAATTTCTGAAATAATGTATTTTGAAAACTGTCACAGTTTTTGAGCTAATGGTAGAAAGCAAAATTCATACTCTTTAATTAATGTTATTAAATATTCCTAAATCAGAGATATTAGATCAACTTCACTTTTTTTTTTTTTTTAATCTTGATATATGCAGTATTCCCACTAGCTATCATCTCATTTTTCTCTTCTCTATCATGGCTATACTCCTTGAAGAAATCATCTGTAGACTTAATTTCTATGTTTTCCCTTTTTTTCCCTCTCTTCTGAGATCTTTGTCATCCAATCCCTGAATTTATTATTCAATTATAATTGTTTTTTCAAAGACTTGCTGACTTGCTAGGGTGCTTCCTATTGTGAATTGTGCTCCCATTTTACTCAAATAACAATTGATCTTTTCTGCCCTTCCCCATTTCTTGGACTGATAAATTGTTTCAACCCATATTATGTTAGTTCTCGAGAACTAATACATACAAACATACATATATACATATATATGTATATTTGTTTAGAGCTGAATATGGGAGAGTTAGAATGATTTGCTGCTTACTCCATCTTAGCTCCCAGAAATCTCTTCAATTCCATAGGGAAATGCTTACTATTACTGATTTGTCACGGATTTATCACTGGGGGAAAAAAAACTTTGCATCTTCTCTGTGCTTTCATAAAAAAACAAAAAAAGTCTCAATTCATTTTTAAACTTCCAGTTCCACCTTCCAGTTTTAATGGTGTTTTTCTTTATACCCAATATGCATTTAAATGTAGAGCTACAACATTTGCATCCTATACAAACACAAATAAATATAGAGATTGATAGACATAGATATCTACAATCATATACATTTATATAAATCTATATATTATGTTTGTCCTATGTTTTTCTGAAGGTGGATGTCATCTTCCTTCATAAGTTCAAGTCTTTCTATATTTTTCTAAATCCATAAGCTTATCAACAAATCATATTTTTAAGGAAAAAAAGGACACAGATCTGACTACATTCTCTAATTCCTGTCAGCCAATGTCATCTGAGTTCAGGTGAAAGGTACTTTTTTTTTTTTTTTTTTGGGCAAATAAGAACCTTAACAATCAGACATTAGTCCATCTGCACAAGTCTTCTGAATATTACCTTCCTTTAAATGTTGTATGTTTAGTCAAAGCCAACTCTTTTCTATTGATTAAATGTACTATCCCATGTCTTTTATTTCTGCCTTTACAATGGCTATCTCTTTTACTCATCCTTGCATCTTTCAGTACTTAGTACTATGTTATTTCCCCTGTGTTTTCTCTTCTCTGAGTTCAACTTCCCCAGTTCTAGAGTAATCCTCATACAACAGGGTTTTTGTAGCATTTTATTCACCTGTTTATTGACTTTCCAAAAGGAATAGGGAAGTTGATTATAAATCTAGATTCCGAGAACTGTAAATCCTGCCTTAACTCATTTTTTACTATTTTATCTTCTGATGAGATAGTAGGCAAACAAACAAACAAATGAATAAACAAAAACACCTGCAAAAACAACAACAACATGATTATAAGTTGCACACATGGAAGAGTACACATTAACCCTGTTTGGCTCTAGAAAGTTACATTGCAAAGCAACTGCTTTATATGTGAAGTTAAATACTCACTATCACTTAATACTCTCCAAGAAGAGACTGATCTGTGTGATCTTATATTAGGTCACTCTATTTAAAGATCTGTAAAAAGAGACTCAATAATGTTGCTAAGCTCATGTGCTGATCTAATTCTTATACATATTCTGCAATCAATCCTTCAATCTTTTTTCTAAAAACTGCTACTTCCTGATACGTTCCATTCTACTTTTCAACAGTTCTCATGCTTCACAACTTTTTAGCAAAACTTTACCTCTGAGAGGCAACTGGGTGGTGCAACAAAGTCAGGAAAATCCTACTTCAAATCTGGCCTGAGACATTTCTCTCTGTATCTGTGGAAAACTCACAATTTCTGTTTGTCTTGTTTCTCTACCTTAAAAATGGAGAAAACAGCTCTTATCCCACCAAATAACTGTCTAGAATAGAGCAGTTGCTAGAGAAATTTTTATTCCCTTTTCTTTTTCCCAACAGATTTCCTCCCTCTTTCCCTCAATACTATTAATTCAGCCTAAGAGACAAGAATAAAATCAATTGGATCTTCCCTGTGATATCCCTTTACTTATTTGAAGACATCTAATATTCCATCCCTGATTGTTCCCATCTTCTATCACATAGCAATTCTTTGCTTCAGTACAAGTCCCTCAAGTTCCTGGGACCCCTGGGCAATTCTCCAAGATGACCACTTTTATATGAGTTGTTGACATGATTTGATGGATGGAGTTTCAAACAGAACCAAACAAAATGACTATGAGGGACATCCTAAGAGGTTTTGTGTGCCATGGGTTTTTAATTTTAATGCATGGGAAGTAGCGACATATAAGGATGTGGAGAATTGCCTCTAAATTATTCACACCTTTCATTTCATGATGGGTACATAGCATTCCTAGCTCAGAATAACAATTTAGCTGGGGGATTAACACCCAGGCTATATCCAACAACCTTCCCTGCAAGAAAAGCAAAGCTTTGGTTAAAAAAGTGAATGTATTTACATTAATTCCTATAGTTTGAATTAGATTTTGAATATGTTTCAGTGGAAAACTCCAAGATTATAGTGATATATCAAATTTGGAATTACCTTAGAATGCAACTAATTGATGTTAAAAAAAAAAAAAAATAATGAAACCAAAAATAATTGTTCATGAATCAACCTAATAGATTACTCTATATAATCAAAGCAGCATGTTATACAGTGATAGAATTAGATTTGTCTGCTTGCCTTGGATTTGGAAGTGGAAGCTTTGAATTTGAATCTGGCCTTTGCTACTCCCAGCTATATACCTGTATAATTCACTTTCTTCCCCTTGGGAATCTTCTAGCCAGTTGCTGTGCCCTGGGGAACAAGTCCTGAATTTTTTAAGTCTTTCACATATGGAAATTCTACCTTCTTGACTTCCCTTTACCTTTCCCACTCTAGGACCATAATAAAACCATACTGGCATATTTTTGGGGTGTAAACTAAGGATATGAATGTTATAATTTTTAAATTCACTTCTAGTTTTTAGATTTTCAGATTTTTATCATTTATATTCCTTTTATATCTGTCATTAGAATATATGTGTATATATATACATAGCTAATATTTATATCTATCTAATATTTATATATATATATATATATATATATATACACATACACATAGAGACTATTGAGATATAGTAAAAGGACTATGTTCTAATTTTGTTTATATCAGTGCAATTCAAAAAATGATTGAACAATAGAAATATAAAAATAAAAGAGCTATCTGAACTCAAGCAAATCATCTCTAATCAAGCAATCCATCATATGCAAAACAAAGAAACCAATAAATGAATGCATGAATGAATGAAGTCTTGCATAGTAGAAAGAAAACTGGTCTTAGAATCAAGAGGACAGTGGCTCAAGTGCGACTGCTGATGTATACTGGCTTTATGATTCTGAACCAATCACCTTAAGCCCAATGTTCCTTCTTTCAGGTAACCAAGAGGGAGCCAAGTGAAGTCAAGTAAACATATATTAGAGCAGCTAAATGTTACTGTGCTTAGAATATTGGACTGAAAGACCCGAGTTCAAATTCCACCTATGACATGTAGTAGAAGGGAGACCTGAGGTCACTCACTTCACCACTTCCCTCAGTCTCTTCCTATGTAAAATAGCTCTTACTCTCCAGGGATATTAAAAAATAAAATGAAATAATATTTGTAAAGAGCTTTGAAAATAAATTTTAGCAATAATTGGGTCTTGGATATATATAACTATAGAATAAATGTTTGATTAGTTGATCTAAGAAGCTAGGTTGGGGTCAAGGTGTAGAAGTAGATTGTGGCCAATCAGATCAACATGAGTTCAGAAGCTTTGCTCCCAATTGGGCACAAATAGTGCCTGGGAACATTTGAGGTGGAGATGTCTGTGGACTTGTTCATCTGATGTTTCCTTCGAGCTTCTACAATTTGGCTTTGCTCATAGAGATCAGCACTTTCTTTGACGCAAGCACTCTGTGTTTGACAATCCCATTTCAGTGTCTTTTATATTGTTCAATGGATTGCAAAATACACCTCTAATGTTCCTGTATCATTTCTTCTGACCACTATGTGACCATTTTGCCTTGTGTGAATTCTCTGTGAAATAGTCTTTCAGGCAAACCTATATTTTGCATTTGAACAACATTGGCCAGCCCATTGCATTTGCACTCTTTGCCTTAAAGTCTGAATGCTTGGCAGTTCAGCTCAAGAAAGGGCTTTAGTATCTGGAATCATATCCCCACAGGGAGCTTTAGACTCTTCCTAATTCAAATGAAAGTTATTCAGTTTCCTGGTATGGCACATGATACTCTCCAGATTTCCCAAGCATACAATGAGGAATTTAGCACAAGGGTTTTTAAGAGTTTCAGTTTCACAGACTACGTCAACCTCATCACCTATGTAGACATCCCTGAAAAGTCTAGGATAAGTGAATTTACTCACATCATTTAATATTTCTCTATTTATTGTAACTAATGGTTCTGTATGTAGATAGTGTGATGTGCTCTTGCATGGAAAATCTGGGTTTTATTTAAAACTTAGGAGGGAGAAAAGAAAGAGGGAGAGGCGAAGAAAGACAGGGGGAAAAGGAAGACTGAAAACAGATGTTTTAGGTACAGTACTGATAGAGTTCCTGAAGATAGACAAACATACTTCATAAACTCGTATAGTACTTACCAAACAAATGATTGTTTTATGTTTTACTGTTCTTGGAGGATAGGATACCTAAAAATGCATAGGAAATTGTGTAAAAAAAAAAAAAAATGGATTCAGTTCATTTATATATAGTGAGTACAATATTTGCTGAAATAGATGGAGGAATTGAATTAAAAATCTCAAATATTTGATCATAGATTATCATACATATTTTATTTTATAATATGTTATAGCTATCATATAAATAGATTTCACTTTTCATTTAAGTTTTTTTGAAACTAATATTAAAATTATCTAATATTAAATTAATCGTTAAATATATGTTTATATGTTTAATTATTTTTATTAATTGATTAGTTTATTAATTAATAATATTAAATATAAATTAATATTAAATTGTCTGTTCTTGATTCACAAGGTCTCTGGTAAGTAAGAGGAAATGATCATAAAGAATATATAGGAAAAGCCAAGCTGAGAGATCTATTCACATATAGATAGGGCTACAATCAAGAAAGGATTACAGGGGCTTTGGATAAGGATGACAAAAGCAAAACAAAATTAAAACTTGGATGGGGTCAATGACATCTGCTGTCCTTAAATACCATGGAAACAATCAAGCTTAGCATTTGGTTAACAATGATTTTTGATAATAGGTAGCTATCACATAGCTGGCAGTTGACCTTATACATCCCCATGAGCTTGTCCCTGACCCTCATCCCAGTAGTAGCTTTTCCACATAAATAGATTAGAACAGTGGAGAATATTTCATTACCCTTTGCTCTAAGAGCAATTTATGATATCAGCTAAAGTGTAAAATGCACACACACATACATACACATTTTATATTTACATCTAGAAAACCAGAACTTTAAGGAAAAATATGGTTATATTCTAAATGATCTATTCACTTAGTATGGAGCATGGAAAATCACAACATATGACATTGCTTCTATCTTTCATCAAGAAAGCTAAGGAAAACACAACAATAGTAATAAAACCAACAACAATAACAATGATAATCTTCATAATCATCATCTTAACAATTCTAGAGTTCTTAGGTGTCACAGTGATTATTGTGGGGGATATATCAGGAAGACCAGAGGTCAAATCTTATCTTAGACACTGTATGGCTTTATGATACTGAGAATTATTTAGCACTAATTTAACTCAGTTTCTACATGTAGTATCTGCCTCTGGAGACCTATGATGAGGATAAATGAGACAATATTTTTTGTACACTTTGAAATAATTTTTGGTAAACACTTTGAAAACCTTAAAATGCTAAATATAGTCATTATTACTAATGATAATAAATTATGATACTATTATTAAAGCTATTTATAAGTTATCATTAAGATCCATAGTGTTAATTATTTTTATCTATAATAGCTGTTATATATTGTTTTAATGTTTACAAAGTGCTTTATAAATGCTAACTCATTCAATTTATACAACAACCTAGAGAAGTGTGTGATTTATTTCCATTTTATGCTTGAGATAGAGATTAAATGATTATCCCGGGTTCACACAGATCATAAGTATCTGAAGTATGTTTGGAACTCAGGTCTTACTGAATCCATGTCTGGTGGTCTATTCCCTACCTCTGAAGGAAAAATCATGTTTTTTTTAACATCAAAATCTTTTTTAATTTAATATTTTATTTTCCTTAATTATATGTAATTACAACTGTAATTTATATTAAATGTTTACATTCAATTATAATTTTAATATTCATTATTTAAATTTTGGGGCCCCAAACTCTCTTTTCTTTTCTCTTCCATGCCCACCCCAATCAAGTTGGCAAATAATTTAATACAGTTTTACATATGCAGTAGCAAAAGCATTTTTGTTGGAATTTTGATTTCATGAATAAGTTTCAAGGTGTGGTTGGGGGACATCTAAGGTTCCATGAGATAATTTGAGAGAATTCATCAGGGCAAAATGAGTTTTCTAATAAGAGCAAATGTTTTAATTAAAATATGGTAATTGTGGTAGTTATAACCCATATAAACCAAAGCTCATTTGACATCTTCAATAATTTTGAAGAGTATAGAATGGTTAAACCTAAAATTCTGAAAACTGCTGTATTTAATTTTATACACATAAACACACCTACAGTGTGTAATATGTCATTAAAGATTTTTTTTTCTCATTTGAAAGTGATTTGCCATCTATTACCTCATTTGATTATCAAAAATAGCCTAGAGGGAGGCAAAGATGATAGTAGCTTCCTAATGGAGAAGGAAAATTTTTAATGAAAGTGTAACTTGGACATGACAAATATAGAAGTGTGTTCAAAAGGATTGTATAATATATCAGATCGCCTGCTCTTTTGGGGAGGGGGGAGGTAAGAAAGAGAGAGAGAAAAAAATGGATGAAAAATATTATGAAAATGAATGTTGAACCTATCTTTACATGTATTTGAAAAAGCAAAACACTATTGAGAAAAAAAGGAAAAGAACCTCACGTATCATATTCCAAATCTTTCATTTTATAAGGGAAAAAAAAAGTCTTAAAGAAGTGAATGACTTGCTCAAAAACACATGTTGTAAATGGGAAAAATATGAACCCAGGTTCTGACTCCTAATAAAGTGTCCATTACAGTGTTGCAAATGACTTAAATGTAAGTGGCTTGGTTTTGAATCTTAGTTCTGCTGCTTACTGCTTAGATGACCAAATGTACATCATCTTCTTTGTATATCAATTTTGTCATAAACAAATGGCGGAAGGTAATCTAGATATGAGCTTCTTAATTTTTGTGTGTCATGGACTCTTTAGTAGTTAGTATAGTGAAGCCTGTGGGCTTCTTGTCTGGGTAAAAAAAAGTTTTAAATGTAAATTAGATATAAAAATACAGAGTAAGTCTATTGATGGAGACAGAGAGATGGAGAGAGATGGGGAGACAGAAACAAAAAGAAACCCCATACCCTGAAATACAGCCAGGTAACCTTGGAATCTAAAGAACCTAAGTTAAGAATTCCTAGTGTAAGTGAATATTATTTATTTTAGAACGTTTAGCTAATCACTTTTTCCCCCAAGAATAGAATCCAGAAAAACAAAACATAACAAAACAAATCAGCTAATAGACTTAGAAATAGATGGATAGCTCAGTACCTGACATATGATGAGAACTTCATAAATGCCTGTTAATTTCTTGATTGATTCTAGCAAATTTGGGCAAGGAGATGACAGTGAAAACTGCATGGCAATGTAGGGTTCTGAATAAGATAGAAACTGGGTTAAAATTACATTTATGTGATGTCCTGTCTCTGTGGCATTATAGAAATTACTTATTTTTTTCTGTATATAAAAGTTTCTCATCTATAAAATAAGATATATGCTTAAACCCCTTCCATCTATACATTCAATTTCAAAAGGAAAATAGGGAAACAAAGGCTGCTATACAACTTTCTACCAGAGTTTGCCACTCCCTCCCCTTTTTTAATCTGGAGAAGATATGCAATCCTAATTTCTGCTATGAAAACCTTGATGACAAAGAGCAAAAGGAGAGATGAGTAAATTCTGAATTCACAGCCAAAGTAAGATGCTGGGCTTTCCTCACCATTTTTTTTTCTTAGTTACATCTAAACATGTAAACAATAAAGAAAAAGATTGTGACAAGTGTTATTTGTTTGTTTTGATTGGTATGTGTTCTACAATGTATGCATTAAAACAAACACAAATATTCTTGATGAATGCTTCCAGAAATGCAAAGGACTTTAATTCTCTGGAAAAATGTAAATAAAAGAAGAAATAGGTTTTTTTTTCCCCTTTTTTTCTTAAAATAATAACTCATTGTTTT